>NW_016690388.1:170083-233969 GCF_001604755.1 Lepidothrix coronata
TCATCTGGATCTACAGGGTTGGTTATTTGAATCCCTCTAGATTACCTCCAGCACAGCTAATTCTCTCAGGAACAATATCTTTCTCCATGGCATTCCACCTGCTTGGGCACACTACTAGGTCATCCTTGAGAGAATACCTTTACCTTGCGCTTGACAGGAGTTGCCTCCAGAGGCTGAGTGTTTCTGTCCTCTTCCCAATGCTCTTCCCATCCCAGGACAGGGATTCCAGTCACTTGGCTTCACTACCATCTAGTTCCATATTGTGGGCCATGATACCCAAGCACTGGAGCAGCCAGCTCACCAGGGGCTCACCTGAGTGGCAGCTGAAATCCTTTTGCGTATCCCGCAGCTCCCCCAGGGACAGGGATTGGGTGATTATCTCTGGCCCTGCCTGTTCCTCCTGTTCTGAGGGCCCTACTTCTTCATCCCTCACTAAGCAAACTGATTTTGTCTTGGATTTCTTCTTTTATACAGGGGCAACTGCTATTGGCACAGTTGTTCAGCTGCAGTTGGAGTGGCCACGGAGCCTGTGGCAGACACAGGTTAGGTACCATATCCACGTGAACAGACTAAGCAACACCGTGACCAGCGGTTCTGTGCTTAATACAACAGATGCGCTGTAACAAATGTGGATAGAGCCTTCCCAAATCTTCGTTCACAAAGCCCAGCCATGACAACAGATGCTTAGATAAATTTGTTTCCAACCCGCTCTGGGCAGATCTGTTGTTATCTCAACCCTTGGAGCCTCACATGGGGTGCCAAATAAGGCTGTTATGTTTTAGGAATGGTGCTCCTCAATTTAGTGCTCCCACTGAGACTCTCCAAACCACACTGCTGCTCATTTGCTCCCCTCGTCCCTTTCCCCTCCCCTCTGCAGCAGGGATGGAGAAAAGAATTGGAGGCAGGAAAGGTAAAGATCATGGGTTCTTGAGATAAGAACAATTTACTGTGGACAGTAATGAGATAAGAAAACCAGCGGTAACAGCAATAATAATAATGACAGAGGGTACAAGAAAAGAAACGTTATTGCTCACCGTGAAACCCCCCGACAATAGGCAGTACCCAACTGCTCCCTCCACCACGCTCCCCCCACAGCTGCCTCTGGCTTGGAAGCAGGGCCACTGCTCTCCCCAGCTCACTTAGTTGACTGGAAGGAACCCCGTCTCCTAGGAAAAGACTCCCTTCCCCCACCCCAGACGGTATAGAATAACCTCAAAGTCCTGGCCATGCCCCCTTCTGGCTACTGCAAAAATTAACTCTGTCCTGGATTGGAACCAGGACAGTCACCCTTCAGCTTTCAGCCTTTTCCAGGGTGAACAATCCCAATATAGGAGAGGTGCTCCATCTCTTTAATCATCTTGGTGGCCTCCTCTGGACTCGCTTCAACAGGCTGATGTCCTTCCTGTGCTGGGGACCGCAGAGCTGGAGGCAGCACTGCAGGTGAGGTCTCACATGAGCAGATGTCTTAGTTCAACAAGATTACAACTTGGAAATTAAAGAGACTTCAGGTGGAAGTGTGGAAAAGGAAAAAGAAACAGCTTTTTATTAACAAAATCTGAATAAACAACAAATGGTGCAACCAAAAACTTTCAGAAGAAACAAAACAAAGTCCCAAATCCCCGGGGGGGGGGGGGGGGAGAGAAACCCGCGGCAACCCGGGGAGGGGGTGGGGGAAAGGCATGACTGTCCCGGCAGTTCAAAAGCTGCTCGCAGCCAGAAATGGAGTCACTTTTTTCCCCACAGGCAGTAGCAGAATACCTCGCTCTGAGATGGGTCGGTCTCTCTCTCTCGGTCGTTCTCCGCGAGGTGTCCCGTGGGGAAAAAACTTCCTCTCAGGAAACGAGAAAGAGGCGGCCAAAACCCGGGCTCCCGCTCTGTCCGGTCCCGGACCAAAACCCACCGAACAAAGGACTCCCCCAGCTGTCCCTAAGGTCACCGGGCTTTCCCACGAGACCACCCCCTCTCCCTGCTCCTGCGCTGCCCCGCTCCGCCCCCACCCCCATCCCGGAAAAACAGACGGGGAAGGACGGGGAAGTGTGTGTGGGGGGGCGACATTGGGAAAAAATTCCATCATCTCTTTTCAAACCTATGACAGCAGAGCAGAGGGGCAGAATCCCCCCCTCCCCTGCTGCCCACGCTGCTTTGGGTGCAGCCCAGGACACGGGGGGTTTCTGGGTGCCAGCGAACACAGCCAGGGCAGGTCCAGCCTCTCACCCACCAGCACCCCCAAGTCCTTCTCCCCAGGGCTGCCCTCGATCTGTTCATCCTCACCTTGGATTGATACCAGGGGTTGCCCCAACCCAGGTGCAGCACCAGCACTTGGTCTTGTTGAACCTCATGAGATTCCCATGGACCCACCTCTCGAGCTTGTCCAGGACCCTCTAGATTGTTCTGTCCTTCACGAGTGTCAGCTTCACCACTCAGCATGGTGTCATCTGCAAATCTGCTGAGGGTGCATTTGATCCCTTCATTTCTGTCATTAATGAAGATGTTAAATAACACTGGTCCCAGTATAGACCCCTGAGGGTCACCACTTGTCACTAATGTCCATCAGGTCTTTAAGGCGTTGACCACTACCCTCTGGAAGAGTAGCCTTTTTCCAATCCTTTTGCCATCAACACTTAGGGTTCAAGACCAAGCCTATCTCCTAAGTGTGTGTCCGCTTTAGTTCTAATTCATACATGTAGAATTAACTCCATGGCAGAGGCTTTTACAAAGTAAAATAGGAGGCAAGATTACTGCACAAAGAAAAGCCTTCAACAGACATGGCTTCTCTGCTCCTTTATTTGAGCTTAAAGTCATAGTAAATGGCAGTGGAGAGCGACTGTTTCTTTTATTTTAGAAAGAAGCTCCCCTTATTGGTTGCAGTTATTTTCATTCACGTTAGAAAGAGAAACCTCGGTTTGCTTGCTCAAATCTGGTTGAGGCTAAGAAACCCGCACAGCTTTACCCTTACCTTTGAACTTAGATGGCAGCTCCATGAAACAGGAGCTTTCATAGGACTATTTTTGTACTCCAGTAAGTTCCCTGGTTTAGTTGGTAGCTCAGCTTCACGAGTTGTGTCAGTCCACAAGACAGCAAGGGACAGCATCTGGAGCTCATGAAACTGGCAGCAAGTGCCAAAGTCACTCTATGTTTGAACTGTGCCCCGAGTTCATGTGGAGTCAATGGGATCTTTTGTAGATCCAGAATCAAAGTCTCTAATAAGGAAAAGCTTTTAAAAGAAGATGGCTGCTCAACAAATGAGTTTGTAGCTGCCCACATCACAGAGGCCACTATCATAATTAGCTTTCTCACTGAATGTTTCAATGAGAATTAATGCACATAGTGTGGTGAAATCCTGGTCCCTCTGAAGGCAATGATAAAGTTCTCACTGAATTCAAAAGGGCCAAGGTTTCATACTGAAACTTGAGCTCAAGTCCCCTCTTGCCCCCAGTAGGAAGCAGCACAGGAACTTGGGAAATGGGATGTAATGCTGCAATGATTTCACCAGTGATGCCTGTTACAACCATTTCACAGATGAAATAGGACACCCTGACTTGTCACATCATCTTGCCCTGTTGTCATATAGTTTATATTTATAAAGAAAAATGTTTCATCAAACTTTGCCCCCAAAAAAGCTCAGTTTTACTAAATGTGATAGATATGCCTGATGCAGTTTCTCCTATTCCAAGAGTGAATGTGTTTACCATGGTGTTCCTTCTTCAATGAATAGAGAATCAGACCATAGAATTATAAAACAGTTTGGGTTGGAAGGGAGCTTAAAGATCATCCAGTTCCAACCGCTCTGCCATGGACAGGGACACTTTCCACTAGATTAGATTGCTCAGCCCCATCCAACCTGGCCTTGAACACTGTTTGGAATGGGGCATCCACAACTTCTTTGAGCAACCTTTTCCAGTGCCTCACCACCCTTACAGTAAAGACTTTCTTCCTAATATCTAACCTATATCTGCCCTCTTTCAGTTGGAAGCCACTACCCCTTGTCCTATCACTACATGCCCTTGTAAAAAGCCCCTCTTTGGTGTAAGCCCCCTTTAGGCACTGGAAGTCTTTTCTAAGGTCTTCCTGGAGCCTTCTCTTCTCCAGGCTTCACGACCCCAACCCTCTCAGCCTGTGTTCATAGCAGAGGTGCTCCAGCCCTCAGATCATCTTTGTGACTCACTTCTGGACTCTGCAGCAAGTCCACATCCTTCCTGTGTTACGGCCCCAGAGCAGGATGCAGGACTCCAGGTGCAGTCTCATGAAAGTGGACAGAGGAGCAGAATCACCTCCTTTGACAATCGTCTTTTCCTTTTTGAAGTTCAGTGTCAAGCAGACATACTTTTCCCCTTGCTTTTCCTCCCATACTATATGAACTGCACCTTTTTTCCCAGGATAAAGGTGGCTTACAAGCAAATTTCCTTAGACTGATAATCATGTTTCTAGTTCAGCAATTTTCTCCAGGCCATAAGACCTTACTTGCTTTTGCAGTTACTGTCAGAAGGGCTCCCCACAGTCAGTCAAACCACAGCAAATCCAGCACTTCCACTAGTTCTGGGGCAATTTTCTCATCAAATATCCTATCCAGTCTCTCTTTTTTATTGCATACAGAGTTGCCTTTTGTCCTTACATTTCAGTACTATTTTATTCCCCCCCCCTTAATACTCATTCTTTCTTTCCCGTATCCTCTACCAGAAGAGGTTGCCTGGTGCCCAGGATGAGAACTGCATTTCTTTGTGGCTAAAAAAAAATCACCTTACAACAGAAAGTTCACAGACGAGAAGATGCTCGATTTCATCAGTCCATAAAGGCAAGCTAGTCCAACAGAAATCCAGTGATAACCCCACAGGGAAATATGAAATAAGATGACCTGGAAGGCTTGGGCATTTTCTTTATGCCTTTGGAGAAGTGTTTGGACTCCTGCTGATGGCTCATTCAAAGTCAGGCTGTCTACCTACTACCTCTTTTCTCCTCTACCATCTCCCAGGGAGTTGAAAACAGGACTGCTTGAGGATACGCTTGTTCAGTGGTCATGGTTTTCAGCATGAACCAGGCAGGATTGTGATTTTAATTTGGCACTGCCCACCAGACCACAGGGCAAGTCCAAAACTTTCCTTACGAATATTTAGCCATAGCTACATTTCAAAGTCATGTTATAAAAATGTCATTTGAGAAAGTTACTGTTCTAAAATTTGTAAAGTGTTTTAATGCTATGTTGTAACAGCAAAAACATCCTTTTAAAAGAGCTCACATTTCGGGCTGACATACACTAAAACACTATTTTGTTTTAGCTTGCTCAGCTTTTCAAAACCAGTCAGCATCTGGGCTCTATTAACTGTAATGTGCGTGCCTTTTAAGCAACAACAATTTAAGAATATTTCCTTTTCAAACCCCTTTCAAACCCCTTCAGCATTTTGCAATATGCATAATATTTAACAATTCTGCTTTGCAGTGCAGCCTTTGAAGTTTAAAAATTAGTTACTGGTAAAGCATTGCACGTTTTCTTGCACTCTTTTAGTCACAGGGATTAGTGACTAGAATTTATGCCTATGGTCAAGAAAGGTAAGTCACTGTGTCACAATAATTAGCAAGCTTTTCTACAACAATTTTCAATCTTTATGTGATGCACACAGTGTAACACACTATCTCTGTGTAGGAAAGCTCATTTGCCACTCACAATAGCCACTCTTGGGCTAAAGTACTGTACCATATGGCAAGCAAAGAGCCTCATCCCTCTTCAGTTCAAACTTTGTAAAGAAGAGTCATATTTATATTTCTTTTTTATATTTAATATTTATAGTCATACTCATATTATATTTGTGTTTATATCTTTATTTTTATATTGATATAAAAATTAGTCTTCAGTTCACCAAAGACACTAAGCACCTCAAGAATATGGCTATGGATCATTAACCATGATACCTCTTCATGGGTGTTGTTTTTATGAGCTGTTAGTCAAATTCTCACAATACACTAGAAAAGCAAGCTGAGTTCCTCAGGTCAGAAAAGATGGTTACTCTTTAGGTTTAATGTCTGTGATATTTTATGAAGTACTCCTCTTTTAAGCGATTTGTAAAGTAAGGCCACACAAATGGAAGATGTTGGAACAATTCATTATTTCAAGGAACACCCAAATATTTTTTATCCTCTTAATTGATTTATAGGTAGTTATTAAAAATAAAGATGGAGGCATATTCTTGGTAACATTTTCATTTAACTACCATTACCCAAGGTTTATCAGAGAAAAAGCAATGCCTCTGACAATTCAGAACTATTACTCATACTCTATTTGACAAATTTTATATTTCACTATGAGAAACATGTTTTAAGGTCTGAAAAAGTAGCAAGAAGGACATAGTCTCCGGTTTATTTCAGAATTATAAAAGTTGTGAATGCCCTAGAGCTCAATACCACTCTTTCATGAGTAAACTTCAAGGACAAAATTCTTACCTTTAAAAAAAAAAAATCTTTAAATCATCTAATCCCAATGTAGGTAATAGTTTTAATTACTCTTTGCTCACTTTGGAACTAATGAAATCAAGAATATTAACAGTCTGTCATTTTTTACCAGGCCTTGCCATAACTTAGTTAGTGAATTTCTGGTTTATTAAAAACATGGTGATCTTTGCACAAAAGCTGTAGGTCTGTTCTTTGAATAATTTCCTTACAGTGTAGACTTCGATAAAGACTTCCAGTGCAGCTGGCAACTAAATGTAGGTAAGTGAAAAAGGAAAACTCAGACAAGCCCAGACCCAGTTCTCAAATATATTTATTAAAATAGTAGCACCTGCTATAAAGATATTTTTGAAAGATCATAATATTCCATTTTGGAATAATTAGATTATATTTTCTCCTCTCAAGAAAAAATAGTGATTAGAGTGAGGTTATCCAATCCATTCCTCATCCTTCCTTTTTCTACCCCCTCCCCAGTCAAGCCTACAAAGACTATATTTGGTCACATGGATCTTCGAGTAAAAGACAGGGAATTCTGTCTGAATAGCCCTGACTCATAAAGCTCCTTCCAATGCCTTTTTCAGTGTCAGAGCTTTGTACTTAATGCAACTTCTACTAATTTTTTTCCTTATTACAATTGTGAAAAGTCTAATACCTTTACAACAATCTGAAAAGAGCTTACACAGAACAAAATACCCATTTATTCTTGGCATATTAAGAAATCTTTTCTTTGAACAATACATTTAAAATGCTATTTTCCCCAAATGCTTTTTTTCTTTTAAGATAAGCAAAGCTCTAAGTGTTGAAAGAAACTATGATTTAGAGTCCCTACTAAACTGTCTTTATCTCAACCCATGTTTTTTCTCACTTTTACTCTTGCAATTCTCTCTCCAGTCCCACAAGTGGAGCAGTGAGGGAATGGCTGAGCCGAGCTGAGTTGTCAGTTTTGGCTCTGTTAAACTTGCTGGAGTGTAATAGCGCAGAAGATACTTTGTAAATATTTCTGTTTTCTTGCATTTTCCCTGAAAAGAACTGGTTTTTAACTCTCTTAATTGCTCGTCTTTGGATCCAGCAGCGCCAGCAGCTGAACCAGACACATGTCATCAAATGCTGACTGTGGATCTTTTCCTTGCCATGGGGAGGGCCTGAAACACCAGCTTGTCCCTGTCTGTGTTGGCAGGACGGGACTCCTTGTTGGTGTTTCTCTCACCAATAAGGGGGAGGGGGTAAAGAAAAGAAAAGAAGATAAAAAAAGAAATGGGAAGAAAAGTTAAAGCAAGAAGACAGCCAAGTTATACCTGCACTTCCAAAAAAAAAAATCCATCTATATTATCTAAAAAGCATGACCCGTCTTTTTAGATGTGGCAGTCAGTGCAATTATCAGGGAATGTACGACTTCAGTCTGGATTGTTACTAGATACAGCACTAAATGGTGATGCAATTAGGACAGCTAGAGCTAATTATTTCAGGATGTGCTATTTCAGCATGCCTTTGCTTTGCAAGGCCCTTTGCAAAGAGGAAAGCATGGTCTTTAAATACTCTGGCTACTGCTTCATTTTCAAGTGGGATTCAAAACACAGGTTTAGCTGATATATTAGAGATGGTTTGAAGCTGTTCCTTCTGACAGATGGTCTTTTTCCCAACAGCCCTCTGGAGAGGGGGCACTCTGGCAAGGCAGTTTGTCTCTAGCCTCACTCTGCCTGCTGATCCATCAGATCTACATCTGGACACATCACACACAGCTGGCATCAAAATGCTGAGATTCTTTAACTCTGTTGAACAAACAGTCTGGCAGGTTTCTGCATTCATTGCACCAGTTTTGCAGAACAATTAATTGCCAAGCATGTACTAAAGGACGTTGGAATGGGCTGCCCAGGGAAGTGGTGGATTCTCCGTCCCTGGAGGTTTTTAAGAAGAGACTGGATGTGGCACTTAGTGCCATGGTCTAGCAACCGCAGTGGTAGTAGATCAAGGGTTGGACTTGATGATCTCAGAGGTCCCTTCCAACTCAGCTGATTCTATGATTCTATGATTGTTTTTCATACTTTCCTTAATTTAAAAGAAAAAAAGTTCCTTTGCTGCTGAATAACCTCATCAGTAACGTCATCTGACCACCATTTCCAGGTGTTTTCAGCTGTGCCCATTGCATGGCCATTGCAGGGGCAGCCTCTGGGCCTCCTGGGCATGGGGACTTCCTCAGGGCCAGCACCCCAAAGGCTGCCTTCTGAGCAGCAGCCCTTGCTTTAGAACAGCAGCAGGCCTTCCTTTACATGAGGAATGAAGATGAGTCTGGAGCACAAGGTCCTGTGAGGGAGCTGAGGGAGCTGGGAGTGCTCAGCCTGGAGAAAAGGAGTTTCAGGCGGGACCTTCTTGCTCTTTACAACTACCTGAAAGGCAGCTGTAGACAGGTGGATGTTGGTCTCTTCTCCCAGGTAACAAGCAATAGGACGAAAGGAAATGTCTTTGAGTAGTGCCAGGGAGAAGTTTAAATTGGACATTAACAAAAATTTCTTCACAGAAAGGGTTGCCAAGAATTGAAACTGGCTGCCCATGAAGTGGTTAAGTCAGCATACCTGGAGGTATTTAAAAAACCTGTGGATGTGGTGCTTAGGGACATGGTTTAGAGGTGAACATGGCAGTGTTAGATTGAAGGTTAGGCTTGATGAACTTAAAGGTCTTTTCCAACCTAAATGATTCTAGGATTCCTAATGTGTGCATATCTCTAGACATCTGTTATTCATAGAAAACCAGGAATATTAAATATCACAGTTAGCTTTTTCCAGCAGTTTTGTTCACACTTGTAGAGTTAGTTCCTGACTTTCTAATCAACAACCACAGAGCTCTGTTAAGCAAAGAGGCTACTGTGGCTGTAGGATTTGGTGAAGAAGATGAGAGAGGGAGAGAAAAAACCACAAAAACAAATCCCAGACATACAAATGTACCACAACAGGTTGTCAAAAATACTCAACAACAGTGTGCAGACTGGACAGGTTGACCCCATAAAAGCATTCTTGGTCTCTAGAAGTAGTAACACACAAAATGTTCAGGGGAAAATGTTTCTTCTGTGTTTCAACCAGACCTGGGTAGAGTAACTGTAAATGGCATATATCAATGGCAGGTGAGATGTGGCTAAGCACTTCTTTCCCTTTCTCCTCTTGGCAGAGAGAATGCAAGAATTCACACAGCAAGCAGAGAATAGGGAGAAGGGCTGAGGCACTCTTAAGCTACTTTTGTAATTTTGAGCTATTCCAGAATTGGAGGTGGACCTTGTATAAATCAAGAGTGGTGGAGATAACTGTATTACAGGTCAGTTCCTTTTTATTGACATTAAAGAGGAAAATAAAGGTCATCTTATACAAAAGGAATAGGGAAAATATTATTTTTATATTACCAATTTGTGAAATTGTGCATTTAATCTATATTCAGAGTATTTCCAGTATGAAATTTGAAATGAAAATATACATGCTTGATCTTCCTCCTGCATATAACTCTTTTATCAACTCATTGAAAAGTTTAATAGGTCTCTTTACTT
This sequence comes from Lepidothrix coronata, assembly GCF_001604755.1. Taxonomy (NCBI): domain Eukaryota; kingdom Metazoa; phylum Chordata; class Aves; order Passeriformes; family Pipridae; genus Lepidothrix; species Lepidothrix coronata. The sequence goes on from NW_016690388.1 coordinate 180,051, forward strand.
GCAGATAAATAAAAGTAGATGTAAAGGGGAAACAGCAATGAAGCTCAACTCCTTGTAATGGAAGTGCCATCTAGATAAAATACCATGGCCAAGCCTTCCAAGTTTTCAGAAGCACATAAAAAGGGAAACTTTAAATGTTTGTTCTGATTGTTACAACATCATACAACTCCTACGCAACATGGATGAGATAGTCTAAACCAATCTGGCAATATCCCTTTAATACTGATAAATTCTGCATTAATTATGCAATTAATTCTGCAATTAAGTATGCATGAATTCTGCCATAATGCTACTTGCTTAAAGGGAAGATGCCCAGATGACTTTATGCCTTAAAGATATCTGAGGACATATCCTTAAGGAAAGAACTCCACTAAGTACAACAGAGGAAATCAGCTGACACCAGTCACTGCAAGTGATCTTTTACCCTTTTCCATATATTTGCTGCATTGTATAACTGAGTTGCTTATTTATCACTGAAGAGAACCACAGACAAAATGTATACTATTTTTAACCACTTGCTGCCTATTTATGCTTGCTATCTTTGCCAGGTTTTTGCCAACAAAGAGAGCAGTCTGTCTTTCTACACAAGCTGAAAGAACAGTTGAAAGACTACATTTATAACCCTCCAGATTTAAAAACAGTTAACCCCAGAGTTCCACAGTATCTTTTATCCGAAACTTTTAAATAATATTTTGTAAGCCACTGATTTATGAATTAACTGATCTGTATCACATGAAGGATTGGAGATGTTTAAAAATAAACCTGTCCTCTGCTGGAATGGAATAATCTCTATTTCTCTTCATTAGAATATTGCTGCAAATGTTTCCTCCTATAGATAGCACAGCAACAGCTCAACAGTGGATGGTAGCAGTAGGACAGTTCAAGGCAAAAGCAGCACAACTTCTAGCTAGAGCTGCATGAAAAATTTAGGTGGGCAGAAAGTAACTATCAAATTGGAAATTCTTCAAGACAAGGGAATTATACTTAATCTCCATGAAGATTAACAAGGAATCTTTCCTGTGCTCACACACCTGAGACTTCAGGCAATACTAAGATCACCATCCACAGCTTGCCATGCTTCGGTGGAGCAAAGGGCACACTAGTATCTGACAGGGCAAGAGGAAATAGCCTCAAGTTGCACCAGGGCAGGTTTAGATTGGATATTCGAAAAAATTTCTTCACTGAAAGGGTTATCAAGCACTGGAACAGAATGCCCATGGAAGTGGTGGAATCACTGGCCCTGGAAGTGTTCAAAACATGTGCAGATATGGCACTTGGAGACATGATTTAGCAGTGGAACCAGCAGTGTTAGGTTAACAGCTGGACTTGATGATCTTAGAGGTGTTTTCCAACCTTAATGATTCTCTGATTCTGATTCACAGTCAACTCTTTTTCTCACAATGGATGCCCCATGGAGAAAATTTCTCTTTCAAAAAGATACCCAGTCTAGCACTTCTGAGAGATCCTTCAGACTTGCATCATTATGACTGTAGGCCAGAGCAGAAGTGAACATGGAAAACATAAAATCACTCTCTTCCAATGCTGACAGATAGTTTATGCTGAATCAAAGAACTGATGTAACTTTTAACCTCTACTGAATCTTTGATAAAAATAAAATAACATGAATAGTAATTATGAAAAATTGGCTCTGGAGTAGTGTTCCATGTACAGCTGTTCATCAGAAAAAGGAGCCAAATGAATGTCACTGTATGTTAGGAACACGATTCCTAGTAAACAAAAGACAATATAAAGTAAAGAGGCAAGTGTTCAAGAAGTGTTTGGACAATGCTCTTAAACACATATTTTATTGTTAAGCTTGCCCTGTGTGGAGTAAACATTCGGAATCAATGATCCTTGTGAGTCCCTTCCAGTTCAGGATACTCTGTGATTCTACAGTCCCAGGAATGTGAGAAACACTAGTTCACAAGCAGCAACTGTCATACACTTCTGATGTCTTCAAATTTAATTTCCTTCATATATGAGTTATTGAAATGTGAAATGTTAAAACAGTTAGCAAAAAATCTAACACCAAACAACTTAGAGAACCAACCAGAATGCTTCATAAAATCCTAATAATTTTATGGCCCTATAAAAATATTTGAATTATTTGGATTCCTTCAAATGAAGTGTAATGCTATTAAATACCTTCTCAATACCCTCTAGTGGAATTCTAGCACCTTCTTTGCCTATAGCTAATCTAACAGATTTAACATCAGTGTGAGTGACTTGCACTGAAGATTGAACAAGTGACACAATTTATGATTTTCATCCATTGCCCAATATAAAATACATGCTAATGTGATAATGAAACTACTCAGTAAACCAAAAATCATTGTACACTAATGCACTATCAATGAGGCAAATAACATTGATGCTCCTTTTACTGAAAAATACTCGTGTCCTTTTCTAAGAACAGTTTGACAGATTTTGTTTTAGAAGTTCTTTGGACCAGAGACTATGTGAGTACACACATGATGTGATTTCATTTTGGAAATGAACTTTGCTCAGGTAGAATTCTGAATCTAAAAATAACTGTCAAATAACAGCTCAGTAGCAGCATGGATGTACAAAGGCAAGAAGCCTAAATCATTTCAGACCTCACATGCTGCAACAGGTAACTCACATAGTGGGCTAGAGGGCAGCAGAATATTACAATATCTCTATCACATGCAGTGGAAATGCTTATATTATGAAAATTTTTACTTTTACTGGAAAAAGTAATATGGAGACAAATAGGAATGGGTTTTCATTGCTATCCTTATGATGATGATGATGATTACCAAACTTAAAAAAAAAACAACCCTTCAATGTTCATTTGCCTTCCTACACTTAGATACAGCAAAAACAAAAAAAGAAAATTCAAAGAAACACTGTCAGTACTAATTCTCTCCTTTAGAGTGTAGCTATGACTTGGGAAAGTTAAATTTCCCTGTGGTTTTGGCCTTTTGACATTAAACTATCTCTAAAGAGACAGAAACTACATTTTTAAAAGGAATTTAACTGATGTCAGGTTTTGCCCTCAGAATCACAGGGACAGAAACCTCCACTTATTCACATAAGGTTCTTTTCAGTGTCCAAACAATATGCTCTAACAGTGGTCAGAAAAATCAAGGCAATTCTGCATCTGCAAAAATCTCAGTCTGTGTATAAAGATTGTCAGGAAGTCAATGAATGCCAGTTTAAGCAAGTATTTTCACATGCATATCTGAGATAGACTAGATTAAGATGTTATTTCAGGGAGAAGGTCACTTGTCCTATGGCAGCTATTTTTTTGGTGATTGTTACAGCTGTTTGATTAGAGTTACTTAACAGTTCATATCTAGCTGAATTGGTGGCACTAAAAAGCTAGATTTGGAAGTTTTAAACATTTAACTTTTTTATTATTACTTTTTAAAAACAAATATTGTTTTTTTCTGAAACTGAAATTTACCATGCATTGATAAGCTGATTAATGTCTCATTATCACGTGAAGAGAAATCAATCTATTTACATTATATTTGAGAGCTACAGATTCCCACAAATAGCATACATCTCTTTTGTATGGTGACTTGCAGTTGTGCAAGGTCATGGAGCACAACTGCTGTATCTGCCCACTTTAATTCCATCTGGTTTGCTGCCCAGGATAACTTTCTTCTGTGTTCCCAGTGCCTGATGATTTAGAAAGTCAGGAGGTGCTCCAGACATGAGGAAGTGCTTGTAGGACAGAGAAACTTTTCAGATTGCTGTTTTTGCTACTGTTGATGCTCCTGAAATCACTGTCATTACCAGTTGATGGGGCATTCATTGCAGATGGCTGCTGTCAGCAGTGATACTCATTTTTGGTGGCTGCAAAAACATCATGGTACTTGAATTACCCTCAAGCTCACCCTTCAGATGGAGTCTCCAACATATTTCTGGAAAAGTTTACACACTCTGCTAGGCGTAGCATGTGGACAGACTTCAGCATTCAGGCCTATCACTTTTCAAACTCTACCATCCTTTATAATGTTCACTTGAATGGGGTGTGCCCTTGCTTTATGCATTTGTCAGTGTAGGATAGCCACATGTTTAGTAGCGAGAAGCATAGTATGAACTGTTCTCACGGGTTTAAAACTATATCTCACAAACAAATTTTTTGTACTTTCTACACCAGAATGCTCTGTAAAGACAACATATAATATGTGCCAGATCTGGAGTCTTTCCAGAAGTACTGCCTGAGTTATCACATGGTGGGAAAACATTTGAACTCCTTGTTTCATGCCCTAAACCAAAACAAGGACAACATTGTCACAGTTAAATAACAGAAGCAGCCAGGAAAATGATCTTCAGATTCTTTCATAAATTTTACCTCTGGGCTGAGAAGTTCTGTAATCCTGTAAGGCAATTGTTTTGAACAGTTAATGAGCCAAAAAGTGGGAGGACTTGACTTAATAGTCATAAATATGTGCTGGAAAACCTCTCACTGACACTGATGGGAGCTACACGGACAAAAACGGGGAATGCACAACTTCTTAACTAAAGGACTCATCTCATTCACACACTAACTTGGATCCTTACTTAGAATATCAAAAAACTTACTTGGAGGATCCAAATCCTAACACAGAAGGATTTCAGTAGAAACTTGGGTTTAGGGGTAGGGAAAAAAGGCTCTTTCATAAAAGCTAACAGAAAAACTTACTCAGAAACTAACTAAACAGCAGGCAAGCCTTTAGGAGGTCTGTGTTGTAATGAGCATCTTCCCTGCGCATGAACATATATTTGAACTCTGTGCAAATTTTCAGTCTAGGTGTTGTTGAGAACTGTTGCAAAAGTCACAGTGTCAAAGTTTAAGCTGCACTGCTCACATCAGTTCGTCAATGTAAGTGGAAGAACAGAGAAAACCTGGTGCTGTTCTCAGTGACTTTTGAACTTCCAGCCAGAACTCAGCAGCTTCTCTGATGTAGGTGGTACCAGAGTGTCTTATAAGTGATTATTATACCTTATACAGCCATCCTTACCATTCTGGCATTTTCATGAAACACCTTTGTAGTCTTCAGAGTGACTGCTCAAATCAGCAAATGTCTCAAAACATACTTATGTTTAGCCAGTTGTTCCGGATGTTAACTGCTTGTTAAATTTCTTTGAGAAGATAGAGAGAGCACAAATTATCCAAATACTATTCCTGGGTGTTATTGGTATGACGGATTTTTCAATTTTCTATTTCAATTTTCTATTAAAAACACAGCAAGCCAAAAAGAGGGATCAGAACATCTTGAACACAGCATATCTAAACTCTTGCCATTTGAGACAATGACATTTTATAGGTTGGAAGGAGAGGAGTAACAGAGTAGAAGCTAATGCACAACTTTTTTCATTAAGTGAGGCAACATACAGGAAACACTGATTCAGCATAGTTGTACTGAAACTTAAAAATACTTCTATTCATTGTTTCTAGTATCAGAAAGGAGACAAAGAGCAGCAATATTATACTTTTCACTTTGATATCCTTAAGAAGTGTATAGACCTAGATGAAAAAAGTGAAGAGTGTAGGTTTTTGGAAGATGAAGAAAAATGTTCAATATATCCCAACCTTTCAAGAGGCAAGTAAAGCATATGGGTATAGCATGTACACTCCTGAAGGGATGTGCAAGACTTTTAAAGGATGAAGAGATGCAGCTATCCCATAACTATCAGTGAACAGGGAGGTAGAGAAGTATATTACCTATGTCATCATCATCATCATCATCACATATTACCTATGTGAGAGAGCAAGTAATGCACAGAGACAGTCCAGCAGTCTAGGCCCATTTCAGAACAGACAGAAAAAAGTATGCAAAAGTAGAGCTCTCTACATGATGGGATACTGCATGGGAACTGTTGACTGCAGTACTGACACTTAAAGCTCTATGTTTTTATTATCATGGAGTGTGGGATGGTAGGATCAAAGCAGTATTGTCAGATTCAAATCCACTAAGATGGTTTTGCAAGAAGGAAAAAACATCCAGTTTTGAAACTGCCTTCTCATGTAATTCTTTTTTGGGCATTTTTTTTTTTCATCTTCTTTGTTTGTTTGCTGTTTTTTGTTAGTTGGTTAGTAATTTACTTGAAATAATCCTGAGTATAAGCATTTCTTGCTCCTATCAGAATTATAATGAAGAAATATTTGAAGAGCAGCACACGTGATTCTGAGTTTGCAGCCCTTGGAGGTAGGGACTTTGCACCCTTCTCATCCATCTCAAATAGATCTGCAATTTGTTTCTTTATGATTGTTTTCAGTGGTTATAAAACTTGGGCTTTCTATTTGCCTTACCGTATGATACCACAAAACAGACTCGTTCACAACAGTCTATATTTACACACCTCATGTTTGCTCAGCACTATAAAGCAACAACATAAAAACAAGCAGCTACAGCAGTTATTACAATCTCCAGTTAGTAAAAGTCAATCAGCTTTTGGCCTCATGACATAACATAACAGGTTATCTTCAGAAAGAGCCATTCCCAGTGTGTGGGTTGTCATCATATTGTGATGATTACTGATCCAGTTCCATATGTGGTGCACAGTTAAGACCACAGGAGATGACAATGGAAAAATAGAAGAGAGCACAGAAGTTTTAATGTTGAAAAGCATAACAGACTGGATGGATTTTTTTACAGTTACTTTGTCTCACTTCTTTCTGATTCATAATACAAGAGCATTATCCAAACAAATAAGTAAGCTCAAAAAATGCATAATAAAGTATCATAATCGAAAGGATGATGGAAAATCTCTCTCTCCTTCTCTGTTTACTGGAAATGCCAATACATGACTAATAATGCAATCTGATTTAATGTTATTAAAATAGAGAAGATAATATGCTTAGTTTTGTTGTCTTCTACACTGTATGATATGGTAAGATTTCAAAAGCGTGTGTATATAATCCTCCACCCCAGAACCTTCCAGTAAAACAAAAAGCTTTCTTATAAAATATTTTTGCAATGAAATATCTGCTGTTTGGAAGGTTAAAAAATGAACTACCTAAAACTTTTTTAAATTGTCATCCTCAGAACATGTCAATTCTATTTAATAAACTATTGTTGCCCTCTAGTGTTCAAACACAGCTTGTAAAGGCCCCTCCAGAAAGATCCAAACTGGTCACCTAACAATTCCCAATTTGTTCTTAATCTGACACAACCAGTGGATGGCAAAAAAAAAAAGGTTTAAGTGTTTCAGTACACCTGCCTAATATCTTATTGTCTTTGCTCAAGCATAAAAAAAGGTTTTTCATGTAAAGTTCTTTTACTCAAGTATTGTGAAAGGCCACTCACCAAATTAGTTATGGTACTTGTGCACCTTTCTGTCTTACTTCTGCCTTTCACTGTGCTTGACATGCATTGCTGATTGGGTTGGAGGGCAATGTTTTAATATTAGTCAAACTGTAGAATCATAGAGTGGTTTGGGCTGTAAGGGACCTTAAAGCTCATCTTGTTTCAACCCCCCTGCCATGGACTGGGACACCTTCCACTAGACCAGGTTGCTCAGTCCCATCCAACCTGGCCTTGAACCCTTCCAGGGATGGGGCAACTGCAGCTTCTCTGGGTAATCTTCTCCAGTGCCTCACCACCCTTAGGAAGAATTTTTTCCTAACATCCAATTAAAACCTACCCTCTGTCATTTTTAAAGCCATTCCCCCTTGTTCTATCACTATACGCCCTCGTAACATGCCCCTCTCCAGCTAAATACATGCCCAGTGCTCTGAACAACCTTGAGATGTATCTGCTTGTCTTCTCTTGAACATTTTGCTACTGTACTGTAACTTATCAATTAACAGCAACCATCTTTCCCTCCAACAAATTACAGCAGAAATGCACAGTGAGGATTCAGGGGTTGTTCTCAGCACCTCTCCTGCAACAAGCTGCTGTGAGCTCACCTGCAATGTAGAAAGCTACTCATGAAGTTTTAGTTCTTATGAGAGTAAATTATGGTCAATCTAAGATCTGCATCTGCATTTTTACAGCTAGGCCTAGTACTTATCAGTCTGTGAACTAATTTCCTAAAAATGTTGTTTCCTCTTATCATGTTCCTTGACCAGAAGCCTCTGAAAATGTCTACTAAAAAAAAACCACTGAGGTTAAACAAAGTGCAGTCAACAAACAAGCTGATGAATTTGAGATACTTTTCTTTTGCAATTTTGTTCACCTTTAAGAAGTTATCCAGAATGTTTTTCATTTACAGAACAGCTGGATTTTTCCCAAAAAGCAATGTGCAGCACCCCCCACAGTAAGAATTCAACTTCTTGACATTTCTTTGATCTCTGAATGGAATTTTCAGTGAATTTTCTTAGAGCTTTCAGAAAACTTGCCTTGAGGCCATTTTTGGATCACGCCTGCTTCCCACCACACTAAGCTTGACAGATCTAACAATCTCTTGGATGTGAGTCACATTTCATATTTTGTAATAGAATTGTTCCCTTGCACTCAGGAGGCACCCTTCCTTCTCTGCCATGATGTTTGTTGTTGATTATGCTGCCTGGCATGGATACTTTGAAATCTAGCCTTTCATTCTAAAAACAGGTTTAGACTGAGTGCATGCAAAGGGAAATCAAAATAATATGAACTGGAAGTTGTGGAGCAAGCAGTAGATGCTCACAGGCCCTCTCACTGTTGCAGTCAGGGAAACACAGATAATCACAGAATTGTTTAGGTTGGGAAAAAACTTGGAAGATCATCAAGACCAACCGTTAATAAGTTGCTATACTTATTACCAGTCACATGAAGAGGACCCTAGAAGTGAAGCGGGTGTGCTTTGAGAGCCAGCAAGAGCTCTGTGTGTTCAGGAGGGACAGCAAGTCCAGCACTGACACACACGGTCCTTTCGAGAGCCACTAACGAGGGAAGCAGGTGAATGCCAGAAGCATGAAGATAATGCAGCCTTGTCCATCTGTTCCTGCTGACTGCAGGAAACCTCTTTGAGATGTGCACCCTCCAACAACATAGTCACCATTTTTCTCTAAAACTTTTTTACCTCTTGGTAGATGTTCAGCAAAGGGAGCCCACACCTTTCTGTGTGTCTTCTGCCAATAATACAGCTGTTGTCCTTGCTAAGCCCACTCACAGGTTTCTCCCCCTTCTTGAGATGTTGAGTCTCAGCGGTCAGGGATTTAGGTGTATTAGAACAAATTCTCTGTCGTGCATATTCCAAGTCACTTGGTGATGCAGTTTGTCACAAAAGACCTTGACTGTAGCTTGCTTTACTTTCGGAAGATAACTTTCTCTCTGATACACATTGCACAAATCCAAGCTTGAAAAGGGCAAATTCCACTCTTTGGAAAAGGCCAATTCAGATTTTTAGTATGTGGTTTTAAGGACAGCTTGTGATGTATGCAGAAAAAGAACTTTGAAGATATGTATATAACTATAAATTATATGTAGAAAAGGAAAATTAAGCTATGTTATATGTAATATAATTTTTACTGTTTGTACCTAAAACCATCTGGATGCAAAGCTCTATTAGTAAGTATTCCTTTAAAGCTACAAATAGAGTAAATAGGATTGCCAGGCAATCATGTAACACTATGGCATTTGGTGCAAATAGCACTGAAAACACCCACGTGCTGCACAGGTACTCAATTTATTAGGTGTACTTCTATTTCACTAATCTTGTCACAGTACAGATTAAGCTCATGAAATGCTTTTTCTCCTTAAATATAAGACCTTCTTAGCTTAACTTGGATTTGAGTGTTTATTCTCAGGATTTAGTATAAATCAAAAATGATAGACATTATAGTTCAGCGTAGAAAGAGCATTTCTTTTCCCCACCAAAACCATGTCCTGCCTTCTGCTTTGCCATTAGAGGAGAAAAAAGGAATCCATCCTTTTCTGAGATTTCAGTATCTACTGTTCCATTTCAGAGTTGCCCTCTCAAAAGTTACATGCTCCTCAAAATTTTATTCCCTCTCCCCATCAGACATCAGAATACATTCCATTGATCAAGTAATCCAGCCTGGTATAATGCCTCTTCTGAAGAGATTCATGTATTTTCTTCCCTGTCAGTGCAATAACCAGCAACAAGAACATCACCCCAAAAAACAAAGCTGCTAGAAGGCTGCTTTTCTCCCCCAGCTGAACAACACCTTTCCCTCTCAGAACACCCTCTGACAGGTAGCTTTCTGAGTCAGATGGGTCATAACCCTGAAGGTCATTTTGGGAAGATATGGGGGAATCACTAGTAGAGAGAATGAAACCTGAAAAAGAGGAGAGGGTTACATGGCTAGTATCATTGGAAGAGACAGCTGCTGGCTCAGGAGATGTGGTTGGAGTCCTTAGCCCTGATGGAGCAGTAGCAGATCTGGAATTTGTGGTTGTAAAAGTTGTGGGACTGGAAAGAGGAACACGAGTAGCAGCGATGCTGGTGACAGGGACATCAGGTTTAGCTCCAGTGGCTGCGGTAGGCGGAGAGGGAGCTGTGGTGGTGGTGATTGTAGGTTCAGCAGCACCAGGATGCAGAGAGGTTGTACGAAATTCCAACCGGGCCGTACTTGCAGGCAGAGGAGTAAGAGTAGTACTGCTGGTTTCAGGAGCACTAGGCTGAGTGGTGGGGAATGAAGCAGTGGGGTTTCCAATGTGAACAGCAGAAAACATGTTTGGTGGCAGATTAATTACTTTCTGCCTTGGGATGGAATCTAAGCTCTCAGACTGTTTTGCCCTTTGAGATTCAGGAAAATCTGTATGAAATTCAATGTTGTCTAAATGCTTACCTATGTGGTTCACGGGTTCAGATGCCTGATGAAATACAGATTGTTGCCAAGTGGCAGTATGATTCTGATGGCTATTCTGAGTGTGAGAAAAAATTGTTCCTGCATCCGAAGACAAAGAATACTCATTTGAAGAAAAGTTCTCAGTTTTGATAGATTTATCCTCTGGGACCTGGGTGTCTGGAAACAGAAATACCAGTATTTAATTATTAAATCTATTTTTGACTAATATAGGCTTACTCAATTTATATTACTTAGAAAGAGAGACATAAGGGAGCTCCAGGAAGTAATGACTAATGAAACTGAGGTATCATGAACTTCTTTTCTTTAAAATATACACGGTGACATTTAAATTCTACATCAAAAATACCTGTCAGCCTCAAGCCTCATCACATCAGACCATGACTGCAACTTCTTACAGAATTTTCCTCTGCAGTGATCATCCCAGTGTGATTAGTTTATACCTACATTGCAGCATTTATTTAGAGGTGAAAAGCAGAGTGAATAGGCTCACTGCCTTCAAACCATTCTCAGCCTCTGTGAGTTAAGAAGTAGATATTATCAATGTTACTTCTGTCAATTTTTTTGTTAGATGTACATTTCCACCTAGTTAATATGATTAGATACAGCCCTTTCTTGTAATGTCCAAGCACCCTGTGCCTGACACAATTCAATTCACATTCAAAAATTGTTTTGTGATACAAGGTGGCAATAACATCTCCATTTTATAGGACACTTTATACACATACTGATTTGTAGGAATGACCTGAGTTCCTACTGCTGTGCTTGAAGACACTGCTCCAAGAGTACGTGAGGTACTGGCAGAGAAGACCTCCATGAGAAGCAGACTACATTTTATAAATTTCTCCAGAAGCTCATATGTATTCCTTGCAAAACAGGTGGCTGATGTCATTTAATAGAATTTGGAAGAAGAAGAACAACAGTGTTATGTGACAGAAATACTATAAAAATTATAATCCTAGCAGCTACCTGATTTTACACAGTACTACAGAAAGTATTTGGGTGAACACAAGTTCTTGGAAATACCGGCTAATTGTTCATTCAGATTTTATATATCTATATATGTATATAGATATGATTTATAATTATATTTATAATATAAAAATACAATATATATTTATAACAATTCAGCTGCTGCACAGAACATTTAAAAGGGAACATGCTCTCAAATAGTTCTGACTCTCACTCATTTGTTTTTATCGTAGAAACAAAGAGGTTTGTTAACTGCAGTGGAATTGAAATAAATTTTAAAAAAGTCCATTACATTTTCATTGTCACTTTTTTCTCAAGTAGGATCTCTTATCTAGAGCGATGGATATATTTCAGTTTTACTTTACAAGCAAAGAAGCCTACTTGGCTGCTGTTTTAATATGTCTTTCCAAACCTTAAGATGCCACAAAAAAACCCCGAAGTGCAAAAAAAGCCAACCCCAAATAACAAACCAAAAAGCTAGCAATGCTAAAGAGTACAGCAAATACTTTATTTGAATCATGGGCACAATTTTATCTTAATCTTCCATCAAACATTGATTTTATAGTATTTTTTGTCTCCATTTTAAACTACAAGCTCCCAGATGCAGTGGCCCAAAACTGTCACATGCAAAGTACAGCTGGGGTATTAGGATAGATGTTTGTTGGTAAGAAAGAACAAGGGCACTATATGAATCAAACTTTAAAAGGAGCTGAAAAAAATAAAATGGTCTTTCTGATATGTCAAATCCAATATGCTTCATTAGAAACCAAACTTCAGGTTGTCACTCTTCAAAAACAAACTAAACACCTCCTGAGCATGTTTTAATTCACAAGCCATAGGTTGTTTCCATTCATTAACAGCCACAAGGATAGTCAAAAAAAAAGAAAAAGCTAAATTTTATTACTAATGTAGCATCAGTATTTTAAGTTGCTTTATTACCAATAAATTATCTTTCCCCCTTTTATTCTGGTTTTCAGTGTAACCACATACACATCCTCATATGAAAGAACAAAGTTTGAAATGTTTGTTGGTACTGACACTGCTCAGGTGCTACCTTTGAAAACTTATTAGGAACATAAGGTAAATAAGCTAGGATAATCTTTCTCTAATTCAATGTTCACAGAAGCTAAAAACTGCAAAATGAAAGAGAGGTAGTATATGCAATCGAGTTGTTCACTCAGCATCATACTATATGCAGAATGAAAGCATAATTGCATTTCTCGTTCCTTTGTTTGAAACCCTGATATTCTTGTAGGGGAGAAAGAGCTGGAGGAAAGAGTAGTTATAATAATAATTTTATGGGCATGCAGTTCATTTGTTGCACATTGCTTTTGCACAATTCCTGTGTGACTGTGCTTGCACAAAAACACTTGGTAACATTATATGAGTAATCTTTCCATATATCATGCTGTTGCTCCTTGCAAATAGTTCCTCTTGGAAAAGCTCTCTTTTTCAGCAGGAGTTGTTTCTGGAAATATGAAATTTTTGCTCTCTCAAGCAGCCATACTGAAACCACCTTGTAAACTCTTGGCAGGACAACCTAATTATCAGTTTCTTATCTGAGCTGTTCAAACAAGTCTGGCGCAAGTCAATGTCAATCGACAAACATGCCTTTCCATTAAAAATCCCACAGCCTATGACAGAGAGCGAGAAATTCCTGAGTGTGCAGCCCATATACCATAAAGCTTCCAGTTTAGAAAGTTTGCTTCTGCACTTCAGGTTCTCTTCCTGAAAACAGAAAATAATTATTACCACTGCCAATTATTCATCAGTGTAACATGAGCCCTTTAAAAAGGGCATGGTATTTCCACTGCTTTCAGTGATACTCTCCATCGTTACATCCAGGAAATCTTCCTTCTTGAATATATCAATATGGTAGCAGCTTCTTTTTGTTTTAAGCAAGGGCAAATGATGAGGAGTTCTCAATCTAATGTGAAGGAATTTTATAAGGGTCATGGTGTTATTCCAAGCAGGAAGCTGGGCCCACAAATAAGCTCACCACACACCTGCTCCTCCATTTTCCACAAAGCAAAGGAGCAACATTCTCAATTTATTGGGCTTGGCTTAGAACATTTTACTAAAAACACACAAAAAACCATTTTCTGGCCACTACTGAAAGTTCACAGGTGGAAAAGTCCTCTAGTGTGGGGGCTATTATTAAAATTATTATTATTATTATTATTATTATTATTAAATAATCTCACTATTATTTACCTGTAGTTATCTTGTAGCTCACAAGTCCTGTTGCAGGTTTCATCAGACAAGCCTCTGTGGTAGGGCAGTAAAAGAGGTAGCAGTTTGGATGTGCTTTTGTTCTTCCAGCATAAAAAATCATCAAATTACACTTCTTGTCTCCTGCAAAACATAATAAATGTGTGTTACAGCAATAAGAACTTTTATAGCAGTATGATAATGAGCTCTATTTCGTTAATTTTTCTTCATGTAAGAGGAAAACTACTAACTCATAACATCCCTACAGGAAAAACAGCCAAGGAATACAAAAGAATGGCCTACGGCCAAAATACAAAAGATCACACCTTCTTCTTCCTGTACAAATAAAGTTGGGGAAATGATGAGTCTAATCCCTCATCTTCCCCTTACCTGTACCACAATGGCACCACTTTATATAACGATTTCTCACTTACAAATCCTGATAAATCTGAAAACCTCCTTGGTAAACTCCTGGGGAAGAAAATTATTTATACATTTTTCCCTATCACATCTCAGGAATTGCCTGTCTTGTTGCTGCCTGGGAGGGTCACCTTTACCCCTGTAGTTTCTACTTGCTGCTTTGCCTCCTACTGCTCCAAGAGCTTGACGCAAACCAACCATCACAGAGAAGGGTAAGCATTCTCATGTTTTGCTAAAATTAAATACAAAAATGTCAGTGCAAAATATTGGTCACTTTTTAGCGCACCTACTAAACACAGCCTAGGCATCTTAGGCTTTGGGGATCTGAGTTTTTAACGCTTAAAACTACTACAGTTTCTATGATGCAACTAATTTCCTGAACACCCCGGGGGTCTTGCGTTGAGATCCAACATCACGCTTGGCTAAAGAGGGTAGCACCCGCAAGCGGGTACTATCGAAACCCGAATGAAAGGATAAATTGACGTTCCTGCGCTGAATACGGAGAACAGCGGCTGAGCACCACGCGAGCCCAAACCCCAGAATTAATTTCCCAGGCGCTGGTAGGCGCTGGCGGAGAAGGCGGCCGAGGTTACCTGCGAGCCCGTCCCTGGAGCAGCAGGCGCGGGCACAAGCCCCCGCGCTGGGGACGCGAAGCGGCTCCGCGCCCCGGACGCCTCGGGGCAGGGACAAGTCTATATCGATGATGGAATTCTCCATTTTCTCCGCGGAACACTCCTGACTCAGGGACGGCCCGGCCATCACACAGGTGATCACCAGCAGGCGAACGGACCACCGGCTGCCCCCCAGGGACATGGTGACCGGGGCGGGGGCTCGGCGCGGCCCGGGGCGCACCGGGCGGGTTTGTTTCCAGCTGCGCGGAGCGCTGGCGGCCGGGGGAGCCGCGCCGAGGTGCCTCTTCTGCTCCCCGGGCGGGGAGGCGTTTCTGGGGGCACCTTCGGGCTGTCCCCCCTGCCGCCCGGTGGGGGGAAGGCAGCAGCGGGGCCCAGCCTGGCTCGGCAGCGCGACTCAGGGGAACCGCGGGTGTCCCGGCACGTCCGGGAGGAGGGACCGCGGGAGGCGGGTCCGGGCCGCCTGCCTGCCCTCCTCCTCCCCCCCCGGCCTGCCCCCTTCCTGCCCTTCTGCCTTCCTTCTTGCTTACCTGCCTACCTGCCCTCTTCTTGCCCTTCTTCTGCCTTCCTTCTTGCCTACCTGCCTGCCTGCCTACCTGCTTGCCTGCCTGCCTACCTGCTTACCTGCCCTCTTCCTGCCCTTCTCCTGCCTTCCTTCTTGCCTTTCTATCTGCCTACCTACCCGCCTATCTGCCTTCCTGCCTACCTGCCTATCTTCCTGTCTGCCAGCTGCCTGCCTACCTGCCTATCTGCCTTCCTGCCTGCCTACCTGCCTGCCCTTCTGCTTGCCCTCCTCCTCCTTTCCTCCTCCTACCTGCCCTTCTGCCTGCCCGGCTGCCCTTCTGCCTGCCCGGCAGGGCTGCGGGGGTGTTCCCGCTCCTCCAGCTGCTTGCCGGCGCCAAGGGCTCTTCCTGAGCATCAGACACAAAGGCAAAACCACACGGTGAAATTCTTCGTTTGTCAGGCTATTGTGGTTTTGCCCACAGTCAGATCTGCTTTTGGAGGCTGTAATGAAAGTGATTAATATGCATATCCTGGACTAAACGGACATGGACGTATTTCCCTGTCTATCTAAGAGACTCCTTGCTACCTGAGTAATCCTGTTCTAACAGCCAAACACAGGGTGTTTGCAGAATGGGAGTTGTACACAATAGCCTGTCTACTAGGACCGGTGGCTTAGCCATTCCTCCCTCAGCTATCTCTGTGAAATTGCTTGCTTAAGTAATGTTTTTGCTTGGAAATTTTTCATTTCCTTTTTAAAATTTTTTTCTTATTATTTTTGGGGTGGTGTTTAGGAATAAAAGTAGCCCAGAGACAAATGAGCGCAAAGAATAAAAGGATTGTAGGACACATTCCTTCTTTTTCAGGAAAGAGACCTTTAATGTAGTTTCCTGTAAATAAAAAACATTTTCTTTTTAGAGATGGTACCTTACCTGAAGAGATACCAAAGGGCAGGTTATTTTATATATTATAATGATTACATGCCAAGGGATGGATGTTCTTGATGCCCAGTCAGTCCCCTTGGTCAACATGGCTGGGTTTTGGCTTTTTTCTGGACATGATTGTTCTAAGAGACTGAGCCCACCATCGCATTTTGCATCAAATGGCCATTTTGGGTCAATTCCTAATGTTTGGTTGTGATTCTCACATTCTTGCAGGGGTGTTTTTATCTGAAATTTTCAGCTGCACTTGTTTAAGAAAATGTTTCTAGCCAGGCATTTCTCTTTTGGTAAACTGGTAACCTTCATTGTTCAAAGAAAAAGTTGTAAGAGAATGTGAACACTTAAGGTGTCACCTATTAACTGCATCACACAGTGAATTATAATGAGAATGAATACTAAAAGTGAGCCCAGGTATTACTCCTACTATATGTTAGACAAAGTTGCATCTGCCACCTGCCTTTGCTTACAGCATGGTGGTGGTAGAAGCCAAGCAGAAAGAAGCTGAAAATTAAGTCTAAAGGTCTGTCTGGGTTGGTGGTAAGGGTGAGGACACTTGTTCTTTACCAGGACTGTTGGGATAGTGTTAATGGTGTGAGGGTACTGTAATGATAGTGAATGTGAAAACATACACAGAGACTACTGTGGTGGGACAGGTACAGATGATTATGGGAATATGAGAAGGGCTGATGTGATCTATAATATAAGCAGGGCAGAAGAGATACTGGGGATAACATGACTGCCCCGCTCCAGCCACGATGGTTGATTTCTGCTCTTCCTGCCTCTTCTTGGTAGGCAGGTGCTCAGCCTTCCTGAGGAGACTAGAAGCAAATCTGTCAGGCTGCTGAGGTGCAGGGAAGCCAAGGTCCATCAAAAGCTATGCAGAAACCTTGTCGGCTGGCTAGGAAAGTGCCAGCCTTGCCCAGCAGCTGCTGTGCTCCCTTCACCACTGAGATGGGAAAGAAGGGAGGCTGAGAGAGGGAGAATGGAGGGACCCCCAACTCTGCGTCATGGTGCTAAGTCACTAAAGGTGTTTTCCTGCTTCTGTAGAGCACCTCTCTGCTTGAGAGCCAGTGCTCATGGTGAAACACTTGGGCACAGATAGGATGAACTTCTATTGTAACCTATTCTATTGGGTTACAAAAGTACATAGTACAGCATACAGCCTATAGCTAGCAAAAGGTGATGTTGGATTGGGCTGATGTTCTCATGAGGTAGGAGTATTTTTTTGTGTTAAATTAAATCTTTGTGACAATTAGCAAAGGCAGCCAAGAAAAATGGTGCTGAGTTTGGTGCAGAGCTTTTGATGATGTTGGGCTTCATGCATGAGCAGAGAACAGGCTTGCTCAAAAGCTAGCACGCACCAGTGCTGGTCCTATTATAGACAATTCTTCTGTCACAGACAATTGCATGCTGCCTTTTCTGATTTGACTCCCAAATCTTCGTTCGCGAAGCCTAGCCATGAAATCTGAAATCTCAAAGTATGTTTTCTTTTCATTTTCACTTGTGTGTTTTCGGTTTGCTTTTTTTTTTCTTTCTTTTTTTTTTCTTTTTTCCTAAGCCTGACCTCCCTGTGAACTTTTGATCTGGGCTGCTTTTCCCTCACTCCTGGCACACTTGTATATAAGGCAGCTGGTGATGGATGTTGCCCAGACTGCTCCGTGCCCAGCTGTCTGGGGTTTGGCATGTTTGTCTTAGCAGAGAAGAATTAATACATGCAATTAAAGAAATCCCAGAATCACAGATTTGTTAGGGTTGGAAAGGACCTCTGAAGATTACCTAGTCCAACCCCCCTGCCAAGGCAGAGTCATTTAAGGCAGGTTACACAGGAACTCATCCAGGTAGGTTTCAATGTCTCCAGTCAGGGAGACTCCATGCCTTCCCTGGGCAGCCTGTTCCAGTGCTCTGCCACCCTCAGTGTAAAGTTCTTCCTCATGTTAAGATGAAACTTCTTGTGTTTTACTTTATAGCCGTTAATCCTCGTCCTGTTGCTGGGCACCACCGAAGACTCTGGCACCATCCTCTTGGCACCTGCCTTTGAGATATTTATATGCATTAATGAGATCCCCTATCAGTCTTCTCTAAACTAAACAGGCCCAGCTCCCGCAGTCTCTCCTCATAACAGAGATGCTCCAGACCCCTCATCATCTTTGTGGCCTCTGCTGGACCCTTCCAGTAGCTCTATGTCTCATACTGAGGAGCCCAGACCGGGACACGGTACTCCAGCTGTGCTCTCGCTAGGGCCGAGCAGCGGAGCAGGATCATCTCCCTCAACCTCCTGCCCAAGCAGATGAGGGATGCTCTGCACCGCCCCGGTCCGAGAGACCCACCCGTGCCCTCTCGCCGCCACTCCGGCTGGGCAGAAGCGAGAGAGCCCGTCTCGCTCCCCCCCTTCGCTGGGCGGCCCCGAGCGCAGCCCCGCCCGCGGGCGGAGCCGCCGTGACCCGGCACCGCCGGAACCCCGTGGGCGGGCGGCGGCCGCGGCGCTGCCCCCGCGCTGCGGGAGGCCGGGAACGAGCGGCCACCGCCATGGGAGCGGAGCAGAGCGGCGAGGCCGAGAGCCGCCCGGGCGAGCCCAGCGCCGCAGGTCGGTGCCCGGCGCCCGGCAGGGATGGGGGGGGGGGAAGAGGGAGGGAGGCAGGGAGGGAGACAGAGACAGGGCGCCGTGAACGGGGCTGCCCCCCGGCGAACGGGGCTGCCCCCCGGCGAACGGGGCTGCCCCCCGGCGAACGGGGCTGCCCCCCGGCGAACGGGGCTGCCCGCGGGCGGTGGCGAGGGGCGGCGGCTGTGGATCAGGGAAGAGCTGTTTCCTTGGGAGGCAGCGGTGGGCGCCGGCCCGGCCCTTCCTGTGACGGCGAGGGGGCACCGCCCGGGCCGGGGGAGGCAGAGCCGGAGAGGTGGGAGCACAGTGGGCAATGTGGGTGTGGAGCTAAAGGAGGAGGAGTGAGGAGGGTGTCAGTGGTGCAGGTGTTTCAGAATCAGCTGTTACCCGATTTGGAAAGCGAGAAAGGAGCTTAGAGTCTTCCGGTGATCTCGGTAATGTGTTTGTACTATAAAAAGCATATCTGTACAATGTTAAATAGAGCAACATTCACATAGGGTTGGATTCTGATGGAATCTGCTTATTAATTTGATTGTTCCCTTTCCCTCCCATATCCTTCCTTTGCATCTCCTTTGCCAGCCAAGCAACGCGCAAAAATGGACGACATTGTGGTGGTAGCCCCAGGAACACAATCCTCACGGAATGTCAGCAATGATCCAGATGTCATAAAACTGCAGGAAATTCCAACTTTCCAGCCCCTTTTGAAAGGTAGGTGATCGTTCTTCCTCTGTTTTTAAAAGCCATCTTTTTTTTTTTTTTATACCTAATGGAATGTGTGCTTTGTGTATCCTGAGGTTCCTACTGAAGTTCATATTTCTGTCCCTATTTTTCACTATCCCTCTTGTTTTAAACCTTACTTTCTTTTGTTCTGTCCCAGCCTTCTAAATGGTGGATGAACTGGTTTAGAGATGTGCTAGTAATCTCTGCAGTGGAATCATCTACTATGAAGACAAAAGAGTTCCGAACATACCAGCTTGCCCTGTACCACTGGTTGATGGGATATGCTATATTACATTCTGATATATAATGGATCACAGTCTCCAGTTTTGCTCTAGTTTCTTAAAATCAGTTGTGTGTTACTCTCTCAGAGTCATAACTACCTGTGTATGCATTCAGTTTTTTGAAATCAAGATATCTTACGGGAGTTTCCAACATAGAGCAGATTTTGCTCTTGTTTTTTTGGGGTGGGATACATTGACTGAGGCTTTTCTTTGTTTCTTTTCCTCACACTGTTTTTTTCGTACATCCCCTGCACTCATTACATGTTCTTTCTATTCTGTTCAAAGGGAAGTGAAGATTTCAATCAAAACTGTCAAGCCTACAGTGTAACAAAACTCTTTGTGCATTTTGTGGCCTGGCTTCTAGCTATGTATTTTTTGAGGAGTCTGCACAGTATCATTAGTATCTGAAAGTCCCTTAGGAAGGGAGATGTCTGCACAAATTGGTTTGGTAAAAGCAGCCTCCTCTTGGGTTCCTCTCCCTGGTACAGTGTGGGTTGGCAAATCTGTGTGGATGTACTGTGTAGTGGACCCTCAGTGAGCCTGTGTTTTTTTGGAAATGCAAGGCCTGCTGTGTGTGCATACATGGGCATCAGCACTTGCTCGTGCCTTGCAGGTCTGCTATGACAGAGAGGATGGAGCTGGGATGTTTAGCCCTCCCTACTGCTGGAAGAAATTATGTGGTGGTGTACAGCTGAGGGTTTAGGTCACTGATTCATGCATGGCTGCCGGGAAGTTATTGGAGCCACTTTGCCCTAAAGGCATCACTAGAGGTAACGTAGCATCACAACATCACTTTTTGGCCAGAAAGTTGTTACCTTTTTTTGTTTGTTTATGTCTGCTACATGAGGACCCTGGAACATGACTATAAATTGTGGACATTATGACAGCCTATCAGGCAAAGGAATTGCCATTTTGTTGGGTACTGATAGATAGGGTCTAGAAGTCTGCAGCACTGACTGCTGTTTTCAGCAGAAGAGGCAGAGAGGTAGGGAGAGCATTAAACAAAGCAGAGCATGCTTTGGCTGTAAAGCAAATGCTTTGTCCTGCTTTGTTTGTAAGGATCATGCCAGCGACAGCTTGAAATGTAAATGCTAGAACCCAAATCCACAAAAGAAATGAGAAAGTTTCTTATTAGGAGAGACCAAATTTCGAAGATGCTACAGTATCTGGCACAGAGGTGGTTGCGTATGTGTAAGAATGCGATGACAAAGGATTTCAGTTCCACCCAGCCTCAAACTGGTGAGCAAACCTGGGTTGCACAAGGCCTGTGGAAGGAAGTCCTGGGAAGTGGGACTAATGACCACTTCCAGGGGCAGTGTTCTTATATATGTGTTTGGGTCACAAGGATATAGGACTTGGTGTGGGAAGTGAGGAAGAAGAGAGAGCAGCAGCCATGTGGCTGAGATGGAAAAATTGGAAGGCACTGCCTTAGATGACCAGTCCAGGTCCTTCATCTCCTAAACATGCATGTGTTGTCTTGGTGACTGTGTTGCTTTCTCTGGTCTTACTTTGGACCTGAAGCTGTGGATGTATGACAGAAATCTTCCTTTCTGTTCCTGTCACTTGGCCTGCTATTTCCCTAGAGTCTCCTGAGACTTCGTGGTATCTGGTGACTGCTCAGGAGTTTTGCATCCTGAATCGCTTTTGTGAATAGCTTTTTCAGCCTCAAGTACTTGTTATTACTTGGACAACCAGACTGTGATACTTATGTTCAGTACAAAAAGCAGTGTGTGCCTGTTGAGTGAGTTGACTCTTGAGGGACTACACATCTGCCACAGGCCCAGTTGAGAAGCTGTTCTGTTTTGGACTGGTCTCTTATCTGTATTCTTCACATGAAAGATTATTTGTCTGGAAAGGCTGAAGAAGTTTCAAGGTTTTAGGAGCTAATTCTAAAAACTTGTGCCTTGTGATCTGCCAGCTTGGGGAGCTGAAGAGGTGAACTTAGATTCCCTGTAGGCTTCATTATTCTATTTAGTTTCTCTTTGTCTAAGCAATGCCAAGCAGTTTTATTTTGCTTATAAGTCTCAAAAGAGGCCTAATAATTAAATAAATGGACTGGAAAAGCACATGGTCATGTAAAACACTGCATGTTCCTGAGAGGCAAAAACACTTGTTCCTCCTAGCCATATTGAGTTGAGCTTGTGATCAATGAAGCTGAAAATCTTTAGCATTGTGCACTCTTCACTTGGAAGAATATGCCAGTGTTATATCCATTACATCTTTCATACTATATTTTCCTCAACTTCTACAGGAAAAAATTGTACCTTAGAGTTACAACTATGAGCCCTTGTGAAAAGTCCCTCTCTAGCTTTCTTGTAGGCTCCCTTCAGGTACTGGAAGGCTGCTATAGTGTTGCTCAAAGCAACTTGACCATGAAGACCCCTCATGATGAGGCATCCACAACTTCTTTGGGCTACCTGTTCCAGTGTCTTGCTACCCTCATCATAATAAAATTTTCTTCCTTATGTCCATTCTAAACCCACCCTCTTTCAGTCTAAAACCATTTTCCCTTGCCCTTTCATTACAGGCCCTGGTAAAAAGGCTCTCTGTCTTTCTTAACAAGCATTATTTGTTCTATGGAAGCTTTCTTGGGAACGAAATGTTTTCCTACTTCTGGCTAGAATTCTGCATTGACAAGTATTCAGCATGAAAAAGCAAAAGAAACAGGGATTACTGTCTCACTGCAAAGTCACTGTGCGAGCAGCAGAAGCTTCTTTACACTGTTGTGCCTCCTCCCATCCTCACAGAATTTTGCAGTTATTTTGCTTTCCAATCTCGTTTCGCAGTTCTTCAGGTCAACCTGGTGGTATTGCGACCATTAGGTTGGATATTAGGAAGAAATTCTTTACAGATAGAGTAATCAGGCATTGGAATGGGCTGCCCAGGGAAGTGGTGGATTCTCCGTCCCTGGAGGTTTTTAAGATGAGACTGGATGTGGCATCAGTGCCATGGTCTGGTAACCATGGTGGTAGTGGATCAAGGGTTGGACTTGATGATCTCGGAGGTCCCTTCCAACCTGGCTGATTCTATGATCCTGACTGGTTGACAAAAGCTGCCAGATAGGCAGTGAGTATCAGCTTCTGCTAACAGGGCAGGGAGGACTATGACTTTCCTCTAGGTGGGTCTTGTACATTAAAATTAACCTGTAATTAAAACAACACCTGTAGTAACTAGAAAAAAACTTTTTGTCACCAGTCACCTGTAAATATTGGCTTTGTTTTTGTGCTGCCATTTTACTTGTCCTGTCCTCCTTGTTTGAAGGAAGCAGTTACCAACATCCCTTGGAAGCACAAGTGATACTGAGTACTGAGCATAAGTGGTACATACTGTGAGTTCTGAATATGGGCTTGCAGTTATTTGAAGTTAAGTCAGGAGCCTTGTTTTGTGTTCTGAGTTATCTATGGAGGAAATCTCAATACTAAAAAAATAATTTTAATGCTAGACTTTTAATTGTTGAAGCTGTTGCTACTGCCTGCTTGGCCTGCTGCACAAGAACGTGATGATAATTTTCTTTTTGTTTTGTTTTGTCCGATGGTCTTTGGATTGTTGCGTACAAGTTTCCATGAGAGCAGGGATTGTTTCCGTGTAAGCAATGTGCTGATATGCAGCTGAAGACTGTGGCTTATGAATAGTTCAGCTACGTCATGTGCAAATTGCATTTGTCATCACGTGCAGCAAGCATATCATAGGAACTCCCTGATCCCTCCAGCATTGAGAGGAAAAAAGCGGAGTTTGCTGAGGCTTACCTGCATTCCCAAGCATATCACATAGGTGAGAGGCATCTTCTCTGCAGACCTGCAGCAAGTTACTTGTGCACTCCGTTCCTCTGTCAAACATAGATGGTCTTCATGTTGTAGCCTTAGGAAGGGCATTGTGTGCAGCTCATTAGCATCTTCTAGCCCAAAATAACCGGATTCTTGTCCTACGAATAATACCACTGTTTTTCTAAGAATAGCAAAGCAGGGGAGGTTACTCAGTAAGGTTGTGGCATTTCTGTTCTTAATGCTTTTAAGGGCACGTTAATCAAAGATCTATCAGTCATGAATTGGAAGTAAGTGAATACATTATGGCTAACACAGTGAGATCTTTACTAACTATGCCCATTACTTTACTGCCCATTATGCATATTTACGTTGCTTTGTTATCTATCAAGAAAGGTATTTCACAAAGAACAAAATGAGACCTTTACTCTGAAAAGTCTAGAGTACAGTTTACCTGAAAATAGTGTAACAAGGAAGCCCAAGTTCTGTGGCAGAAAGAGTCTTGAAAGATAGATCCAGCATAAGGAGTGCCATTTTGATCTCAGTATATTTTAAAGGGAAAATTTGACGATGTTATTTTCATTATAGCTGGTGTATGACTTCAGCAGAGAAGCATAGGGAGATGATGAGAAATCTGTGAGAGAGAACAGTGGTAAAAGTTGTGATGCTGTACTGATGCTGCGGGGATCTTGTGTTGTCCTCCAATGACATGAAACATAAGCTTGTGTTAGGCAGCTTGAAAGGATTGTTTTTACCTTTCAACTTTTTATGATGTCATTTTTCAGGAAGGAAAACTACTTTTCTAAAAAATGTATTTTTCTTTCTGGCATAGTGTGTAGAGGAAGGATGGATGTTTAGAGTTTTTTGCATTTAAGACAAGATTTTGTCAGATCTCACTCCTCAGGATTTTCTGCTGACTTACATCCTCTTTTTTCTCCCGTTCATCACTTTATGCTCCTAGTCCTGTTTACTGTGTAGGGAATTTAGCTAATAGCACGTGTTAGTGAACTTTATTCCTATAATTCTCTACACATTGTGATACTTCAATACTTTTATAGTTCTGTCCCTGTGCCTTACTGGGAGGATCTGCTTTTTGCAACACTTGACAGTACTGCTGAGGGTATAGGCCTCAACCAGAATTTGCAACATCCAAGTTTGTTGGATGGACCCCGTGCTTTGTTCTTATAACAAGGTCTCTGAAAATGTGCATGTTGGGTGGGAAGAAATACCAAGAATAATGTGAGTGCAGCTGCCTGGTGGGTTTGGGGATTTTAATTGTTGTTTTGTTTGTTAATGGGGTTGGTTTTTTTTTTGTTGTTTGTTTGTTTGTTTTGTTTTGAAATCTGTTCTACGCCACTTGGTATAATTTGTGTGACCCTTGAGCTCCAGTTTCTGCTGAACCTAAACAGCTGTGACTCCTCTGGACCTCCTCAGGCATGTATTGCTCCTCCTCACCATCTTGCTGCATGTGAATAAGCTTTGGTGGTCATCACAAGTCACCTGCAGATTCTCCTTTCTTTACTTTCACAGAGCTTCTGTGGCAGAGCTCTTCAGCTCACAGTTCAGCTCTCAGGGTGCAACTACCCTTTGGATACATTAGAAGATGTGCTGAGGATAAATACCGCGTGCTAAGGAGTTAACCGTGTCCTGGCTTATCAGTTTGCCACATGCTTTTTAATGAGGAGTACCTGCATGTTGGCCAATGTACCTTGAAATCACTATTAACTGGTTAAGGTGAAATGAAAATAGTTGCTTGTAATATCCAAAATATACAGTGTAATTACAAATGTTTACAGAACACGTAATCTCTTTATGTCGGGAGGAGATTGGAAATCAGATGCATCTGGTTGATAAGGTAGAGAAGCTAGTGCGTTCTGCTGGAGTGCAGCTGATGAATCCTTCTAGACAAGGATAAGCAAGTGATGAGGAAGCACATAGAGAACTTTTTTTTTCCAAATTTTGCATTCTCAGAGGAATTCAGGCATCAAAATCGGAATAGATTTTTTTCTTTTCTGTCTTTCCTTCGCATTTGTGTACTTTTATTCAGCATTGCTGTCTTGCTTATAAGTTAAGACTTGATAGAATCTTTGACTTGAAGGGCCAGTGAAATTTCTCTTCCCACCTTCCATTTGGTGTGTCTGTGGGCATCTTTTTCTAATGTATATCCATCTGTTGAACCTGATGTTTAATATCAATGAAAATTGCATGTAAGGAAACATTTCTGTTAGAAATGTGTGTAGAACGTACATATATACCCTACATATAGTTATATGTATGTGTATTTATAGAGATAGATGTTGGGAGTTGCTGCTCTCCAGGGCTGCTCCTGTGGGGATATCACAGCAGTATTATTCAGTGGACTAAAATATATAAAGTCAGAGTCCCTTCTTTAGGCTGGATGGGATTGGAGAGAGAGGGGAATCTAGTGGAAGCTTCCTTCTGGTGGCATTAGTTTGGTTCTCTCCTCTTCAGCGGGTCAGTGTGATACATCCTGCTCCTGTCACTGTTGCTGTATTCTTCCAGCTGTTTAGTGTCATGAAGTATTTGTGTTTAATAGATGGGAACTGCTGTGTTACATGATGGACACTTGGGTGTAGAGAAGCAAGAAGTTTGTGCCTGGAACATGCCTGTCATGCTGGGACCAAAGCTTCTGATTATCAGGGAAGAGATGGGACCTTGGAGTGGTTCCTGAGGGGAACTTTGCACATAAAATTTCTGTGGCTGCTATGGCTGTGAGCAATATAGATGTGTTCAGATCAAGACACACAGGAAAAGGCTGTGGATGCTGAAACAGAATACCTGACTTTTCCTTAAGAAATGTGTGCTATCTTGAAGGATGAATGGTAATTACATATTTGAAGCAGCTCTTTAATGAGGAATCTCTGATGTTATACAGAAATCTCTATAACAGATTTCTCTGTTACCATCATCAGTGGTCACTTCAGTTATGACGAAGTTATGAAGAAGCCTGTCTTCTGGTGTTGAAGATCTAAAATAAATTATAAGAAGAAAATGAGCTAGACATGACAAAGGTCACTTTACAATTACCTTCAGGGTGGGTCTGCCATTAGGAATTACCGAAACTGTCAATACAAACTGTGAAAGAAAAAAGTCTAAAAAACTTCTGAGCTATTCACTGCATCCAAAACCAAAAACCCCACAAAAGAGCCAACCTGAAAGTATTTTGGCCTGAAGTCCTGTTCTAGAGTCCTGTTTAGTTGACATAGCTTCTTCCAGGTGCCTTCCCAGCAAAGATCAATGAGCTCCATGCTTCCCAGTGGGCACGTGACTGACTGACAGAAAGCATCGACCAAGTGCACTGCACTGCTTAAACCTCACTCATCCTCAGTACTGACCTGTAGTAGTGTGCAATGGCAGGCCATTTCTTTTAATTTTTTTTTTTGTTCTCCCGCACTGAAAGACTGAAGATGCAACAACATGCTTATTTACCAACAGTTCTTGTTTTACTACATTGTACCTACCAATATATGCCTTAACTTTGAATACTGTTCACTTAAGGTATGTTTACATATGTGTATATGTGTGAATAGACTGTAAGTACATGCTATGTGCAGTGTGTATGTATGGTGTATACTATGTATAGTACATTTACTATACCACTGTATGTATAGTATGTATAATATATTTTCTGTATATACAAGCTGTACATGTGTAGCTTATTTCTTGTGATTCTGCTTGACCCCCTGTTAATATTCTTTCTCTTGCCTGGTGGCTGAGAATGCTTGTGTTTTGCTGCTAGACCAGTAGCAGTGTTGCCATGCATTACTTTTGAAAAATGAGTGTTTCTGGTTGATCTTAGGCTTTATAGGAATTGATAAGTTTATCCAAGTCCAGAAATTATTTGGTGTTAAGCCAGTCAGTTTACTGAGAAATATTATGGTTAACCAACAGGCACAAGGTAAATTATCACACCCTAGTTACTGACTTTTTTTTCCTATGGGTGCTGATTCTGTCAAGTGACTATGGTAGAGATAAAGGATGAGTAGATACTTCTGTATCTACTGCTGGTCTGCAGTTAACTGCATTTTCTATAACATCACATAATTCAAAAGCTACTCTTGCCTTTATTTCTCTGCCCAAGCACTATCAGCAGAATAAAGAGCAGATTCCAGAAACTCATATTTATAGATAATACCCCCCTTTTCTAATTAGAACTTGACTTACTACATTTATATAAAGATAAAAAGGTTATTAAGATACAAGTGAAAAAATAAGTCTGCTCCATTCCTAAGCCTTGTTATCAAAGCAATGTGGTGGGAGCTCAGCTTTAACCATGCTCCCTGTGGATAGTTGTGTAAGATGAGATCAACAACCAACCAATAAAGCACAGGTCAGCAAGCTCATTGTTAAGAAACCTTGAAGTTTAGAATCAAATTTGATCTGCCTCTATTCCTTTCTTAGGGCATCTTAGCAGAAAGGAAAAGAGGAATTTTGTGGTTCATTTAGCTTGAACAGTGAGGTCTGACATACCGAATACTTCTATTTTCCATGTGGGGCTGGTCATGGTACGCTTGGCTTGTGCACACCCTTGCATGCATAAACTGGAAGATGTGCAATTGCAGATTGCACATTGAATACTGAGATGCAGATGATCTCTGGGACATACTTATTTTCAGTTTGTAATAGTAACAAAATTATGACGAGTAACGTTAGTAGGAAGTAGAATTGGTGCCTGATGTCACTCTATCAGTGTGCTGTACGATTCAATTTAGAAGCCTACATCATCCTGAGGTAGTGTTAGTCAAGGGGAAGGTGTAGGAGGAGTTGTACATGCTGTAAAGCCATAATTTGTGTCAGTAATGGACGTTCAGGGTGAAATTGTGGCTTTGCTGAAGTTGAAGGCAAAGCTTTTGTCAGTTCCAGCTGAAGGAAGATTTTGGACCCAAAATAGTGTGCATTTCTGTACAGTTTAAGTTTGTGTGGTAGACTGCTAAGGTTGATGTTTGTTTAACAGTAATGAGCAGGTTCTGGAGACTGTGTGGAAAGTTTCCCAATAAGATATTTAGAATTGAAACTCACTTGTACCCTTAACTGGATTCACAAGGGCCTTGGTTGTTCAGAAGATGGGAACATCCGTGGGGGTTTTGTGCTCACCTGTCTGTTTATACACTCTGTATTAAATAACTACAAGCTAGGAAGCATTTGTGGCTCACGAGAAAGGACTGGAGATCAGGATTCACACTACTTCCTTCACTCTAGCTCTCCCTCTTCTCTTTTATACACCTTGCTCTTAATTCCTTAGCTGTGCATACTGAGCTAAGGGACTCCAGGCAGCCCTTGGCAGGAGCTTCTGAGATGCTACTCAGCCTGTGGTCATCCTTGGCCTGCTCTGTAGCAGGACTTTTTAGCACTTGGGGAGGTGTTCTTCTTTTAAGAAGTTCTGAATATTGGACTGCAGTGATGTGAGCACCTTTTGTGTGTGAGCTCATTCTCTTGGATGCTTGTGGAGTTTTTGGTTTGAGGTTTTCTTATGTGCATGTGTGATTGGTTGAGTTACCTGGGTGCTTTTACCTGTGCTACACGTCTACTTCTCCCATGTTTCAAAATGTTTACTGTTATTGTGGGATATAATTTCAGAGAAGACACATGATATGCCCAGGCTGGTCCTTGATGTGTTCATTAAATGCAAAATGTCATGCAGTGCAGTATTAAGAGATCCACTTTGAGTATATTTCTTCATGTGGTAAAGAGCTGAAGGGCAAAAGCAAGTGCACTTGCTATTTGTAAGAGGATGTTTTTCATGAGGTTAAGAGCAAGCATTAAAATTATTAGGCTGCTGTTTGAATTCACTCGTGTGTTTTGGTTTTGGTTTTTTATATGCTGATGCATGTAGAAATTATACTCTTGAAATGGTAGGTGGGTCTGTTCTAATGCAGTGAAAACTGAGACTTTATGATCACATGCTGCAGTCCTCTTGTTGCTAGCTAGGATATCTCTTGGAAGTCACTCATGTAACTTAGACAGAAATATTGCACTGTCAAGCAGCGTTCCGTGTTGCAATAAAAGACCCAAGAAACTCAGGCACTAAAACTGGATTCTTTCCACCGTGTTACATCAGCGTGGCAGTGATGTATTTGCACCCAAGAGAAAGGTGTAACAGGAGGTGGGATACTGGGGACAGGGTCATAGGCTGCTAGTGAGTAACTCTGCTGTGCAAGAGAAACTTATGCATTTCATTTTTCAGGAGCAATGGGGTGCACCAGCAATCCTTCAACTCGGTGTTGCAATGTTCTTTCTCTGTTTTTTTTATTTGCTGTTCTTTATCCACATAGTTAATAATATGACTATTGAGACTTGGAAAGCCTGCAGTCTAGGGAAGTGCCGCAGGGTGTCACTGGAATACAAAAGAAGTACTAGATCTGTGGCTGCAAACCTTGCTGAAACAGCACGCTGGGAACTGCTTTCTCTTCAAGCTCCTTTCACGAATATTTGTATTCTATTTGCACTCGTACCAAGTGACCAAGGTCTTGATGGCCTTGCTGGAAAGCTGGGTTTGGTACCAGGGGCTGAGCCACACAGTGCTTAACTGAGAGGCAGCTGCAGGCTGAAACTCTACTGCATCGGTGAGGAGGAGGTGGTGCAGTGATCTTCAGCTGAGAGCCCTTCAGATGTTCAGCTGACTGTGGAGGAGGATGGGCAGAAGGTTGGTCAGGGTTTTACCAATTCTCATTCTTTATAATAGGGGGTTTGGAGGATTTCTTTCAGCTAAACAAAGCCTGAACCTAAAGGGAAAGATTGATTTTTCCTTTTAATCCTAAAGATTTCATCTGAGTAAACAGAACAGTTATCTGTAATATGAAGTAGAAGAGGTACTGAAAATGGATCAACTTCTTAAGTAATGCATGCTACTTTACCTTCTGTGAGATTAAATCTTATTTTTTCTGTGATGTGAAAGTAGCAAAATGCAGGTGATTAGAATGGAAGTACACATTTGCATTTATACATTTGCAGAAACAGGACAACTTAAGAGTAGAATACTTAGTCTTATACTTAGTTTTTGTTGTCTCCCATTCAGGGACATTGTCACCAGTTTTAGAATGAACTGAAATTTGGAGTCAGTTTGGGTGGTGGCTGAGTTGCTTTTTTTTGCAGCAGTTTGAAATTCTCCACTGTTGTACATTTCCTTAGTTATTCATCTGATTTATTATGTCCTGTGGTAGAGAAGGCAGTAAGAATTTGTAGATTAATCACTTGGGAAGGTAAATGATTTCTTTTGTCTACTGATCTCTGGTACATTAACTGATGATTGAGCTGCAGTGGCGTTTTAGACTTTCACTTCTTTATTTTAAATGCCAAATGCCTGTTATTAGTATCTAAGTTCTATTACTTTTGTTGTCAATGTTAGCATATGTATTTGGATGAAGGATGTGAAGGCTCAGCCTAGCTTTTAATGCCAGCCAATGGGACAAATATGGTAAGAGCAGAATTATTTTTTGTGCCATAGCTCTTACCTATGCAAAGAAAATTGTGGTGGTGTGTCTACCTTTGTACCACCTCAGCTTGCAGAAGAGAGCATCTAAATAGATTAGAGTTTTGATTGCATCAGCTATTTAAAATGTGAATTAAAATCAAGCAGTTTTCCTGTGCAGCGAAACAAGAGGAGTGAGTTAGATACTGAAGTGCTGTACTGCAGGAGTAGGCTTGATGTGAAAAAGGTTGGTCTTTCAATACAGATACAGTAAAATGATTGAGTGGGTTGGCTAAAAATGGGCTGTGCTCACATGTGCTGTCATGATCAATGTGCAACAGAGAAGGATAGTGCATACAGGACAAAAGAAGAAGAAGAAATTGTTAAATATTGACAAATTCAGTAGGTGTCCTAGTTACAGGGGACGAGACCAGTTTATCACTATGTGGGTATGAGCAAACTCTGTATTCTATACCCTCTGTGTCATTTCTAATGTATCATTTGCAGCAGCTGCCCAGGGCACACCTGACACCTCAGGCTACAAGCTGAGTGTTAAAGAACCCTGAGAGTCAGGGGTGTGTTTCTTTTTCTTCACACCCATGACTCAGCTGTGATAACTTCCCTCCAGGGAGGCATTAACACCTTCACACCCAGCCTGAGGGGTCATCTCTGCTAATGGGCCACAATGGACTGGCATAATAGGCAGCTGCAACAACCTAGACCATCAAAGATTCCAAAAATATGCCATGACTCTTTGTGAAACTTCCCACCCTGGGGGAGGTACTGGGCATTCCCACCCGAACCTGAGCACATATAATTCTGGGGTTTTGGGGCTTCTGATACTACTTGTTGGGTCCAGAGGAGGACCAGAACGTCAACAGGACTGCGACTGCCACTTTTGACCAGACTGCAATGGTTACTTCAACAGAACTGCCACCATCATTCAGACCAACAGGTTTTCCTTTCCTTTTACTTTACACACCCAGGGGGGCCACGTGGTGCTCAGCACAGGGGCTAATGAACACTGTTCTGTTCTTGTCCCGGGGTGCTGGGTTATATATCTGTCTTTATGGGTTAAAACCAGTTTTCTCTGTGTCGTTGTATTTATTGTAATCTTTTTAGTAAATTGTAACTCTGACTTGTAATCTCTCTTGAGCTCTGTTTACTTTTATACCAGCACAGTAGAGTTTTGGAAGAATATGAGAAACTGAGGATGTTTGTTTTCCAACCTCCAATCAATTAATATTCTACCAGTGGTCATGGGTGACTTACCTGTACTATCTGTTCCTTGTAAGTGACATTTTAAAATGAAAGAAAAATAGGGTGATAACCAAGGAATTACCTGGGAAATAAAAAAGGGGAAAATGCTTCTGACAGGCAAGGAAATTGGCTCGTCATGGAATCCAGCAGGCACTTCGGCTGGTGTGGGGAGAAATTCCATGAGTTGTGGACTGAGGTCACATTGGGGCCAGCTGAGATCAGCACTGCCAGTTGTGGAGCCACAACCTCATGCAGTTGATTAACACTGGAGCATCCAGGCTTACAGCTGCAGTTGCTACATCATTCTCCATAAATCCATCATAGAGATTTCCATCTGGAAACAGCTGGCACTGCACTGCTTCAGAGTAGCTGTCCTGGTTAGGTTCTTCAGGACTAAGGCAAGCACATTTCCGAATTAGGTTCTGGACTTGTTGCAGAGAAGATAACATGCTCAGAATTTATTGAGGCACTCTGGTTTCCCATTAAGTGTCCCGTTTGGATTCACCCTACACTTTGCTGAACTTAACCCCTCGGAAGTGTGGGGCAGGGTGGGAGGGCGGTGATGGAGTGATGGTAGGAGCAGAGGTCCAGCTGCCTTGGCTGGACTGATGGACTTGCACCTCTGTGGCTTCTCTACAAATAGTTTGTATTCTACTCTTTGATTCCCTGTTTGGTTTAGTGATTTTTCTAAAAGCAGGGGTGAGC
This sequence comes from Lepidothrix coronata, assembly GCF_001604755.1. NCBI lineage: Eukaryota > Metazoa > Chordata > Aves > Passeriformes > Pipridae > Lepidothrix > Lepidothrix coronata. The sequence continues at coordinate 213,191 of NW_016690388.1, forward strand.
AGAACAGGTTAAGCTAAAGACTTGAGGCTTTTTTTTTCCTAAAAGAAGCAGAATTAAACTTTTCTTCTGAAAGCAGCCATCCAGAAGGAATGAAGGTTGGAAAAGATAAAAAGTGCTGAGACTGTTCATAAACTTTTTGTTTAGAAACTGTTTTGATACCAACTTGCTTGTCAACTTGATTTTCCCCCTCTTATTTTCTTAACTGAAGGGGCTTAGCAAGAAAACAAAATCTGTACACTAGTAATTTTTGACCCTACTCAAGTTTTTCAGAAGACTGATAAAGTTCTATACTCTGCTAAAGTACCCCTTTATTATCCAAATTGCTAGGCTTATTTTTCTTACTAATCAAAATAAGGTACAGTGAAATCAAGATAAGAGCGTATTATTGTATTGTTCAAGCCCTGAATATCCCTAAATGAAATGAAATAAATCTTATTATGCAGCTGAAAACCACAGAAACCTCTCTCTCCTCTGTCATTTCCTCAGCTTCTAGTCTGTACTACCATGCCTTAAATGTAACTTGCAGTGTGCGTGAGTTCCTGCCTCTTTGCCTGAAGTCTCTGTGCATGTAAGACCCTAGGGAAAAAATTCCAACATCTCTTTTCAAACCTATGAATTAATGTGACCATTAAACAGAATTAATGTGACCTCTTACTGTGGCCCACCACACCAATTACTTCCCCTTTGAAATATTTCCTTCACAAAATAGAGCCCCAAATGCACCTTTGCATGAAATAGAAGGAATTTGAGTTCATGGCATTCGGTTAGGAAAAGTAAAAGGAGATTTTCTAGTATGTGAATTCTCAGAGGCAGAGGCATTGCTCAGGCATGAGATGATTGAGTGGGGCTAGACTAACAGATAATGTGCTAAATTAAACGTGTCACAGTACACTTAATGCTTTTGTTGTGTAAGACTAGATATTGGATTGCTTCTTGAAATTAAAGACAAGTTGTATATTTTATTATTATCATTCATTTTATGGTAGGTATAGATGGAGCCAATGCCTCAGCAGGGTGAGGGCAGGGAGAGGAAACTGAGTTTAGCCCAGTATTTACCAGTGCCCAAAAGGACGTTGTTCAGTCTCTACATTCAGCTTAATATGTCAGGCTACAAACCAGGTAGCCACCAGATGGCTTATTATAGCAAAAATGAGAATGATTTCACTTCTCATTCAAATGTGTGGTAAAAAGTCTTCAAACCTCAATGTAATAGTCTTTATGTGAGCATGTGTAATGCTTAGATAACTTTTCCCCCCTAAATTTTAATGAAATGGATAAGTTCCTCCTAAGCATTTGACAAACTGGCATTTTCTGTGAGCAAATTTGTTGGTGTGCTTTGACTGCTCTCTCTCAGCAATATTTACTTTTCATGTCCCCCACTCCAAGCTTGCTTTGCCCTCCTCATTAATAAGGCAGTTTCTGGAGAATGTCTGTGACAGGAGCAACTCTTCAGATTTGCTGGGACTGTTCCCTGCGAAGACACCGAGGAGCAGACAGGTTGATATGGTGTTTGGACCCTGGCTGGATGCCAGGTGCTCAACAAAGCCACTCTTATCATGCCCCTCCTCAGCTGGACAGGGGAGAGAAAATATTACAAAAGGTTCATGGGTTGAGATAAGGGGAAAGAGAGATCATTCACCAGTTACCGTCAAGGGCAAAACCAGGCTCAAGCTGGAGAAATTAATTGAATTTATTACCAATCAAAATCAGAGCAAGATCGTGAGAAGTAAAACAAATCTTAAAAAAATCTTTCCCCTCTCCCTCCTCCCTTCTTCCCAGGCTCCACCTCCTCCCCACCAGTGTCACGGGGACACAGGAATGGGGATTATGGTCAGTTCATCACACGTTCCTCCTGCTGTTCAGGGAAAGGAGTTCTTCCCCTGCTCCAGCATGGGTCCCTTCCATGGGGTGCAGTCCCTCAGGAACAAGCTGCTCCAGCTTGGGTTCCCCACAGGGTCATAAGTCCTGCCAACAAACCTGTTCCAGCATGGGCTCCTCTCTCCATGGGGCCAAAGGTCCCTGCCGGGAGCCTGTTCCAGCTCATGTTTCCCACAGGGTCACAGCCTCCTTCGGGCATCCATCTGCTCTGGCATGGGGTCCCCCCTGGGCTGCAGGTGGATCTCTGCACTCCCGTGGACTTCCATGGGCTGAAGGGGCACAGCAGCCTCACCAGGGGCTGCAAGGGAATCTCTGTTCCAGTGCCTGGAGCACCTCCTGCCCCTCGTTCCTCACTGCCCTTGGTGTCTGCAGGACTGTTTCTCTTACATATTTCTCACTCTTGTCTTCTCTGGCCACATTTACTTCTGCCCAATAACTTTTTTTCCTTCTTAAACATGTTATTACATTTATCACTACCACCATCCCTGATGGGCTTGGCCTTGGCCAACAGCAGGTGTGTCCTGGAGCCAGCTGGCATTGGCTCTGTTGGACATGGGGAAGCTTCCAGCGGCTTCTCACAGAAGTCACCCCTATAGCCCTCTCCTCCTACCAGAACCTTGCCACACAAACCTGGTACAACTGAGGAGCAGATGGCTTGGGGAGCAAACAGTCCCTCTCCTGAGCCACAGTTAGCGGTGTGCCTCGTGCCATGCTGTGTTGGAATGAACACAGCCAAAAAAGGAAGAGTAAGATGGGGTGAAATGTAGTGGGCAAAGGGACTGGATCTCCTTTTTGTGCACGGGGGAAAGAATCTGTGCCAAAGTTCTAGCTCGTAATGTGCCTTAATATATGGATGTTGGCTGTTCACTCTGTACATTTCCACTCCCTCTACATAATGGTAAAATAAGATAAAATCTCCAATCACAAACTCACTGCACCATCGACTCTATTGTCTGTTTAAAACTGTGTCAGTGTAATTTAAAGAAGGGATCAGAGTTCTGCTGGTGAGATCTTTAAGTACTGTTTCATTAAATGTTGGTATTTTGCTCAGAGCTATTCCTATCCCACTTTGCATTCTCAGCTGTGAGATGTTTTCTCTGTAAATTAAGCCAGGATGTGCTCACTTGCATGGAGCTGTGTGCAAATACCTTTTTTTCCCTTAAGTTGCAGTTATCAAAGTTCAGAGTCTGTTGTACCTTCTAATTAATTTTGTTCATTTAACACACTAGACTTGTTCCAGCCAAAATGTTGGTAATGAAATACAGTGATAAAATTTTCTTTCAAGCTTCAAATTTCTTGTATTTCTTCCATGGGAAATGTAATAAATGACCTTAAAATAGTGTCTTATCTCATGTTGATACTAAACTTCAACTCTTGTTTATCAATTTTTTTTCTTACAAAAGGAAGGAACATTCTTTCAATCCATAAGGATCAGAGAGCTGAAAGACTCCTATGTTCATGTGTGTTCTTTTTCCTTTCTGTTTTTTTCTTCACAGTGATATTTTAGGTCTTGCCTTACCTGAAGAGCCTTATCCTTAAAATAATACTTTGCTTCAGGATGCGTAGTGGTGGAAGAGCAGCTGCTCTCTGTGGAGCTTCCTATAGTTCCAGGGACAGTCAAAGCCAGGGTTTCTGCAGCTAGAGGAGCCAGCTCGTCTTCTGAGCTGCTCCCTCACGGGTGATGGTGTAGGTATTGCTCTTGTAAAACAGGTCAGAGAATGGTGGTGTGCTGTTGTAGAAGTGCTACTTTACACTGCCCTAAAAACCTCAGCTTTGCGATATTTTGGGTCAAGACAGATGATTTCTTATCAGATTAGGTACCTTGCTGAGTTTTGGTGGGTTAGGTTTATTTTTTGGCTTTGGTTTGACCAGTGAGCCTTTGAAATGAGACCTGGGATTTCTGACTATAATAGAAACGCAGAAAAGTTAAGGAGCTGGTTTTGGTTTACATATATATTTAGCATTAAGCAGAAATGGATCATAAAGACTTCTGTACACTAGAAAGCAATAAGACAAGTGACAGTGACAATGTTTTATTTTTGCCTTATTTTTCTTTAACTATGTGCCCCATGACACCTATGAGGCAAAAGACAGACCTCATCTGAGGTGTCATTCAGGAGTTTGGCGTGATACTAAATATGCTTGCCCTCAGATTTGTTCTTGTTCTGTGGTTAACGATGCTGTCTATTAGCTATAGCTAATAGATTTTTTTATATGAAGTGGGTTGTGCTTAACTCCTGTACCCCTGCTTTGGGATAATAACCATAGGTTTGTGTTAGAAAGTTGTTCTGTATTGAGAAACATGTTCCTCAAGTGAAATAACTTACAGGCTTTTGACCTACCTGTGTTTATTTTTTTTTATTTTAGGATCGACATCCCAAGGGGATCCCAAGCATCTTAGGGCTGTTTGTGTATGTGTGTAGATGTGTATATACACACACTTTTATGTATGCACATGTATGTGGGATAAAACACTGCAGGATGCAGAGAAGCAAGTAATCTTCCGTGCACTAGAGCAAATGGGCCAAGACTGCACAGCTTATCTAGCTCTGGCTATTTAGATATTAGTAGAAGTAAACCTTGTTGCTGGCTAGACATGTACCTTCCTTAAAGAGATTTAAAAAAGACTTTTGTGTACAAGCTTACTTTAAAAGTAAATGCTAATATTTGCAAGAGTAATCAGTGATACCGGGATCCTGTGGGTTTTGGATGCTTGGTTTTAATAATGTGTTTAAACACTCCTAAAATAAAGGCCCCTTTCCACAAGCTGCAACCTTTTGTGGTATCCTAGTAGTGAAAGCATTTCTGGTGTCTTGGGTTGCAGCTTGGTGTGAGCTGTAGGAGCAGATGTGAAACTTGCAGTGCTTTATGCTGCTGGTCACCAAACTAGTAGCATGGCTGGTAGGACAGGGATGCCCTGGGGGCTATTGCACAAGGCAGGCCTAGCTGACCTAACCTTGCACTCCTGTTAGAGTAGGTCCTGCACTATTCCCTCCATTTTTCCTTCCTTCCTCCTACTGCTCCTGACCTGGTAGACCTGCAGTGAACTGAAGCAATGGGAGTGGATGGGTTTGCTCCTGGGCTGGTGAGTTGGATTGGTTCATGGAGGGGTCAGATGAGTACCACTGAGGATGGGACCACCTAGTCAGGAGGATGGGGGCAGAGTGAGGAAAGAGGTTGGTTCTTTTAGGTGGTTGTGGACTGTTGAACTGGCTCAGCTGGTGGTTTTTACTGGCAGGTAAAAATAAATAGGTGACGGTACACTGAAATACATAACGGTGACTCCTGTAATGTGCTTTGCTGTCTCTGCTTCTGGGAATAGTAAAGTAAATTAAAAAAAAAGCTTTACTTTTAAGAACATCTTAAACCACTGCAGTCTTTTTTCAGTGACTATCTGTCCCTTCTCAGTGAATGTTGAAAACATAGTCACAAAGTTGAATTTTCACTGTCTCCTGTTTTAAATGCAAATAAACATTCATTGCATAGTTGTTTTCTGATGTCCTTGGAAGGAAGCTATTTCTGCAAAGTGAATACAATCTCGCTGTTTTCTGAGCAGATATCCAGTGTGTGGCTGAATCAATTCCTGTGTGGAGAGGATACCTGGAATATAGTTCAGAAATGTTCTAGATTCATAATTTCTTAATAGAGGGATCAGACTAGTGCATTAGTTTTGCTTTTTGTCCACATCTGGCAAACAAGCCCTCATGGAGGATATAGAAAAGTAAAATAATGAAACACACTGCTTTCTTTTTCTTTTTTTTTAATCTTTTTTCTTCTAAAATGAACATTTGATTCCTATCAAAATGACATTTGTTGCTGTGCAGTTGTATAGCCCTATATTAAACTGAGGCCATCACTGAAGAACTGCACATTTAAAGGGTATTTGCTCTGAAAGCTTGCAGAAGGCAAAATTTCTCTAGCCATTTCTCTTGGATGAGTGCCGTGGGGATAGTTGTTCACTTCTTATATGCAGGTTGTACTTAGGGTTCGTGTAGTTCATTTGCCTGTGCCGATGAATGGGAGAACATTAAAATGATGCTGTACATAACCAGAAAACTCTGCATGGAGAGGCTGATGAAGAGAGGTTGATATCCTCTTCAAGGCAAAGTGAGACACTTTGGCTCCTCAGGGTCAGGTTGTGCAATGTAGTTTGAGGTGATGTAATAGCTCCCTCCTGTCCAAAGGAGGAGAATACACCCACCGGCATTCCTCCTCTGCATGTCTCTCCATTCTCACTGAGCCTGACATTTATCTGACCCTGTGTGAGGCTGATTTGTCTTGCTAACATGGCAGAAAACTCTTTTTGTGCCAGGTTAATTTTCTACCATTAATAAGTTGATTTGGTTTACTGGTCTTTCAGACAAGTTCCAGGGTAGGTACAAGAGTGGAGCTGGATGCAAGGCCACCCCTTTCTGACAGTGATGAACCATTAGGAGGGAGCTGATGGAACTTCATGGCAAGACTTTGCTCCTCTGGTACTTAAGTGAGTGGTGCTGCTTGATGACCCAGTCCCTTCCCACCTTTCTTTGTGCTGGCACAAGCACTTGTTTGGGTGATTGTGCTGAAACACTTTGACACCTGAACTGCCATGAAAGGATGGTCTCCAGGTGTGATAAAGAGCTGTTTTTCTGTTGGTGAGAATCAGGTTTCACAGAGGACTTCAGCTTCCTGATGGCATTAACCTGGCAGGCATGTACTGACATCACATGGCATGTGTGTGTCCCCAGATGCTGCTCAGAATTCCAGGGTGTATCTCTCCCTTCAGATGAAGTCATGGCTCCTATATCTGATTGCAGCATTTGCTGAGTAAAATAGGTCTAGTAGATTGTACTTCTGCCGTTTGTATTGTCAGCCACGTGTATTTTGTCCATTTCAGCTGAACTGTTTGATTTTTATCTGTTTCAGCAAACTACAGTAAGAAATTTGGACCCAACAATAGGTCTCTAGTGGAATAAAATCAGATTTTTTTGGCCATGACTGTGATTGTTCTGGATATCAAAGACTCTTACTGGTTCTTTTTTGGTTTTAAAAACAAATAGCCTGTTCATTCTTTGCCATTTTCTTCTATTTCTCCCCCTCTTAAGTGCTTGCACAATTTGACATTAAAATCAATAATTCCTCATTGATAATGGCTCTCAGGCTATGACATGAGAATTTTCTGGAACTATAAATTCATAGTGCTGATAGAAAACTGTATGATTTCACTCTGGAAACTGGCCAGTGCAGTTGGACTCCCTGATGTACAGGATGCAAGGGAGGAGATGATACGACACTTGTGTGTTATATGTGCCTGACTCATTTGGTCTGTGTTTTCTGTTTTGTTTTCTAGGGACTGATGTGTTACAAGAGCACATCTTTAAATCAGGTGTGCTGTGATGAAACCAGAGCATCTCCTTCCTATTAACTGTTTGAATATTTTGTTCTTCTGATGCAGCTGTCCTGTTTTCTGCCTTTGCATTATTTATTTTTGCCTAGCAGAGTGATTAAGTGCTTCTTGAAAATATTGCTGCAGGGATTAGTCTGCCAGTCTTTTTCCTTCTTGCCTTTCCGCAGTTTCTGGCAGTTTAATATGTGGGTTTTGGAGGCCTGGTGCAGACCTACATTGAGGCAGTGCTCTGCTCTGAAGCAGATGTGTTCAGAAGCATTATCAGGAACATTCCTCGTTTTCACGTGGGTGGAGTGGGCTCAGTGCTCAAGTGAGAAGGCCTGTGGCAGGCAGCTCCAGAAGTGAGGAATTGCAATTAGATGCTGGAACAGTCAACCACAGGATGCCGACGGGGCCAAGAATTTAACACGGTTCAAAAAGAAGTTGGATGTTTGCTTAGGGGTTAGGAATAGAGGGAGTTGTCAGAATAAATGATTACCAAACGTTTTGGAGGGAGTCTCAAACCTTATGTTTTTGAGTCTCTGCTGGTTTCTAGGTATTAGACTGGGATACCCGGCTTCTGCTCATTCTCAGGCTCTTAATATTTCAGGGGAGATGCAGGACTAGTCAGTCCTCTAGTTACGATCCACTTTGGGATTCTGTGCTCAGAAAACTATGTCTGAGGCTTCTGGGGAACTGGGAAAATTAAATTTATAAGTTTGGCTTGCAGTGTGGTTGCAATCTCTTGGTTTCATACATTTTAGGGGAGGACTGCTTGTGGTAAGGGAACATACATACGCCCTCAGCAGTAGTGCTATTCCTGTGAACACCCAAACTGCCTTGGTAAGGAGTAAATTTAGGTGTTAAGGGCTGACTTTTAGGCAATGCAAGGGAGTGTCAGGGAGTCTCAAACCAAACCAGTGAGGCAGAATAATTCTCAGCTAATAAAGCTATTAAGTGTATCCCTGAGCTCAGGCTGTGCACTTCATCCAGACCTAAGCCTGTATCTTTTGCAAGAGACTATACTGGGCTTTGTAGCTGATCCTACTTGTTCAATGTTGACTTGTACCTCTTCACAAAGCTTTTTATTTTTAAACATATGCATTGTATACACCTTAAGCACTGCAGTGGCCTTTGGGGAGTGGCATGAGCACAGCAGGTTTCATCTCCTGATGTTCCAGCTAGCTCACCAAGTTCAGTTTGAGTTTAAAGCTGGTTGAAGGCAGTCTTGTTTTCCCTACTCCCTTGTATTATCCCTGCCTCTCATGCAGCCAGACAGAGAGCTGAGCCAACTGAAAACTTAACCCTATTCTCTCTAAAATAACACTAGTTTTTTTCAATTTCAGATCCCTGAACTAGCTTTCCACCTATCTGTAAAAGCAAAAGTGACAGTGTAAAGGAGAGGTCAGTTGTATATGGGGGTATAGGATGGCAAGTTTGACTTAAACTGGTTTACCCTCTATGCTGAAATACAGTTTTTCTTCCTGCAATCCTAAAATTCAAAGCAGAAAACAAGTGGGAGTTTTATCCCCTTATTTTGGGTGTTTGAGCTTAGGCTCCCTTAAACTGTCTTCATCTGCAAAGAGGTGATTTATTTATTTTGCTTCCAGTTTTAAGGTAAAAGAGATGAAAGAAAAAGGATAAAAACAGAAAGATAAAAGAAAATCCTGTGGATTAATTCTAGTGCCTTTGGATAAAAATGAAAATTAGAGAATTTTCATCCTTTTCTTATGTTTGGTTGAAAGACCTGTTGCAAACAAGGGCAGTGATATTGTCAAGGACCTCTCATTAATGTTTTCTTTAGCAGGATAATAATAACATACTTTCTTGATAGTTAAATGGTAGGATTTTACACTATGCTTCTAACAGTGTAAAAAATTTTCCTGAGGAAATAATAGTAGGATGGGAAGAAAATTCCAGGATTTCAGGGTATGCAGCACCATGGATGAATGAGTGAAGCCTTGCAGCATATGGTCTGATGATTGTGGAGAAGTTGGCATTTGGTTGTAGGGAAAGTTTCCATTATTTTAATAATTTCAGTGACATGAGTCAAGACAACGTTACTTTCAATTGAAGTCTCATTAATGCAAGGAAACTTTCTTTAGACTGTGATTTTTGTGCTGCAGCCATAGTTGAGAGGTGATTAGTTTCTCCAGAGCAAAAGTTTTCTGCCCTGTGGTTCCCTGTGTTTTCAGCCTGTCTAGGTGTCTGGCAGTGGTTGGGTGAAGGTTAATGTGTGGGATGCAAACTGCTTGCTATCTTCCAGGGTTTCTGCTGAGATCGGCACTCTCACTAATGTGACTCTTGTAGTGAAACCTGGAGGATGCACCCTGCTGCAAGCCTAACTCCTCAACTCCTGTTCCACCTGGTTAAACCAGGACAGGTTGGTTAAAGCACACAGGGAAATTATGGGGCTATTGCAAAATGTTCAAAGAATTTTTTTCTTCTTTTTAAATTGTATTGAGACGTGGCAGTATTCTGGTCTCAAAAGCAATGGAGTCTGCAAAACATGTTTTATGGTATTAGTCTGATGGAGAAGAGAGAGCATTCTTAAAGACTGAACGTAGGTAAGTTGGAGATAAATAGCTATGAATTTTAGTGTGCCCTGAGAGAGTAGAGGTTAGGTTAAATGAGGCAAAAGGAGGGTTTTCAGTTGTAGAGCTTGGAATGTTTTTGGTAAAGAGGACCAGACCAGGGCTTCATGCCCTTTGCTTGGAGGAGAGGAGGGTAAAAATGCTTCTCTTAGAAAGACAGACTCTGTTGAAGCCAGTGGGTGTAGGTGGCGGAAGTTGCACGAGTGGGGGAGTTAGTAGCTAGTTTCTGTGTGACCTGTGTACTACAATTTTGGATGATAGTCATTCATGGCTTTGAAGAACTTACTGGGGCATCACAGAAATTGTAAGTTGAAACACCTGTGCTTAACTTAGTTCTCTCTAAGGAAAGACTTGATGTGGATTGAAGTGTTCTGGTTGAATGACAGCTGTCTTAATCAGCTTCAAGCACAGAAGACTTGTATACTAATCACAAAAACTGCGACTTAAAAATTTTGCTTTTTAGACAAAAATCAAAAGGCAAATGAAGAAGTAAGGGAAGAATGGGTGTTTTGAAGCTTTCTGCAGCAGCATGTCTGGAAGTATAGGAGGTAGTCCTATAACTTTGCTAATGCTACAAGAAAAAATACTACATGTCATGAAGTTTGCAGTGCAATTATGGAAGTAGCATCCAGTCTAAACGTGTGGGATGGGTGTGTGCATCTGTTCACACATACAGCAGTAATTATGATAGGCTAAAATTCATGGCCTGACCACAGTGAGCTTGCTTCATTTTTCGGTAACTCAGAAAGGAATTTGGCCCAGTGAATGAATTTGAAATGCTCTCAGTTGGCCTTAGTGATCCAGAAGCATTCCTTCTTGTTATAAGAAACATGTGCATTCTATGGTCGCAGGCAGTGATGGCCATACACCAGAATGCAAATAGTGTACTCCTTGCTGCTGCTGCCTCTTCTCTAACTCAGGCTGCACTTGACCAGTTTGCATTAACTAAGTGAGATAAAAGGGGCATAATGCAAACACTGAGTTAGAGCTGGTGTAAGTCAGAAGTCCTGTTCTGGTAGTGAGTCTTTGTAGCTCTTTCTCAAAAGGATACGTTACCCCCTTGCAGAGGGGTAATGTGCCGAGAAGTTTTATAATGTTCTTTAAGAGTAGTAGAGATTACATAAGCACTGCTTGCAAGTCATCAGTGCCCTTAAAACCCCTTACTTTTGTTAGGGGTTTGAGCTTAATTCTGAGCCTATTGCTCAGAATTGGTGAAGGTGACAGGTGCCTCCAGAGACAGCCTAGTCCAGCTTCCCTTGTTCAAAGCAGGTCAGCAAGAGTGAGTCAACCAAGACCCTGCCTGGTTGTGTTTTGAGTATCTCCAAGGATGGAGACTCTGCATCCTCTTTGGGTAACCTGTTCCACTGTTTGATCACCTTCATAGGAAAACCAAAAGAAAATAAAAACAACCTTATGTTTATGTGTTTCACTTTGTGTCCATTTCCTCTTATCCTTTCACTCCATACCTGAGAGGAAGAGCCTGGCTCCATCTTCTTTCCTGCCTCCCTTTGGGTGTTTATCATAGGTGGGATTCCTCTCCAAGCCTTCTCTTCCTGAGGATGAACAGTTCCAGCTCTCTCAGCCTTTCCTTGTGTGACAGATTTGTAGTCCCTTAATCATCTCTGTGGTCCTTCACTGGATTTGTTGCCAGCATGTCCATGTCTGTCATGTACAGGGAAGCCCAGCACTCCACACAGTACTGCAGAGGTGACTCCTCCAGTGCTGAGAAGAATGGAAGGATCAGGTGACCTCCCTCAGTCTGCTGGCAACTCTTCTGGTGCAGCCTGGGATCTCTTGACTGTCTCTGCTGCAGAGGCATGCCGTTGGCTCTTGTTCAACTTGCTGTCTATCAGGGCCTGCAAGTCCTTCTCTGCAAGGCTGCTTTCTCCCTCAGCATGAGCTGGTGCTTGGGTAATTGTTGCCCACGTGCAGAGCTCTGCATTTCTTGTTGCTGAACTTAACAAGATTCCCATTAGCACATTTCTTCAGCAGATCAAGGTGCCTCTAAATGGCAGGACAACCCTCTGGTGTAATCAGCTGTTTTCTATTATCTGAAAGTTTGCTGAAGGTGCTCTGTCCCATCATCTAGGTCATTAATAAACATATTAGCCCCATTATCATACTCTGGAATTACACCACTAGTAACTGGTGCTCCAGCTGGACTTCATTCCACTTATCATAATCCTTTGAGCCTAGCATCTCAGCCAGTTTTCAATACACTGCACTTTTCTACTCATCCAGCCCATTTAGAGATTGTATGAAGTTAAAATCTGTATCAGTAAGTAAGGACCCTTTGAATCATTGCTAATTAAAAGATCCAGATAAATATTGCTGGAAACAGGACATTAAAAAGAAATAGTAATAGAGAAGCAGATAGAGAAGGCTGCAAAAGAACAGGGAGAGGAAAGGAGGTGGATAAGTACAGTTTTGGGTGGATGTTCTGCTAATTAGCTGTGGCTTAGATTTTCCTTTGTCTATAAAAGACTTTGGAAATGTGGACTGATTTTTGGAGTAGAGCAAGTCAAAATGTTAGGAAGGAAAAATTCACAATCTTGTTTGGAGATCTCAGAAAGCTGCACAGAAAACCTGTGCCATGCCATGACTCAGCTTCAGAAGGACGACTGGTTGAAATCAACCTACTGGATTCAAACCCTTCTTGTCCCTTTGATTATTGTTGATTTATATAAACTTTTCTCTCTTGAGTATGGGAAATGATCCAATACTTAATTATTAGGCATTGTGAACCTCAGGGTTATACATCTTACGCGCTTTCAATGGATACTAATTGGTTTTGTTGAAAGCAAGGCTTCTGATGTCTTTTATTAGGGTTCCTTTGATGCTAATTAAACCCCTGAGACATCACTGCTATATGTTTTTCTCTTTCTGTTGTGAAAAAAAAGTTTATTTTTTTCACAGGCATATGAATTCCTGTACTGCAACTGTCACCTCCCTTATTGCATGAGGGGTGTATCTGTTACTGTACATCTGTATTGCATGAGGTATGGGAGGACAGCTCTGGCAAATTCTGCAGTCAGTCTGTCTCTCGAAACAAATCAGCCAGAGTGGTGTTGGTCGGCCAAATGCTGCTATAGTTAGATGGTTAATTATAGTCCAGGTCATTTGGGAATTTTTGTTCCTGTTAGTAGTTCTGTGACCAAACATTCTATTTCTGGATACTGGAAATATTCACATACTTCAAATACCATAAATAAGGATACGTGAGAAAAAGACTCAAACCTGAAATGAGCACAGGTGTGTCTGTTGCCCAGGTTTCCTATGGAGCTGCATTCCTGCGTGTCAGCCAATGATTGTTTCACCTCTAGGACAGTGAAACAACCACTGACGAGATAGCATCAAATGGATGTGGTTGTATACATTCAAAAACATTCTCACCTTTCCCACCCAAGTTCTGTCTGGCCACTGAGTTAAGACATATTTCGGTGCAAATGCTTGTAATTAATTTGGTGCTAAAAGTGTTCTTTTTGTGTTCTGAAAAATCAGTCTCTTTTGAAATTGTATTTTAAGACTGGCATGTGTTGTTTCTGTTTGTGTAGGATTTTTATATATGCTTCCCTGGAATGATATTACATATTTGCTTATAGATTTTTGTAGGTTTTTTTGTGTCATGCTTCCCTGGAATGGCATTACGTGTTTGGTTATAGATTTGTAGTGTTTCTGTGTAAAGTGGTGGTGTACCTGGCTGCCTAGGCATGAAAAGGGACAGGATAACCTTGAGGGCAATCTGTTGTAGTAGTGGTGTAGCACCTTATCAGGCCTTCAAGGCAAGAGGGGAATTTCCGTTCATTTAGGTGGCTGTCTTACTGAAAAGAGAGAGGGGATCCCAATAAGTAGCACATAACTTAATCTATGAGAGCCTACTTTGCAAAATTTGTATTTGCAGGCTAGCTAATGACTTTACTTTTCAACTACTACTAATATTTTACAGTTTCGAATGAACTGTTATGAAAAGAGGAAACAAGACCTTGATCTTTGCAAATATCTTTCTAAAAGATGGCAGCCTTCTCACTGGAAATTGATTTAAAATGTGTCTTGTTTGTTCCTTAAAGTGTGTGAGAGCTTGGATGTTACTTCCTCGTGGTTTATTTGAGAACATATTTCTTGCCTGACCTTGATTGTTACTTGTACTCTGCCTCCTTGTTTAATATATTGGCATGGTCTTCCTTTTCTTTCTTCTAGCAGACTCCTCTAAGGGATGGTGGCAGTGCAGGGAGTAATTTTCTATGTCAGTTTTTCTCAGTACTTCTAGTGCTCTAGTACAATTGGCATGCTTTAATGGCAATATTAAAACCAATTTTTTTCTTAATTTTCTTTCTGAAGGTACTTGTTCTTCATTCTGTCACATTGTGCTGGTTTAAGAGTCAACCAGCAGGGGAAATGAACTCAACTCAAAGGAGAGACCACAAGTCAGAATAACAATTTATTAAAACAACACAGCAAGCACAATCACACAAACAAACAATTGGTCCTAACCCACAAAACCCACATGTACAACCCAGTACCCTGGTGCATGAACAAAGTGGTGTTCCCTGGGCCCCGCTTGAGTCCAAGTAAAGGGAGAGGGGAAAAACCTGCTGGTGGGAGAGCTGTTGCAGTCTGGTCAGAAGCGGTGATTGTAGTCCAGCTGAGGTTGAGAGTGATGAACTGCAGGCTTCCTCTAGATCTCACGAGTGGTTCAAAAAGTTCTGAAACTCCAGGTTTATATATTCTCCAGTTCAGGCAGAAATGGTCAATCTTTCTCTCAGAGCGGGGACTTCCATAAAAGGCTCAGAGCGGGGACTTCCATAAAGGGTGTGAGGACAAGAGCATCCTCTTATCTCACAGGCCTCTTAACACCTAGTTTATAGCCTGAGGAGTCAGGCTCTATGGGCGGAGGGTGTGAATAGTCTATTGACAACAGTTTCTGGGTAATGGCATGGAAGGCTATAGAATACACAGTTTTGGGTTATACCCATACCATGATGAACTGATCTCAGCTGTCCTAACTAGGACACACATACAAGCTAAAAGAATGTTGTTTTTATAAGCTGTTTAGAACAGCTGCAACCTTTTTGTGAACACCAGAGGAGGTTTTAGGACTAGAAAAGTGGGAGTCAGTAGGTTGATGCTACCAAAAATCATCATCTATTTGCAGCAGACCTTTCCTTCTGGAAAACTGTACAAATGGATTTTTCTTCCTCCTGGATGACCCAAGGAAGGATGCAGTTGTAGATAATGTATCCGCTATGCTGTAAGTTGAAGTTTTTGTAGAGTGCTTTATTTTCAGTGAAGTTGTAGATAGGAGCCATTCCAGGGCAAGAGGTGTTTGTTTTCACTCTTTATTCATTGCTAGACATTTCAGGGCTCTTGACTTTTACTCAGCCTTTTGGTTTTTGGCAAAATTTCCTCTCACTCTTTCTTTAAGAGATTATTCATGGGTTCCATGTCGCTGGGACAGACAGTAATGAATCTCATTCTGTACTAGTTGTCTGAAGGCACAGGTTGATGTACTTCAGATAAATGTCAACTTGGATATCATGTTAGGGGAACAGTGAAAAGGATCATTTGCTTCCCTTTTCTCCAGAAGCTGGTGGCTTGTGAGGAGAGGATGGATAAAGGAGATAAATGTTAACTTGGATAACATGTTAGGGAAACACGAAAGGAAAAGGATCATTTGCTTCCCTTTTCTCCAGAAAGCTGGTGGCTTATGAGGAGACAATGGATAAAGGAGGGAGAGGAGAAGAGGAAAACATCTGAGGTTCTTGATCAGGTGGGAGGAGCCCAGAAGCATGACATAGCACAGATGCCCTATTTGAGCAAATATTGCTGAGTCTCAGGTGGGAGGAGCCCAGAAGCATGACATAGCACAGATGCCCTATTTGAGCAAATATTGCTGAGTCTTGGTGGAGTGCTGCTGTGCAAGCAGAGGAAGGTACATCAGCCCATTAATCAGCTATGTCTCTTCACTAACTTTAGGGCATGCTAGGAAAGGATATAAGGAAATCTGTACAAAAAAAAAGAGAAAACAAAGGTTAAAAATATGTAGGTCTGCACTCCTGAATTTCTTTTTGCACGTTTTTTCCTTTTTTTTTTTTTTGCTTCTCTGCAGTATCAGCTTTTTAATGTTCATAGAGAGACAAACAGACTCTTGTTTCAGAGGGAAGAGGGTGGTGGGAAGACCCGGGTAAGCATGGAGGAATGTCCTGTTCACCGCCTCACTCTGGCTCCAGGTCGAAGACATAGAGGGGGGAGGATTTTAATGTGTAACAAGCAGCAAAGTGTTAGAAAACAAGCAACAATGAAAACAAAATGCAGCCAGTAACCTTGGGGCTCTGACACTGAGCAAATGTTTATCAGAGGAAGATTCTGCTGGACATCACTGGATAAGAATGAGTTGATGTCACTCTTGGCAAGGGTGGGAGCTCGTTTTTTTCCACACAAACAGCACAACATGGCAAGAGGAGGGAGAGGGAAGGAGGGGAGGGGAAAGAAGAGGAAGAGAGTGCTGTTTGCTATAAATTGGGCTAATAAAAATATATCAAAGCATGGCTTGTTTTGTTGGAAGAGGTCTCGGTGCTGGGACATAAATAGACAAAGGTTAAGGATGCTTCAGGGCTCCTCCTACACTGTGGCTCTGAAGAGCTGTGTACAGATTCCTGACAGCTGTTGCATAATTTGCTTTGACTTGCTCCCAGTCGAGAGTGTACTATAGGCTTATTCCTGTGGGCCTCGTTCAACAAAACCTTCATTTGGCTTCAGTGGGAATTTTTGCTTGAATAAAGAAGTTCAGCTTTTGTGACCTCTGGTAGTTTCAGTGCCTGGCCAATGAATAGGAGGACCTCCCCTCACCCTCAATCTCTGCATACTCTTCTTTTAAAGCTGCATCATATTTTATACTTTGAGTAATGCAGAGTTTTCTCTGTAGAAAAAGAGACATCACACAGGCAGCAGAACAGCGAAAGCTGCCTTTCAGCAGGTACCACTCTGAAGCTAAGAAGTAACTACTGGTATTTGGTGAATTTGAAGGTGAGTGGTCTTGGAAAGCACCTCCGAAAAGATGTAGATATGATAAGTGGATATTCTGATAGAGCACTTTTATAAAAAACTGTTTCTAAAAACAAAACAGTCTTCTAAAACCAAAAAAGCATGTTAAACCTTTAACAGCATCTAATTAAGAAGTCTTCTGTACTGAAACTCCTACTACTGGTTGTCCCCTGTATGAATGCTCTTGCAGAGCATAAGAACGACAGGGCTTTTAAAAAATTTATTTATTTTAAAACTTATAATAAAAATAGAAATTATATGGTGTTTACTCTGTTTGTGTTCATACATTCTAGTTCAGAGCAGACAATTTCTAAAGAGGCACAAGTTAAACTAGAAAAGAGCTCTCCTAGGCTGAAATAGGAGCCAGTGCTGAGCCTTCTAGCAGTATAGATGTGAAGTGTTGTATATCCGTTCCTTTCCTCATTTTCACCATGTACATAAGTTGCTATGAGCAGCCTACAGCTTTACAAACATCTGTAAGGTATCCATGAAGTTAGCAAACAGCCTTTCAGGATACTGAGCATTTGTGGAAAATTGGGCCATTATTTTTCAGGATGTAAAAGTATTTAAGAGCTGAATTGTTTGGAGCACAAACTTTGCAAATCAATTTAATGATACGACATATTCAGCTGGCTCTCATCACCAAGCTTGTAGAGCCTCTGTGGTAGTGTAAGGAGGCAAAGGTTTACTTTGGCCCTCTTGTTACGTGATTCCCTCAGGTGTGTGTGACTCTCTGGACGGTTTTCAGTTTGATGATTTCCTGCTAGACTATGCTGTCTCATTCAAAATATTTGGCTAGCATGGCATTGATTGAATAGACTGTAGTGTTCTCTGTTGAATGACCCTACTAGACATGTGCACACTTCAGACCTCCCTTGCAGTGACTCAGCTCTGGGTATGAGCAGAGAACAGTGCACCAGGCTTCAAGGCAGACTGGACAAGGAAAAGCTGTTGCACTTGTGTTGGAGCCATTGTAAAGTGCAGGCAGTTTAACTTGGGAAGGAGGAACAATCAGGTTTGTTGTATGTTGTAAAGCTATCAAAATCAAACAAACCATTTAACTGCTGCTATAAGTGTTGTCCTCCTCTCCTAAATTAAGTCATAAGAAGGGGAAAAAAAATCACACATTCATTAACTACAGAATCAAATGAAAACATTTAAGGTTCTAGTGAATTTTTAAGAGTCTTAAGAATTCAAGACTCTGGACTTTCAAGTTCTAATGTGTTCTTAATTGGTTTGTACCTTAATTTTAAGGCAGTTGGGGATCTAGATGCTGTTGTATGTTGCTGTCGCTCATGTCTTCTGTAGAGGTAATTTTTCTATTCTTTCTCCCCCAACCCAAGAAGAGATGCATAATGCATATGTGTCTGCACTACCACAGTTTGTTTTCTTATTGCTTTTAGACTTTTATTATTAGAGTGGAGATGTGAAGTCAAAATGTTGATATGTATCTATATTAGTAAGAACAAGAAATGCTCCATGATTTCAGAACAAAAAATGGTAAGGCTCTTCTGTCGTAACCCCTGTGTTTACAGAGTCCCAGATGATCAAAATTCTTCCCCTACAACTTCTGAAAAAAGTGTGGCCTTTACTGAAATCTGCCTCTGAGCCTGTTTTTGTACAGTTCGAACAAACAGTGCTAAAATCATTGCAAAAGTGGAGATGTTTATACAGGACCCTATGCAAACACAGCATATGGAGCAGCTACTTTCTGTTAATAGCTGCAGGTCTTACATCCATCCTGACATTACTGGTGCCTAATGTGAACAAAGTTTAAGTATGCAAGGTCTACCACTTTCATCAGAAACCTAAGAAACTATGGATTGCGTCTGGCAGATGTAGAGAACCTAATGTCAGAATCACCAGAGAGTAAATCAGTGGTAGATGTAGGAGTTAGAGGTCACATAGACCTGGATATACTGTTTGTAGGCTAGGCTAAGCCTGGAAAAGGGTGGCTGAGTCAGCAACACAACACTTTGGGAAGGGGGGTGAGTGGGAGTGTGGGGGGACCCCTTCTGGGGCTGTTTGGGGCACCCCTTACCCCCCTTACCCTGCAAGTGCCAGTGCAAGAGCTGAATCTTTATCTGTTGAAACTGTAGTGGCAAATTGCTGTGAAGAAGCAGCCCAACTCTGTCTCATGTGGAACACCAACTTGGAATGTAGGCATTGGAATGTGATCTTTTACTCAATCTTCAGTGATCTGAAAAGCAAAAAGTCTTAGATGCTGTCTCACGGGGATGTTAAGACTCTACAAGTTGCTTTTAAGAGCTTTAAAAATGCCAAATGTAGTGAAAAAGAACTTTTTCTCTATTCTTTAAAATAGTAGCAAATGGAGATAATAGCTCACCAAATGTTTAATTTTCAGTTGTTTTCATGTATAATCATGGAAACTAAATTTGGAAGTTTTATGCTTTTTTTCTTTTTTTATTCTTCTCTCTACTTAAAGAATATTTGCCTGGGAACAAGGCTGTCTACCTTTACAACCTTCCTGGTATTTTATTTCTTTTCTGAAGTCAGAACATTCTGCACAGAACATAAGAATTAATACTGCCAGTGTAACAAACCAAGTTGTTTCAGTGAATAGAAAGTGAGCTTTATGGGCATGTATGTGTGTATAATATATATATGTAAACATTAAACAAAGTGGTTTTCTTGAGGTGGCTTTCTGCCCTGTGATATGCTGTGGGAGGGGTGTCTGGCTGGTTCTGTCTTGCTTGGTGGCTCCTCATGGATGCTGCAGGGTTCAGGGGCCCTGGGTACTGCTGGCAGAGCAGTCCTGTGGCAGTGTTTCGGTTTGAGGCGGTGAGTGGTGCCCCTCTGCTGTGGCAGGAGGCCTGAGCTAGGGGAGCAAGCCTTGCTTCTCAGTGCATAAGCTGCAGTGGCCGAGCCTCGCAGCTCTGCACTCCCATTCAGGCCCCTCATTAATCATTAGAAAGCTTGCAGTGCTGGAGCCTCACCAAGAGTTATAACTGGCTTTGTGCACGAGCAGTACCCGATGGAGATGTGTTAATTGAAATGCTGTTAAGTTTCTCTAAAAATAAACTGAGTCAGGAAGTCTGGTTTGTTTGTGGTTTGTTGTTTGTTTTTTTTTTTTTTTAAAGCCATAGCAGATAAAATACTCAGCAGCTGAGTAACTATTCTGTATTTTTAGTTTTGTTTGGCTATTCTGCTTATTTTCTAGTATTAGGAGCATGTGGAATTAGTATGTCCTCATGTACCAATAATTACTCTCATTGGTGGTGTTCTGATGCCGTATATGTCCATAAAATGATGTATTTTTCTTTCTCTTGTATTAAGAGGGTGTCAGGGGTGAGTTCTGTGCTTTTATAGTTTTGCATACCAAACTCTGCCCCAGACTGTGGAAGAGTGTTTGTCTCCAGATCATCCCCAGAGTGGGAGAGTCAATCTAAGGGCTGTGAGGAGAAAGGACATACCTATGGCTTTGTGTTGTGTACTGCTGCTGAGGCCTGTTGGCCCCCTGTGTGAGTTCATTTGTCTTGGTGGGCTGATGAGGAACTGGGAGTGACAAGTAGGTAGTTTTTAGGTAGGTTGGTGAGCTGAATCCATCTATGGAGGAGCTTAGTGAGAACCAGAATTGGGACAAGAATGGGGCCTGGTCTGCATGGCAAAGACAGGTGGCAGAGCAAGAACATTAATCCCCTTTTCAACGGCAGAGCACCCCAAGATCAACTCAGGTTGTGGTTCTGAGAAGTGTGTCTTCTTTAATAGGAACAGGGGACTTTTCCCAACTGGTTGGAGGTTTTCCAGCTAGGAAGGCTTTATAAGTCTTGTAATGGACCTTTTACAGGGGCCCCTGGTGGTCTAGTGGTTAGGGTGCAGCACTCTCACCGCTGTGACCCGGGTTCGATTCCCAGCCCCCCGGGCAGATGGAGCTCGTCAG
>NW_016690388.1:237271-265886 GCF_001604755.1 Lepidothrix coronata
GTGTACAAAAGAGAGGGAGTGATTCATATGCAAAATGGGGTGTTTTTGCCATTCGCTTCCAGTCAGGCTCACTTCGGTTTCCAGTACAAGCAACTGTTGGGATCCCCCTGTCATCCCAGAAAAAGAGATGGATTCTGCCCATACATATCTTGATGGCGTCAGGGTACATTGTGCTCTGGTGTCAGCTAAAGCCTTATACTCGTGTGGGTCTGATGTGCCATTGGATCTACACCGTCCAATAGATCTGATGGTTCCTTTCCTCCACCTGGCTGGAGACAGGGCCCCTTTAGTCCTGGTCATAGTACTTGTTGCTCACTTCTTGTAAATATGACCCGGAGGTCCCTTCAAGAGGATCTGAAGTAATGTGAGCTCTCCTATTCTGTCTTAGTACTTGCCCACTGGAAACTGGAGCAGCATTTATCCTTGAAGAATTTCCTGCAGTGGTTGTTCTTCCTCTCAACTGATGAGCCTTCCTAGGAATCTCTTTTGTAGCTCTAAACGTGGTGTGGACTGCACTGAGGAGACCTGGTAGACCTAGCAACAAAAGCATGCTTTCCTTAACATCCAATGGTAACTCAAAATCGTCAAAAGCTGTTGTAAATGTTTCCTCCCTCCTCCTGAGGGAGGAAAAGGGGTGAAAAGCTTGGGGAAAATCATTTTCCCCTGTTCTCCTCACAGGCTGGGGACAATTATTAATGGACACATCACAGTAGCGCCCAGGGTAATGGTAGGAGAGCAACACATCCCAAATGACCCTCATTGCCCTTGGTCATAAACTGATATCCCACAGTACAGCAACAAAGGAATCCTGATACCTTTCCCTGCTCTGGAAAAGAACACTGGGACAGACACATATGGGAATATATGCAGGGTTAGGTACCACATCCATGTGAACAGACCAAGCAACACCGTGACCAGCGGTTCTGTACTTAATACAACAGATGCTTAGATAAATTTGTTTCCAACCTGCTCTGGGCAGATCTGTTGTTATCTCAACCCTTGGAGCCTCACACGGGATACCAAATAAGGCTGCAGTGGTTTAGGAATGGTGCTCCCCAGTTTAGCACTCCCACTGAGACTCCAAACCATCCTGCTGCTTGCTCACTTGCCCCTCCCACCCTCTCCCCTCTGCAGCATGGAGAAGAGAATTGGAGGCACAAACGGTAAAGATAGTGGGTTCTTGAGATAAGAACAACTTACTGGACATACGAAAACCAACAGAGAGAGTGTGATTCACATGCAAAAAGCTCACCAAAGAGCAGCAGGACTGCAGCCATACTAGCCCTGACTGCTCTCTCTGGCTCAGAGCTGTTGTTACCCAACCACTCACTCCCTTTGCTGTGTTTGCTGGACAAGAAGGCACCCCTTCTCCTTGGAAGAGACTCCCTTCCCCTGCCTCTGGCGATGACAATATTGAATAACCTCTGGGTCCTGGCCATGTCCCCTTCTGGCTGTTACAAAAATCAACCCTGTCCTGGCTGGAACTAAGACAACCTGATACAGAAATTCCCTTTGAGGAAATAAAAAAAAAAATACCACAATTGTCTACTTTTTTGTGATGACACAAAACTGATAGGTAGTAAACAAAAAGTGTTGATATGTACCTTGTGTTTTGTGTATATAAACAATGGTTTTACCAGCATCAGCACCGTGCTTTGTTTGCAATTAAAAAGTGTTGATAAAATGTTTCACCAACAGATTCTTTTACATACTTAGAAGGAGCTCTTTCAGTGAAACTATCTTTAAAGTTTTCTCTGCCACTTTTAAAACATTTTTCTCCATGTGTGGAAAAGAAAACTGAAGTCTTGGACTTGCTGAATCTGTAAGTAAATGGCCTGTTCATCAGTCTTTTGCTTTGCCATGCTGTGGCAGTAAATTGCAAACAAAACTCTGAAATTTACATTTGTACATTTCTACAACTGTAGAAAATGCCCAGAAGTTTGGAGAAAATTAACAGACATCAATGTCAGTTAGTCTAATAAAAGGTGGTACTTGATGAAAAAGCCTACCTCGTTTGCAGGCATGCCATAGATGTAAGCTCGGAGCCTGAGGTGACTGGCCATTTTGCCTTAAATGGTCTTTCCTGTAACATGGTCTCAGGCACAAGGCCTATGAATAAGTTCCCATGGAGAAAACTACATTGTGAACTCAGCCTTGCAGCACTTCAGCTATTCTGTAGTAATTGCCCATGTGTGTGCTTTTACCTCTTTGTAAAAGCAGCACAGTGTACTCTGTCCCCACTGAATTTACTTTGGATTAATGTGTGTACTCAGGCTGGTTATTGTGGAATAGCAAATGTACCTCAGCTTCATGTGGGGGTGCCCTTGTGCTCAGAGGGGACTTTACATACCACCTGCTCTCTAAATCACAAAACATGGGTTTGGGATTTTTTTTCTGCTAGTATGGGCTATGTCATGTGGATGAATATCCATGCACTTTTGACTAAAATAAAATGAAGATTGCTGTGAGGCTAATAGAAACAACTACATGAGTGTTAACTTGTAGATTTTTAAAAAATTTTGTTTAAAAGAAATTGAGTTTATTTGATCCTACTGTCCCTTTTCACTTCCATCTGCAGCCTAGAAAATGTTGCAGCTGCTGGCAAATCTCAGCCAAGCTTTGCAGTGAGAGAGGGAGATACAAAAGATAGTTAAGATTCCATTATGTCTAGGAGGATGGGCGGACAGGTAAAATTGAGAGTCACTCAAGGCTTTGCATGCATAAAATAATTGAAGTGACATCTTGCTGCTGCTAAAACAAAGAAGTCTCCCTCTGTCCTTTCTTCCCTCTCTCCTGTCTCCTCTCCTGGGACTAACTCTGGTATTTGCTCTGGTGCTCTGATTCGTTTTGCTACCCAAGAGGAAAAAGAAAACCACTGTATTAGTTCTCTGTGGTTTTAGTGGGGTGAATAATTTTCTGTGCAAGCGCTGTGGTTAGGTGTGTGATGAGGAAGGTGGAAGTTGAATCTTCCCTTCCATGGAGCATGAATTTGGGAGTCAGAAGGAAGAAGCTGTTGATTAAGCTCTGGTTTTTATGAACATTTTTAATATGGTGCCAGATTGTTTCAGGAGAGGAATCTGCAGAAGCTGTGGGAATGTTTTCGAGCCTGGCTTGAAGGTTTGCCTGGAAACTGTCTCTTACTGTGGCTGATTGGAGATTGTTAACTTGGAGTCTTTTCCTTGGGATGCTGCCCCTTTTTGGTTTGAATTTGAGCTTGAAATTGAGTTACAGCGCACAAGCCGATGGTCTGTTTGGCATTCTGCGCTGGGCATTACACGGGTATGGTGGACATCGCGGACATCTCTCCGTCGCACCAGGACATAGTCAATGAGGTGCCAATGCTTAGATCTGGGGTGCATCCAGGTTGTCTTCAGACTATCTTTCTGCTGAAAGATAGTATTAGTGATGGTGAGCTGTTGCTCTGCACAGAATTCTAGCAGAAGACGACCATTATCGTTGCATTTTCCAACACCATGCTTGCCTAATACTCCTTTCCAGGCTTCAAAATTCTTGCCTACTGTGGCGTTGAAATCACCAAGGATAATGATCTTATCGTCTGCAGGAACCTTTTGGGTAAGGAGGCGCAAGTCAGTGTAAAACTTATCTTTTTCAGTAGGGTCAGCTTGGAGAGTTGGGGCATATATACTAAATATGACAATGTGTTGCTTGTTGTTTAGTGGAAGGCGTAGGGAGATAATGCGGTCAGAGTGACCTGTTGGCAGATTTTCGAGTTTAGGAACAATGGAGTTTTTGATCATGAAGCCGACTCCTGAGAGGTGTTTTTCGGTTCTGGGCTTGCCTGACCAAAAGAGAGTGTAACCGGCACCATGTTCTCTGAGGCTGCCTTCTTCATGAAGGCGAACTTCACTGAGAGCGGCAATGTCGATGTTGAGACGAGCCAGCTCATGGGCAATTAGGGCAGACCGACGCTCTGGACGTCCGCCATCTGCAGAATCGAGCATGGTTCTGATGTTCCAACATGCTAGAGTTAATTTAGGTACACCTTTGGAGGCAGGTGTGTGCCTTTGTCTTTTGATCTTTGTGCGACCGCATTGGAGGAAGATGCCCGTTGGCCTGCGGTTAACCAACCGGATGAAGATGGAGACGAGCTTTGTTTAGGCCACCTTTTCTAGGCCCCTCTCCGAGTGGAGCAAGCAGTGCTGTCCTTGGAAAGGCTGCTTGGTCGTTCAGGGTGCTGCCCCAAGAGACTGTCATCTCCTGTCAGTCTCAAATGACCAATTGTCTTAGAATTGTAGCAAACTAAATGTCTTGAATCCTCTTAATGTTTGTTTTTTAAGACACATAGTGGAAGAACAAAAGGGGAGTTGATTTATATGTCTTACAGGCCATACCTCACAGTGCTTTAAGAGGTGCAGGTGGAATATTCATATAGAAGGCATATTTGAGTTCTGTGGTCAGAAAAGTTGCCTGTTAAACGGTATGACAAGATGAGAGTCTTCAGCCCATCTGTCACCCATGCAGAAGTAAATGATCACATGGTACCGACTCCAAAGTAGAGAGAAAATCTGCTGTTGTAGCCAACATTCCTTGCAACAATACAGATGTGTTCTTTGCTCATACAATAGCTATTCAGTTTGCCTACAGCCATTGTGTTACCCCATTAAAGTTCAAAGGAATTGAAAATACACAGGCGACAAAGCCAACTTCTGATTTTTTAGGGAGAATACATATTTTATTATGAGGTATTTTATCAATGAGGTTTTTAGAAAATAAACTGGTCTGTAAAAGAGATCGTGCGGTTATCCACATTTCAGCTTAAAGATTTCTGTGTGAATAGTAATGATTTTATTTTTATTTTATTTTTCAATTTCTTTATGATTGACTCTGCTAATATGCCCTTTTCTTAAGGGCGGCTTGGGTTTTCAAATTTGAGTGTATTGATGTTTCTGAACTCAGGTGTTATTGAAAACAACCAACCAACCAACCTCCCCCCTCCAAACAACCAAAAAACAAACCAGCAGAAAACCTATGACAAAACAAAACAACCCTCAAAAAAGCTGTTCTGATTCTTCAGGCTTTGCTGAAAATCTAGTCTTTTCTTAGTCTTCAAGAATGAGAGAGATAGCATGCAATTAGAATTCAAAGCATTTAGTCAGTAAGAGCCCTGTAAATCTGATTACATTATCTGTTTGCAAATATTTTAATACCTTGTATTCTGCTGCACATAGATGTGCAATTATTTCTTTTCAGTAGGTATATTAAAGTGCTCCTGCATGGAGCATATATGGAAATGAACTCACTAGTTCAGCTAATGGCAAATTGCTGCCTCCAAACATGTGCAAGCAGCAATGGTCAAGAAACAAGACTCTGTCTTTAGGGATGTAATGTCATCTGTTTTTTCTGTTTCTTGTGGTACTTAAGAATCTTGAAAGTACTGGCAAAACAATCTTTCCATGCAAATAGCAACAGGGAAGGCAACTGTAATAGTTAATCTGTGGCCAATGAGGCCAGACTTTAGTTAAGAAGCTGACCAGACTGGGTATCTTCTACCTTTTAGAGCTTTAGAAGTGCTTAATGAGGGAAGTTGTGGGGTTGATTTTGAACACAGAAAAATTTCTGGAGACTTGAAAAACACTAATTCTTTTTAAGCTTTAGCCAATGTTGTCTTAGTGAGGGTAAATTAAATTACTCTATTATATATAGTGTATAATTGTATATTAGTGTATACTGTAGTAACTGTAGTCTACTCAAATTCAATGAGGAATAGAAAAGCTGCAAAAGTTTTACTATCTTGGATTAATTTTATGAAGAAGAGTATCATAAAAAATGAGGGCAGCAAGAGGAGAAGCTGGGAACAATTGAAATAAGTTTCAGGCAGCACAAGTGGTTTTGAAGGGAGAGGCAGAAACAGTGTAGTTAAAGCAGTGTGAAGGGACCTGTAGGCAAAAAGATATCCATACACCAAAACGCAAAAAACCAAAAAAACCCCCACAAAACCAAAACAGACAAAAAACAGGCAAAAAGAAACTTGTGTTAGGAGAGCAACAGATTACAAACTCTAGCAGGTTAAATGGGAAGTCATCAGAAAGCCAGAACAGAAATACCTTCAAAACAGCTTTTTACTTGTGTATATTTAATAAAAGCTTTTTAGCTTCTCTAGAAGTTTGCTGAAGAGTCTGTGGGATTGTCCTAAGAGGAGACTTTCAAAAAAGCTTCATTCTTTACAAGGATGAATGAGAAGTGTTCACAGAAGAGGTTTTAGAAAAAATGGTAATGTACACAGTAATAAGCCTCCAGAAACAGGTACCAGAATCAGGAAACGCCTCTGTAAAGCTGACAAGCCATTGCTACTCGTGGTGTGTAATTTTATTTAACCTTGATCTTGGGAGAAGAGTGTGCAATACACCATAATGTGCAATACACCATTGTGAAGGACCAGGAATCAGAATGGGGAAAATCTCAGAAGTGGAAAAATATGTACACTGATTGAAAGGACTTTATGATACAGACTTTACAGTTATTATGTATATACACATTGTATGCTTCCCCAGAATTTATATTTCCCGGGCATGTCCCGGCCTGTTCGCCTCCCTGCTCCTCTGTTTCTCTGCCGATTGGCTGGAGAAGTTGCAGAGAGGGGACAGCCTCCATTCGCCCCTTCTCTCCCCAGTTCCTCCCTCTTTTGCCCGTGTCCCTATCCTGGTTTGTCCCCCCGCTTGTCTGTCTCATGCTCCGCCCTATGTTCTGGCCCTTTCCCCTCCCGAGCTGATAAAAGACCGGGTGCAGGCGTGAATAAAGCATTGTACCTGCATCCCACCCTCGTGTCCCGGACTCGTGCTGTGCCATGGTCCCATCCTCCCCTTTTGGACCGCGGCACACCATAATGCATGCTCTTAAAAAGGGTGTTGATGATTCAAAGGGGTAGCATTACAAAAGCAACTGGAGTGTTAGAGGTGTGACCATTATACTCTGTAGAAGAATTGACTTGGCTTTTAAAGAGGGAAGTCAGGACTCAGGTTAGAGGCATTTGAAGGTATTACAGAAATAATCAGAGAAATTAAGTCGTCTGTGGGAGAGGAGCCTGATTAATGGGGTTCTTGAGCTTGGAAAGACAGTGGGATAAAGTTCACCCTGTTCCGTAGATTTCTGTTGTGTTATGGCATAATTACAGAGTAGCAAGTGTAAAGTGAGAAAAGTTCTTTTCATGCTATGTAAATAAGCGTCATACTTATTGCCACAGGATATTGTGGAGATAAATATATATACCTTTAAAAAAGTTTTAGTGAAATTTAAGTATCCATAGCTTCATTGAGCACAATATTTTGGGTCTGAAATAACTGTGAGAGGCAGGAAGGTTGCAGAAGAGGGAGAAGAAGAACTGATAAAGATGTTTTTTTCCTAAATGTCCACTGTTGTCAGATGTTGGAAGCAGTATTCTGGGCTATGTAGACCTCTGGTCTGATTTAAGAAGGTGTAACTTTAAAAGTCCTCTCTTATTCCACAGAAAGATTGTTTAGTTGATGACAGCAACCCTTTCTGGCCTTAAAACTAGAGAGCATATCATCATGTGCTTTGCTGTCTGTAATAATAAATTAACAACTTGGACCTATTTTGTAATGCCTGCTGTTACTGATTGAAAGGGGGATTGACAAGTGGAAATACAGAAGTCAAAAAGAAATATTAATACTTTTCAGGT
Organism: Lepidothrix coronata; assembly: GCF_001604755.1. NCBI lineage: Eukaryota > Metazoa > Chordata > Aves > Passeriformes > Pipridae > Lepidothrix > Lepidothrix coronata. Next base: position 244,929 of record NW_016690388.1, read on the forward strand.
TGGAAAGTGCTCAAGGAGTTGTTAGGATTGCTCATTAAAGTAGCAGAACATAACTATGGTAGGGTATTATGTTCTCTCTCTATATAGAATCAGTATTGCATGAAGAGCTTTTTTTCAAGAATTTCACTTCTAGTCATAAAAATGCTTTTTAAACTAACAGCTCTCTTCTGCTCAGTAGGATGTGATTTGTTGGAAGTGTATGTTGACCTGGAACCAACAAGGAGATGACTAAGTAGGAGGAAAATGGTTTTAACATGCCTCTGCTTTGCCAAGGAATATGGAAACAATAACAGATTTGTCAAGTCTGTGGGTCAGCTAGCTTTGTAGTGATATATGATATTTCTCTATGCACGACATACTTGCTGTATTATTTTTTTCTAAAGCACCACTGTGCTTTAGAAATGTGAATCTGTCTGTGTCCCGGCTGCTGTTTGTCACGTCCATCAGTTTGCTGTTTACTGATCGGATGTATCCAGAGTAGGTGGGAGATTTTGACTTCTTTTCATTGTGGCAGACACATAAGGTGGTCTGTCATCTTATTTGTTTTATGGAGTAATTTGATAGCCAGGACTGTACATGTTTGGCCAAAGTATTTTTGGTTCATGCACTAAAGCTCTACAGTAGTTCTTCTCCCATTTCCCCATTTTTGTTTTCTCCAAGACACGACAGCCCCCATGCTGCTGCATTGGGGTATGTTGTATCACTCATGTGCCAAGCAGCCTCTTCTCAAGGTTTCAGACAGTGCAGAGATGATTCCTGGTGTACTTCCTTGGAAGAAACCCAAGGAAGGGGTTTCTTTGGAAGAAACCCAACACCTTGAAAAATGAGTATTCCATTTAATAAGAAATGAAAGCTTTAGATGCTGTTTTCATTTAAGAGCAGAACTGTGCTCTTGAGGGCCAGGGATTGATAATCACCCAGAAGAAATCACAGGAACACCCTTTCCTCGGTGAAGAGGAGGTAGTACCTCAATGGTTAGTTGCTCTGAGATGTGCTGGTGACCAGGTTCAAGTTCTGCATGTTCCAGGAGCGAGCCTGGACCATTCAGTGATCTCTGTTTCTCCACCTAATAAATATTTTGTTGCAACAGATGTGATCTCATATCCTCTTACAGGCCGCTTGTAAAGCAGTCACTGAGGGATGACCCTGTTCAGTGGAGAGCTCAAAATGTGGGTAAATGCTTGAAGAAGAAAGCAATGATCTTCAAGAGGACAGTTGTTTAATAATACATTATATTATTATCATATAAATTAAGGTTTGCAGTGCTGACCATCTCCTCTAAAAATCAAGTTTTCTCGATGCTGAATTCCTAGAGCCTCTTAGATATCTCCTCAACTTTCTGTTAATATAGAAAGAAAGGACACCATCAACACCCTTTTCAACTCCCTTCTGTTTTCTGTGTCTTGCTTTTAGTTCAGGATTTTTCCTGTGGGTTTCAAGTTTTTCGTTGGCATAGGGAAGTACACTGCTGTCTCTTAAGTGCAGAGCTCATGGAGGAGATATTGCATTAAATCTATTTGGGCTCACTGCCTGCTGCTGGGCAGAGGAGAAAGGGAAGAGATCTGGATTCTGTGGCACTAGAGGTCCTTTCCAGCCCTGCATCCGTTTCTATCCCCTGGGTTTCCCTGGTAAAACCCCACTGGGATTTGAGTGGTTGCACTGTCTCTTGCATCAGTTTTCAAGCTGACTTACTGTTACTATCTGCTCTTTTGGAGCAAAACTCCTGGCTTGCTAAAAAATAAAGTACAGTGAATTAATAAAATCATGGAATTGTTTTGGTTGGAGGGGACCTTTGAAGATCATCTAGTCCAACCACTCTGTCACAGGCAGGGACATCTTTCACTAGATAGCTTGCTCAAAGCCCCATCCAACCTTGCCTTGAACAGTTTCAGGGACTGGACATCATCCAACTTCTCTGTTCCAGTGCCTCAACACCTTCACTGGAAAAAACGTCTTCCTCATGTCCAATCTAAATTTCTTCCAGTTTAAAACTACTGTCCCTTGTCCTGTCACTTCCAGGCCCTGGTAAAAAGTCCCTCTCTCTCTTTTTCACAAGCCCCCTTTAAATATTGAAGGTCTCCCTGGAGGTTTCTGTTTTTCAGGCTGAACAATGCCAGCTCTCCCAGTCTTTCCTCACAGGAGCGGTGCTCCAGCCCTCTGACCATTTTTGTGGCCCTCATCTGAGCTCCCTTCAGCAGATCCACGTCTGTCTTGTGCTGGGGACCCCAGAGCTGCATGCAGTGCTCCAGCTGGGGTCTCACAAGAGTGGAGGGGAGGGGAATGTTAGTTAAGAAATGTTAGTGCTTATAGCATGGGTAGTAAGTAGTTACAGTGAACAACAAAAAATGGTGGATTGACTTTTTGACTAGAGGAATTTCTGCTAGGCTGCAGAAATTTTTTGTGCCTTTTTTTTGCTGTTTGGTGTACTTTTTCCTTTCTTTCAATTTGAAACCAAGCTATACTGTTCTCTGGCATTGTCAGCATGACCCCAGAGGTCTTTGGAGAAGCTAGTTACTTTGGTTTCTTCTTACTGCATCTCCCAAAATAATACCATAGTCTATCTTTAAGCAGCATGATGTTTGTTTTTTACTGCTAGTCCAAACATTTGTACTGGATTGTATTTCCACCTCTGCCTTCTTACGAAGGAATTCCAGCTGAATAGGGAATGTCTCCCTTCACTTGAGCTTGTGTTTTTCTGGATAAGGAATTAGAGGCTTCTTACAGTTTATTAATTTTTCTTTTAGCATTATGTAACCTGTAAAGGTTTTAAGTACATAAGTTTAAGTAGCATGTTCTTTCTTAGCTCATTTTATAGTCCTTGGCCTATTCCTCTTCAAAATTCTCACAAGCAGCATAAGTTGGCCTAAGTACATACTTTGAGTTAATTAAATCTCCTAAACAGTGTTTAATTTTCTTCTTCCTCTTGAAGTTGGTGAGAGATTAGTTATAAAAGAAAATTAGTTGGTTGATAGCATCACGTATTTGATCAGTGCTGAAACAAGATAACTGCCTCAGGTGTATGGTGAACTCTTCATTCCTCTGTGAACATTCAGCATATTAAAAGCTGACAACATTATTTGGACATTCATCCTGACAACATATTATAGAAGATCACAATTAATGAAATGAGGAAGTACTAGAACACAAAACATGAACATTTTTAAAAAGTCTTAATTCCTTCAGTGGGTTTGTTCCCATCAAAGCTTTTTACTTTAGCTGAAAGATTTGCAACTGATATTGATAAACCCAAGATTTTGTTTGAGATTATTCTTTTCAAAACATAAAAAATAATTTGACTGTTGCTCATACATGGGTTTGAGACTAAATGGTGAAGTGTCTGTTTACTCTCCTGACCTCTTGACTGAGGCAGCACAGTTGTAGTGGACAAGTTAGTAAAACAAAATTACCTTTTTTTCTTTTTTTCATCTTAAGATTTTGTGCAGAGGGTATCTGAGCATCCTGAGAGAATAAGATGTTAAGTGTTGATGAAAAGTAAACCTACTTCATTGTATCCGATGAAGTTGCTGCACTAGTTTGGGTTGTTTTTTTCATTTTTGTCTTCAAATGTTTTCAAAGAGTTTTAACTTTCTCCTATTCATAAGATGCTTCTGACTTACATCTTGGTTTCTGTATTGTTCTTGGGTTTTAGCTAGAACTTGATGTCACCAGTTGTAGCCTCCAATAGTCAAGGGAGTCATTCAAAATGCTTTCCATTTCCCACTGAGGTACATTCTTGGAAGAACTTTTCCAATCCAAATAACTGGCATTTATTACTTTTTAATTGCTTAGTTTAATACTTGCTTACATTTGCTGTGGGTCTGTAAAATGAGAGTCCTAGAAGGCACATACATGCAGTCACTGGATTCAGTTTACATAGCTTGATGGATGTTTTGGGAAAAGCATATTTGTGTGTATGTGCAGTTTGTTACAGATGGTGTCCCAACAAGAAAAAGATTGTGCTAATGCTGAAGAAAAATGAAATGAAAGTAACTAAATGAAGTAGTAAAAAAAAAAAAGGATGGCCTTAGAGCTTAGCATCATTTTTCAGCAGCTGTGGGGAAAGCAGTCAGTATGGCACACATGTGATTGAGCTCAGCAAACATTCTCAAGATGCACTATGTAGGCAACAATCAATGGGCAGGAGAAATTTCTCTGGATAATTCTGCTCCTCTGGATATTACCAGTTTTAAGTCCAATGCCTTTTTGTGGAACCTGGTCATGCAAGTAGGTAAGGATCTTAATTCCATATTAAACAAACAAACAAAAAAGTTCATTGTTAGTCTTCGAGATTGTAAAGAAAAATCTTAGAAGGTGAAAGAGTTCTGAAGCTTTAAAAAAGGCAAGATGGACAAAATACAGACATTTCACCTAATAAATTAACTTAAGGTGGATCATTTTTTCATTCAGGTTTGTTTGGGGGGACCAGTGAATTTTTAGAGCTCTAGTTTTGACAGTGTGATTCTATGAAAATAGTTTGAGTCCAGTGCCCTTATGGAAATGCAGATCTCAACTCCTTCCTCTTCTGGCATACATAAATTAGGAGAAGACTCATTTTTCACAGTTTAGGATTGCTTGTGGAGGAGAAAAAACAGGACTCATGTATCCCTGAAATCCAAGCTGATGTGCATTATGGACCTGCACTTAGAGTCTGTTTAGTTTCTGTCAAGGCTAGGCTGTATGGCAAACTGTTCTTTGCACTGCTATAAATTGGAAACATCCATAAATTATTCTGAATTAGTTTTTCACTACCCCTCATAAATCTTTTCTTCTGGGTTTGCTCTGCTGTCTCTTGGATCGCAGCTGAACTTAATCTGAACAGTCAGATTAATTCTGGTCCTCCCTTTGCTTTGTAGGACTCCTCAGTGGGCAGACCTCTCCAACCAACACCAAGCTGGAAAAGCTGGACCCCCAGCAGGTGCTGCAGCTGTGTCTCCGTTACCAGGATCACCTTCACCAGTGCGCAGAAGCCGTTGCCTTTGATCAGAATGCGCTCGTGAAGCGGATTAAGGAGGTGCTGTTGTATGTCCTCTTGTGGTGGGGAAGGGCTTGGGGCTGCATGCTGGGGGTGCAGGTGCTTGCTCTGGGTCACTTGCAGCACTTGTGGGTCACTTGCAGCAGTCTGCTTCAAAGCAACCTCCGTAGAGAAACTTTGTACGTGTGCACTTCAAGCGAAGTTTCCAGGTTTTCGTTGTGGTTGCTGTTAGGTTGCGTGTTTATTGGTCATGCCCTGTGATTCCTGGCCGTAAACAGTGGCTGTTCTTCTGGTGTGGCAAGTGCTGCAAGAAACTGTTGAAGAAGTGAAAGATTACTGACATTTTTAAAGGTAGCATTCCTTATTTAGATCTATATAGTATACTTTTATTATGTCTTATGGTTAGGCTCTGATTTAAGGAAAGAAACATCTATGGCTGGAGAAGGTAGTACTTCAATGGATTTGTAGAGCTAGGCTTGTTTTCAAAGCCCATAACATGCTGTCTCGTTTCTGATCTGTGTGGCAAAAAGGTCTTCCTGTGCTGTTGCTTTTACTAATAAACCGTCATTTGGAAATCACTGGTCTGTTTAAATATTGAATTATACTGTTTGGGATTAAATTAATTCCTGGGATGAGCATCCTGCAATTGAATTGTCCTTCTCATACGTGATTACTGATGCTGAAAGCAGTAGGATGGCTGACAGGTTTTTGTTTTGTTTTTTGTAAGTCAAGACAGGCTGGCATGAGAGGAGATGTTGTTTGAGAGTGTTTTCTCAGATACTCCCAGATGTGTAGAAGAATTGGTGAATGCTGCATATGTCAAAAGTTCTTGAGACCAAATACCTTTCAGAGTAAAAAAATTTTGAACACATGGTTAATTTTTATTCATGCAGTATAAACACTGACCTTGATTTGTTGTTGCTCTATTGGCTTAGAGTTAAGAAAACCCCACATGACAAAATGAATAATAAATTTGATTTATGGGCTGTTTTGAGAAGCTGCTGTCATCGTGAAGTTTTCAGTCCAAAGTAATGTAGGAGCCATTAAAATGGCCTTTTTATTTTGGTATATCAAGATCTGAGGCCAGCTATTACACAAGATGTAAAGATATTTGCAGATGTTGGTGACTCAGATCACACAATCTCAGAAATGGGATTTAATTGCCAGCCTAATGACAGTGTGCTGCATTAATCCAAGCAGACTGTAATTCTTTTGGCTTTTAAAGTGAGAGAGGGAATATTGACATGATTTAAAGTCATTGTAGACTCCACCAGTACAATCTGCATTAATTGGGCTTGCTTTCTATAGGGCAAGCGGCAGAGTCCCTTTCGAATTAGCTATGGTGGTTTTCTTCCAGTTTGTAAAGCTTGTGATTATTTTTCATCTAAAATAAATAAAATTATGATACTGATATTATCACTAGCTTCTTTACAACAGACTCCTCTGACAAAGTGATGGAGAAATGGGCGACTCTGTAATGCAGGGAACTGATAAATCAGATGTGGTTTTTTATTTTTTCGGCCGCAACATTTAAGTAACTTCAGATGCTTTCAATCCCTCTGCCAGATCCGCTGGTTTTTAGTGTTCGTTTAGCTAATAATTTTTAAATTGCATTGGCTGTTCTGCATGTGTGTTCTGGAGCAGCTGGGTGGGACCCAGTTGGCTTAAATTGTTCTTTCCAAATTGTTTGGGATCTGCTCGATGAACTAAATTGAACCACCGGTGACAGTTGTTGACAACGAGGGGTGTAGCTGAACTAGAGCAGGGTATGTCTCTCGTTACAAGTGTAGACAAAGGAAATCCCATTTGGCATCACCCATTTGTCAGCAGTGATTTAGTTTTGCCATGTACACAAAGCTTTGGCCGCTAGTAAAGGGTAAAAATGAAAGAAAATAAAGGATATCATGAAAAGCATAATGTGTGCATGAGCTGGGACAGTAAATTCTTTTATCCTCATTTTGGTAGCCAGTATTTCCCTTTTCCTTCCTTTACCAGTGTAACCATTAAAGTGTTTTTCTTCTGATAACAGACTTATCAAGTGACTGATGTTTTAACTTCCCTACAAACTGTTGGTGAGCTTCAGTCCCTGATACCCTACCATTTGTCTGAGGTATGTTCACTTTTCAGACTATCACTGACTATACTCAGTGAGTAATAGTCCTACTATACAGTGTGCTACACTCTCACTGCCTGCAGCCAGGAGTGTTTTTTTAGTCTTTCCTTGGCAAGATGTCCCAGGGCAAATATCTTTTGTTCATTGTCTGTGTTGCCAGAAAAAAGGTTTCCTGGATTCTGTCAAAACTCAGAAGTACTTCTGTAAATTTATTGGTCCTCAATAACTCATAATTGAGTGTGGTGGTTTGTAATTGACACACAATCTGAATTACAGTGGTTCTTAACAGGAAAGAAAATAAGCTAAGGAAAAAAAGGAGTGCCTGCATAACAGTAGTTACTGTAGATCTGAGTAGACACATTTGTGCATTCCTTAACTTCAGGGAACAAAACAGCTTAGCTTCACTTTCCATCCCATTTCTCACTTTATCCAGAATTTCTTTGCAATGTGTTGGCTGGATCCATATTTGCTCCTAAATGTAGAACCTGTGTGGCTTCCACATTGGTGTGACTGTTCTCTCTCAAGAGGAAATACATTTACCCAAGTGTTTCCTTGAAGGGGAAAGCATTAATTGAACATGTGATTGAAGGTAGTTGATTCAGGTGCCTTTCTTCAGCAATTACAGTTATTTGTACCTGAATGAGCTTTGTTTTGGAAGGGAGTGATTTACTTATGGCAAGAGGTGTTGTCTTCACTGTAAAAAAAAAAAAAAAAAAGAGTATGTACAAGATGAGTTTGAAGGGAAATGTTGATCAGCGCTAAAAGTATGACTGGGGAAAAGTAGGAATTAAGCAGGATGAAGACTACATGAAGTCCTTATCCGTGGAGGATGTGTGTTTTGGGTGGCAGGGAGAGACTTTCCGGAGTCATGTGATAGGGGATGGTGAGTAACGGGAACAGGAAACAAGTAGAATAGGTAAAAGCTAGGGAACAGAGCTAAATTCTCAGAAAGAGCCCATGATTTTGTGTCTAGTTTCAGTGCCTTAAAAAAAAGATTATTTTTTTGTGCACAAGGTACTAAACATCTCAAAAATTATATCTTACAAAATATCTGAAGGTAAGTATCCAAAAATTGCTAGTCACACATCAAAAGTTAGGCTTATCCTTTCTGTGAAAGCAAAAGGGAAGATGAAAGCCACCTAAGCTCCTTTCAAAAAAGCTTTGAATAAAAAGATCTTTAGCATTTCTTATTAGACTTCCAGCATTGTCAAAGGGGATGTGCTTTTGAAGTTTACTGTGTACCCTTAAAGGCAAATGTGGTTCCTAGATACACTGTTCTTAAAATGTATTTCAAAGTGGGTTACTTAGTCTCTCATGCTTTGCCCGAACAACAAATATAAATGCATTATTATTTGTAGCTTTTGTTGCCATAGAAATCCCATGCTGCCAATAATTTTGAAAACAGAACACTTTTTACAATACGAGATGAAATGTAAAATGTCTCAATCTAAGCTGGCACACACCTGTGGGGGCAAAACCCCCCACTTGTTCAAATATAATAAATATTACTTTTATATTCTGAGTAGTTAAGCAACTTTTGTCCAGGCAGGCATTAATATCAGTAATTGGTTTGTCATGCAGCAAATTGCAGCGTATGGCTTGTTTCATACCTATAAACTCTTCTATGGGAATAGCTCATTATTTTGAACAAGTATTCCAGAACAATGTGTGTATGGATTTTATTTGTTTCGGTTTGTTGGTGGTGGTTTTCTTTCTTTATCAGTTTGCAGCAAAAAAGTAAATGTAATGGGCTTCTCTAGTATGTAGTTAAGATGTCCAGAAATACATCCCTTAATATTTGGCAAATAAATAACTTTCGCAGCCATACATACATGACATCATGTCTCCCAATATATTTCAGCTATTTAAGATTATGAATAGGTGTTAAATCATTATCCTCTAAGAAGCAAGTCTAGTACATTTGACAGACTAACAAGAAAATCACTTTTACACACAAGCATGTTGTACCTTATCTGATGCATTTAAGACTCATAAATTGTGATTCAGTCATTCGTGTCACCACGTGTGCCCAACAGTTTTGGGTTTTAGGCATTTTGAGGTTTTTTTATGGATGCCATGTAGCTTTTTGACCTTTATGGCAACTACTTTGTTTCTATGACACAGAGTGTGTTTTTATCAGATGTGCCTGTCGACTAGTGGCAAAACCTTCTGCAGAATGTGGTGTGCAGAAGTCATCAGCATGGTTTTGTTCCACCCTGAGGGAAGGATGGGCTTGCTGAGGGCAGGTCTTATGGCTTTAAACCTGTCTCATTAGAGGTGAGAGGGCTGGCTCTGGTAGGGACAGCTTGTAAGGGTCTTGACATTGCCTGGTGGAAATTTAAGGACAAGGTACCTTGAAGGCGGTGATAAAGGGAAAAACCGTCTCAAGTGCAGGGAGCTGTTCCATCACCAGGAATGAACGAGGTATGAGCCAGAAACTTTGGAAAGGCATTGCCTGGCTGGGGACTACGTCAGTGCAGTGCAGCATCCTGTTAACCAAGGCTCCAATGAGACTTGAAGTGCATGTCTGCTGTAAGCACCCATAGTTTCTACTGTGCAAAGCACCACAATCATTTTTCTTAACTCCTTCCCTCTCTGGGCAGAAAGATTTGAAGTGCCTGGGATTCATACCATGCTCCAGTCACAGTTGAGCAGTGTCCCTTCAGAGAGTCAACTCAAATGAAGGGGACATTTTGTGAAGGTATTTTTGCTTGGTCTTTGGTTTGGTTTGTTTCTGCTGAGTGAGGTGTTTATTGCCATTCCTGTTATTTATGGTTTCCCTGTAGGAGGTTTCAGACCTGAGTTTCCAAGACTGTTTGTGAAATCTGTTTTCAGCAGACATGCCCACCTTACTGAATTAGGCCAGCAAAAGATAAATGGCCTTACCAAATCCAAAATGCATCTTCAACTTCAGGCCTTTGCTTTAAGGCCCATATGCTCATATGGATCAGACCACTAAGTTAGCTTTTAGCCCATTAAAGGGAAGGCTCAGAGACTCAAAAGCAAGCCTGTTAAAAGAGGCCTGGCAAAAGTGAAAATGGAGGTGCATTTAGTTTTTACACAACATATAAAGATGTTCTGGATGAGGCCATGTTAACTTTCCAACAAAATTGAGCCCTTTGGTTCACAGACTTAAAATAGCAGTTCCTCAAATCCAGGGAAATGAGCCTGACAATTCCTTGCAATGTAATATTTCTGAAATGGGGAAGAACCTGGGTTGAAATGCCACTTGTATTTTCAAGGGATTTAATGCCACGTTGCTTTTTAGAAAAAACTAGGGAACATAGCAGTCTGTAAGAAATCAATGCCTTAAATATAGTCTTTGGCATTTTGAAAGTTGATTGATGAGGGCTGTGACAATATATCCAGCTCTTTATTCTTCATCTCATCTGAGATGAAATGTTGTTTATAAAGACTGGAGTCTTAACAGGCACCATCATGCAGAAATAAATGTGCAGGATTATTAAGCTGGAAACATGTTAAGCTTCATATCCTTCGGTTGATCTTGCTAATTTTGCTCCAGCCTGATGTGCAGGTAGCTTGAATACATGAGTGGTGGGGTGATGTCTTAACCAGCCAGCATCAAAATGTGAAAATGCTCTTGAAAAAGCTTCACAGTTGTTACTTTAATAAATAGAATGTCTTGCGGTGTGTGCTTGAGGTAGATGGCCAGTGCTCTATTTTATGTGAACTTCATGAAGTGATCTAGCAGTTATAAAGGAAGAGGAAATTGTTTGCACTTGTGACAGTCTAAAATCTGCTGCACTAACATACAGTCATTTGGTGTCATTTTGCTCCTAGAATATATGTGTGTAATCAGTTCCAGCATGTCCCCTTCTCTTATCCTTTGGTTTCTCTTGTACTTTATGGCCCTTTGAGGAAAGATCTAAACTGGAATCCTTTCCACCACTGAACTTCCAAGGAAGAGCAGAAAATTAAACAAGCATCTAGCAGTCAGAAAGGCTTGTACTATTATAGAATTTAAGTGCTTAAAAAACTATCACTGAAGATCCAAAGCCTGGTATACTAAGCCTTTTAGTAACGCTTTCATCAGGACTAGTGCATGGAGCTTATGATTATCAAGTATCAGAAGGAATATAATTCAGTTTCTTTTAACAGCTTGTTTAAAGTAGGAAATTTGATTTCTTATTCTAACCTTGTTACCCCAGGTGGAAAAAATCTCAAACAACCCCCTGCCCCAACATTGTAGAACTTCAGATAGGAATAAGAAGTGTTGAATTTCATTGCAGAGTTTGCAGACTTGATGTTGAATTGGGGCATGAAACAGTTTGAGAAGTGAAGAAAGCAAGTGTCAGCCTGGACTGTATCACACAAGGTGCTTCCAGGAGAAATAGGAACATATTGATTGTATTGTGCAAGGCTGAGAGATGATGTCATCTGACACACTGTGAGCAGTTCTCATCATGTTCAAGGAAGGCGAGTTTCATAATACAAGAAAAGGGCTATAAGGATGCATAGGGAGTGGAGAACCTTGGGGAGGAAACTGGAAAAGCTTTACTTGTTTGGCTTAGTCAGATAAAGATAGAAAATGGTACAATTTCTCTTCTTAAATAAGGCTGGGGTTAGTGTTGATTGAAAATAGTCTTCTCCCTCCCTGGTGGATTGTGTCGATATAGGAAAAGTCACTTTACAGACTTTCTTTCTTAAAAATTACCTCCTGCTTCAGTGTTGAAATTTTCAAGGTGTCAACTCTACCCTTAAGTGAGAATTGGGGTGGAGTATGGAGGTGTCAGGAATGTTAGCTAAGAGCTTTTCAGCAGTTTGACGTTCATTTTAGATAGGTCATCCTGTATTATTTGCAAATATTTGATTGAGTTGCACCGATGAATTAAAGATGCTACTTGGTAGACTTGATGGAGCTAGGTGAACCATGTGTTAGCAGCCCTGTAATTAGAATTCTGATAATAATCAGATGTGATTTGCAGAGATGACTTCATGTTGAAAGTATTACAAAGCCTTAGTGCAAGTAATCTGTCTTGGTTTCTGTGAAGGGTAGGGTTTCCTTAATGTTTCTGTGTCATTGAGGTGTGAATGTTTCTATATGAGAACATTATTAGAACGTTAGTTATTGTACCACTGCTCTAGAGGTATGAAACATATGATTTACTACTAATTAATTCATGTGGGCGTTGTTCCTGACTGGATGTGTCATCTACCTCTAGAAGCCTGGATAAAAGGCTGAATTACAGTGTAGTAGAATTCACTGTAATCGAGTGTATGAACTGTGCCAGGCTGCAGTGTACTTGACAAGAAATAATATTTTTAATTTTTTTTTTTTAACTTTTTTTTTTTAACTGGAACAGCAAGTGATGCATTTGAAGAATGGTCGCACTGACTGGTAAATTGTCTGAAAGACAAAATCCCAAATCAGATTAATTTCAGCTGGAAAAGATGCTCAAGTAGTTGTTGTAAAAGAAGTCAACGTAAAAACAGTATATGGCAAAGAATTTTTAAAGAGTTTTTAAGATCAGAAAGGCTTCTTGGGGCATAGCTTTTCCTTTTGCTTAATCCAGTCCACAGAATTTAATTCTTGCTTATGCCTGACCTAAGCTACATGGGAACTGTAGGTGAACTACTTACTTTTCAAGTATAAGTTCTCCTGCCAGATTGTAGTGCAAAAATTCAAATATCTTCTTGCGTTTGATCAATTTATTCTAGAGATTTGTAGACATAAACAAGGAGAAAGAAATACTCAACTTTCTGTGAATCTGGAGGCCACTGCAGCTCAATACAATGAAAATGAATGCTCAGAGTGGATCAGTTACCACTACTCACACACTTGAGTTTCTGTCTGAGTCATTGATCACTGATGGTGGTATGTGCTCTTGTTACTGTATTTTGAACAAGAGTCTATAGTCTCAGAAGAACTTAGTCTGTAAATGATCTACAGTGCTCAAGATTTCCTTGAGGCTTTCCTGAAGCCAAAGGCTGATGTTGTGACCTCCAGAAATGTGCTGGGACACTTGGGCTTCAGCACTGTGGAAGTACAGTAGAGTCAGTCTTTAAAGTATCTCTTCTGGGAATGAAGGAGTAGATCCTCCCCTTAACATCACTGGGAAGTACTTGGCTCATTTTGTGTTCTGTTTAAACTTGGAAGAGTTGATGTAGAGCTACAAAAAGATCTTTGAGCAATTTTTCAGGTTATTACAGACTGACTTTATTAGAACTGAACATACCTTTGAGTTTCCCCACTTGAAGGGAAGTTGATTTGGACTTCCATGTCAGAACTGTGACTGTCAAGGGAAGAGCAAAATGGGTTCTCGGATGTCCAGAAATCCCCAGTTCCTAACTGCTGGGCTTGGTCCATGCATATCTCACACTTCAGCCTTCTTGCTTGTATCCATCTACACAGCACATGGGAGGTAGGTCTGATGCAGTCAGATGTGCTGGACTGGCAGTGTAAGTGTGGCAAGGAGCTTGAACCCATCTTTGTCTGCAGTTCCTCAGAGAAAAAAGAGGGAGTCCTAGGTAATCCTTTTAGCACTTCACAAGCAGTAGGAAATGGTTAAAACTCACCTCCTTTGCATCCTGTGAGAACAGATTTAAGAGCATTTTCTAGAAGAAAATTTCTTCTAGTGTGTCTAACCCTGGCTAAATTTGGCAAAGGTAGCATCCCCTTTTGAAAAATTTTGAAAGACCTTCTGTAGAACATCTGGGAAAGAAGACCTACAGCTATCAGGTCCCAAATGTGAAGCTGAGAATAACAGCAGATGGCTTGCAAATGTAATGATGCTGAGTATTTTCACTCTGAAATGAGAATGGCAGTGCTTTCTGAGAAACATCTCATTAGTGACAGTGATCATCTCTTTTCAAATCGAAGCTTATTTGTCATTGGAAAACCAACTTGCTTAAAGCTAGTCATTTTGATGTATTAAAAGTACAAACCTGAAATTTATGATAAAATGAAACCCTAAGTGTAAAGAACATTTATAACTGCTGTTATTCAAGCTCTGGCTGGATATAGGAATGTTCTGAACAAGTAATATATCAGCAGGGTAAAATCAGGAAATGAGGAAACTGAAGGTTGTGTTTTGTAGCAGAATTATTAGGTAGCCTGAAATAAGAGTTGTGCAAGTTATCATTTAGGCAGCAGATCTGTAACAGATATGTATTTTTTTCTTTTCCAGGAACAGCTAATTGAAGACAGACCAGAAGTTTCTTATTAATTTCTGTGGAATTGTATTCCACAAAAGAGAGGTTTTGTAAAAACATTGCACACACAGGTTCAATAATCTTATGTATTCTTTGGGTGGAGTTTTTTATTTATTTTTCTTAAACTTTGTTATTTAGAATAGGTATGGAAGCATTTCTAATGCTTTGAATATAACTTAACATTTTTAGTCATGATAAATTTTAGAGATGGCTTCTTAGATGGATGTAGATTGTTCTAGGAAAGCAGCGTTGAAAGCTCTAAAAAAGTGTTCTTACTAGTCAAAGACAATGAGCTAGAAAATACTATAACCTTTCTTGGTGACAGTTTAGAAAGCTTACTCTTTTTTTTCTTTCTGTTTTTTCAAGAATCTTGTGCAGTTAAGTCTGATACAGCCACAGCAAACACTGAGTTAGAATCCAGGAACACATGCAGGGGGAAAGAAGGTGCATTTTCTCTCATGATCTGCTGGTAGGTCAGACAAGCAAGCTGGTGGGACAGAAGACCAAACAACTGAAGAAGAGGGAGGCTAGGAAGACTAAATTTGTTTTGTTCTCCCCCAACAACTTAGGTGCAGAACTAAGCTTGTGATTACTTCAGCTCATTTGAAGGAGAAGGGTATGACTGCTCCTTTGCAGTGCCCCGAGTTTCACCTGCCTTTGTTAATGGTTCAGCTTGGTTAATGGTTCATCTTAGCTTTAGGCAAAGATGATGAATATATGTGGTGTTGAGGGAAATACAAGTAAAGAAAGACCAATAGAATGGGACTGTAATGTGACACGTATCCATACTGGAGAGCTGGCCATGGCATCTGCAGCGCCAGATTTCAGTTGGCTACTGGTTGTCAGGTTTTGCTGCCCATCTTCTCTGTGAAGTAGGGCCCTGCTTTTTAAACACTTGGAAGTCTACTGGTTCATTAATGCTGGGCAAGAGGTAGGTATTGTTTTAATTGTAGCTTTGGGACTCTTTTTTTTTTAGCAACAGTTAGTGATAGCAGTCATAACTTAAGCTTGGGGGACTGCCAGTTAGCAGAGGGATGCTGGTAGCTCTCAAGCAGGGTAGGCTTGAGTCGGAGCTGTGAGGGGAGATGTGGGCTGTGGAGGTCAGACTGTGTGGTAGTGACAAACATATCCTGTCCAATAACACAACAGGCAGGAAAAGATTTACGTAAAGATGGAAAAGCTAATTTCAAGAATGAACCTTCTCATTCTTTGGAATTCTGAATGCTTTTGTGTATCCCAAGGCCTTCCAAAATAATTAAATCTTGATCTTACAGGTGCAGTAGCCTATCTTATGCTATCATGTATAGCACTATAGTACTAAGGGACTAAGGCATGGGTTTAACTGTAGATCTTTTGGAGTAAGGGCATTGATATACCTGTTAATATTGCTAAAACTCAGTGCTAGAGCCAGTTAAAATGGTTACTCTTTGTTCTCTGACTTGACTGTGATCCATGCAATGCTTAGACAGAATAATCCTTAGCATTTGTTTACAGCAATGACAAATTACAGAGGGAGTGAAAGGAATATTTTGGCATGGGATTCCATCTTAGATGTGATAAGCAATACAAATTATAATTGTTTATGTGGCAGTGGCACAGAAGAAGGGTACTCATGCGAGCTGTACTCATGACTGAAGCTGAAGAGTGGGATCCTTGACTGGGTGTCTGTGTTTTCTACACAGTGCAAGAGATGTTACCTAGTCAGTTTACCACTTGCTGTATGTGGTGAGTGGGAGAAACAGATGTTCCCATCATCAGGAAGTCATCATGATCTATTGTGCTGACTTTGCGTGACATTATCAAAGAGAGAGGGGAAGGGGGAAAAAAGCCATTCATTTAACACATTTGTTTTCAGGCAGTACAGAAGGAGGAGCTGTCTTCAGTTTTAAGTGTGTTGATTGAAAAGTATTTTCACACCAACACATCATTACTAATATTCCATGCAGTCATGTTCCTGCTTGTCACTTTGTGATGTGGGTTTTGTGCAGCTGCAGGAAGGAGTTCATTTAACCCCAGTCAAGCACCTGACAATGTGAACGAAAGGCTGTTTGTGCTCCGAGTGCTGTTCCAGCAAATGAACTTTCTGGAATGAGGATTGCACCCTAATAGCTGTGTATTTTTGAACAGCAGCCATAGGGAATGGGAGATGAGAGCAAATTGTTAGGACAGAAGGACACAGGACAAATGAATGTCTGCTTGAGCTCTTGAAGGCTGTTGCTGAGTGTGGGGGGAAAAAAAAACCCATCTGTAGCTTGATGCAGTCCTTGTATAACAAGGAATAAAGCTGCTCCTCGTGGTGGTGTGAACAGAGACTTTATTTCAAAATCCGCGCTCCTTTATCCCTACATACCATGTGACTTCTTTAGCCAATGGAGTTACATGTGACGGCGCATGTTATTTTGGGCCATGCTGTCCCGGCACATCTCTCGTGCCTTTAGACACGCCTCCCACATATCCCCTCCTCTAATTATCTAAAGAAGTCACAAAACCAGTGCAAAACACAGTGCAAACAACAGTGCAAACAATCAGAACATTGTAAACTACCAAGCTTCGCAATGACCCAGCACATCGCTTGCTCAGTTTCTTAACTGTAATGTAAACCTTCTTAAAGTTTCTTATATTCCTATAGGGTATTGCAACTTGGAGAAATTACTTTATTAACTTAGGACCTTAGCCCAACTGTGTGTAAACTATAACTTTTATTAACCTGAGGGTTTTTTAATAACTGGGGATTTCAAACTTTATTTAAGAAACAGAGTAAGCATAGCAAAAACTCAATTCTTTTAAAGTGACCTTGTGATGCAGGTAACGTGGTTTTGTGAGGTGTTCTGTGTTTTTATATTTGTCCAGTCACACAACTCTTTTATTCATTCACTCCTCTCATTCACTGACGGCCGTCATTCACTCACTCTCATACATACACCGATATTTTGTAGATTGTTTGTTACCACCTTGGTCATTCATTAATATAAACTTGAAACATAAACGTAACTCTTTTTAAACTCCTGGGTTATCTGGTTCTTGCAGCTGTGATTGTGTATCTAAATAGGGTTTTACACACCTGGAGGGAATCCACTTCAGTTCTTTTCCTGTTGCCATACAAGCGTAACCTCTCCCCCAAGTCATAAGGTCTAAAGGTCCTGTCCATTGTCCCGAGATCAAATCTTTTACCATGACTAGTGGCCTGGGAGAGGTAAACACCTGAGATTTGTGCTGCTTCTCATACCTGCTTCTTTCAGCACTGTCACAATTTAAAAAATTGGTAACGTATGTGGCTTTCCACAAACGTTCTTGCGGACTATACAGCTTCTCCCCCCCTCTTTGTTTTGCTAACATTTCTTTCAGTGTGCGGTGTGCCCTTTCTACAATTGCTTGTCCGGTAGGTGAGTGTGGAATTCCTGTAATATGTGAAATTCCCCACTCTGATAGGAAATTCCTTACCTTTTCAGAGACGTATGCTGGTCCGTTATCGCTTTTAATCTGTTTTGGAGTGCCAAGGGTAGCAAAACAGCTTAGCCAGTGTCTTATTACATCCTTGGCTTTCTCACCTGTGTGTGCTGTAGCAGTTATGTACTGTGAATGTGTGTCTACAGTTACATGTACATATTTCAAGGTGCCAAATTCGGGGATGTGTGTGACATCTGTTTCCCAGATCTCATTGGCCATTAACCCTCTGGGGTTAACGCCTTCCTGAGATGGCATGGGGTTGATTTTTTGACAATCCAGACAAGTCAATATGATATCTCGAGCCTGATTAGTTGTAATTTTGAATTGTCTCTTTAGAGAGCGTGCATTCTGGTGAAAAAATGAATGGGACAATTTTGCTTGCTCTAGGGTCCTGGGTACTATGTTAAACATTGCTGCTTTGTCAGCCTCCCGGTTCCCTTCAGCTATTGGCCCTGGCATGTCAGTGTGAGATCTGATGTGCATTATATAAAAATCAAACCTTCTGTGATTGACAAGAAACCAAATAGAACGCATTTCAAACAAGAGATGAGGGTTAGAAACATCTCGAAGAAATGAACATTCCAGACGTGAGACTAACCCTGCAGCACAACAAGAATCAGTAACAATATTAACAGGTTGTTCAGAAAACTTTCCCAAGGCAATACGAATGGCAGCCAGTTCCAGAACCTGCACAGAGCTTTGGTTCATGGTCTGTACTTCTCATTCCCATTGTCCTGTATCAGGATTTACCCAAGTCACTGCAGCCTTTTGTGTTTGCTCAGATGCATCTGTAAAGACTGTGAGGTCTTTTACTGGCTCACTTCTGCATCTAGTCATGACTCTTAAAGGTAAATTACTGATTTCTGCCCAAAGTCTGTGCTTAGGGAGATTGACTGAAATGTCACCATCAAAACCTGACAAGGCAGCTTGGAATCCTGTGTCCTCAACCAGCATCCAATCCAGATTGTCCTTCGTGGCTGGGAGGTAGATGATTGCTGGATCCCTTCCGTCCAGTTCCTGTAGTCGTCCTCTGCCTTTAATAACAAGCTTAGCAAACATTAGTTGTCCATACAGTTTTAGGTGGAGTATGGGGCAGAAATAGCCATTCCAGAACCAGCAGTGGGTCTTTCTCAGTCTGATCCCACTGAAACAAGACTGCAAATGGCTGGTACCTGCTGGTACCTGCTGGGAACTAAGGCCAGGCAGATTTGCAGTTCAAGATCTCTCCTCCTGCCCTGCCTATTTTCTATCGCCTTGGCACAAATGTCTAACGCCTGTTTGGCCTCTGCTGTCAGAGCACTGTTAGATGTTAGATCAGAGTCCCTCTTTTGTAACACAAAGAGAGGGTGTAGCTCCTCTGTGGTTAAGCCTAGAATAGGCCTTAACCAATTAATGGCTCCCAGGAGTTTTTGCAACTCATGTAAGGTTAAAGTGTCTTTTACCTCGAGCTGCAGTGGCTGTGGGGAAATCTCTTGTTGCGTGATTCTCCATCCAAGATAGCTCCAGGGCTGCGATCGCTGGATTTTCTCTGCTGCAACCTGCAAACCTGCTTCTTGGACAGCATCAGTCAGAGCAGTAACAACAATTTGCAGTTCATGTTCTGTGGCCATGCTAATTAAAATATCATCCATATATTGGTAGATTATTGCAGAGGGAAAACACTTTCTGATGGGGTGAATAGCGTTTGCCACTACTGTTTGACATATTGTAGGACTGTTTTTCATCCCCTGAGGAAGGACAACCCAGTGATATCTTTGCATAGGCTGTGAGTTGTTCAATGCCGGGATGGAAAATGCAAACCTTGGAGCATCCTCGGGGTGCAGAAAGATGGTAAAAAAGCAGTCCTTTAAATCAATTATTGTTAGCAGCCAATTTTCTGGGAGCATAGCAGGTGAGGGCAACCCTGGTTGCAATGCTCCCATTGACTCTATGACTGCGTTTACTGCCCTGAGGTCCTGCAGCATCCTCCATCTGCCAGTCTTTTTGGGGATGCAAAACACAGGAGTATTCCAGGGACTGTTTGTTGGCACAATATCTCCTGCTTCTAATTGCTCTTTCACAAGCCTTTTTAAATGTTCAAGCCATTCCTTTTTCATAGGCCATTGATCTCTTCCCCACAGTGAACAAGAAATTGGAGCAATAAAGGGAGCTACTTTTGCTAATTGTCCCTCTGGTCCCAAGACAGTGAGTATTTGGGCACTCTGTCTGGGCCTTTGTGTATCTCCCACCCCCTGAATGGTTGCAGCTGGGCAAACAGTAGGCCAGTGAAGCAGCCATTCTGAGTCTTTTATGATGGAAACATCAGCCCCGGATTCCACAAGGCCTGTAAATCTGTGCCCATTAACCTGGCACGTCATGAGCGGCTGTGTGGCTGTGATGGCTGCTGCCCAGTAAACCTGTGGGTGTCTTGTGCTGCCAAAGGCCCCTGAACCCCACTCCCTCCCCCCCTCCCCTGCAGGTGACGCGCTGTAGAAGGGGATTAATTGAGCAACCTTCTGTCCCTTTGGAATGAAACAGGGGGGTGAAGGGGACCAGGCCATTATTAGAATCTCACTATGAGAATCTGAGTCTATTACACCCAGCAGCACAAACACACCCATTCTGGTGGTGGAGGATCTTCCAATCAGCAGTGCGTGTACCCCTGGGCTAAGGGGATCCCAATGTCCAGTCGGGATTAGCACTACCTCAGTAGAAGTTATGAAGACTGTGTCCCTGTTGGATAGGTCCAGCCCAGCGCTGGCTGGGGTGGAGGGGCACAGCGCTGGCTGATGTGGGGAGGGACAAATTGCCAGCCTGTTCCCCTGTGTCGCATGTGTTTGCTGTATCGGGGCGTGCAACAGTGCCCCTCGCCTCCAGTTTTTTGGCACCCTTCTTGCTTTTGGGTGCTTTCGGGGTGCCACTGCTAGGGGTTTCCTCGGGCAATCCCTTTGGAAGTCATCGGGGCCCCACAACCATTTCTGGGTCTGGCCCCCTCCTGTGTTCTTAATTGGGCACTCAGTGCTACTGCCAGTAAATCAGTTTGGTGTGTCAAGGAACCAACCCCCTGACAGGCACGAACCACTTCTGAAATGCTACAGGTTTCCCTTTTAGAAGGGTCTGCAGAACTCTTTTACAATCAGGGTTCGCGTTTTCGAAAGCCAGTCGCCTGCTAAGTATTTCCCTGGCTTCCTCGTTTTCAATCTGCCTATCTAGGGCAGATTGCAGCCAATCTAGGAATTGTGTGTATGGTTCTGTTGGGCCCTGCATTATCTTT
>NW_016690388.1:266796-311196 GCF_001604755.1 Lepidothrix coronata
CACAGGCTGGGCGGTGGTCCCACAGGCTGGGACCTCGCATCTTGGGCCCCGCCCCTTCCCACCGATCCGTGTCCCTTGGGCTCCCGGTTCCCTTCCCCGTAGTTAAATTGTGAACGGCTCCACTCCCCCCCCCCCCCCCCCGCCGAGCTTTGTGTGTTTAAACTTTGGCGCGTAAAAGTTGGGCTGTTGCTAGCAGCGTGAGCGGGAGGTGTGTGTGTTGGTGTTGGGTGCATTTGTTGTTCTTTGGTGTGCTCTGCTTAATGCAGACATTATAGCTTGCCAGGCTGGGTAAGCATTGTTCGCTTGGGTGTCCCCCCCTTGAGCTTTGAGTTTTATGAGGTTATATATTTTGTCCCAAATCTATATGTGGAGGGCTTCAACCAGAGGCAGTTCTGGTACAGCTGTCTTAATGAAGCGTACCAACTCTGTTAATTCAGCCCTTGTAACCTATATGTAATAAGGCTTCAGCAGTGTAGCTAATGCGTCTGTGTCCTGTGAGAGCTCGGTGGGGAGCTTTGAGTCTCGGTGCTGCTAGCGTGCGCTGCTGAAGAGGGTCTTGCTGTTTGCTGATCTGTGTTGGTTCTCTGTTGGCTGGGCTTGCGATGCTGGGCTGTGGCGTCCCGGCGTCGGCGGCTGGTGTCCCAGTGCAGGCTGCGAGCGGCGAGCACAGGGCAGCAGCAGGCACGGGGCGGCAGAAGCGGTGGGCGGGCGAGCGGCGCTGGCGTTGGTCGGCTCAGCATCGGTCGTCGTCGGCGGGCGAGCGGCTGCAGGTGGATTGGCGTGTGCGTGGGCTTCAGCGATGAGCAGCGGCGTCTCAGTCATGTGGCAGCGAGTGCTGGTCAGCGGGCGTGGGCGCGGGTCCGTGTACAGCGGGCATGGTGTCTGCGGCGGCAGCAGCTGCAGCAGCTCCGGGGGTCCCGCAGATCGCTGGGCGGTGCGGGGATCGGGCGTTGCGGCGGGAAGGCACGGCACTTTCGGTAAGGTCCCGGCGCGGTTTGAATGCGGCGCGGCGGGTTTTTCGGCGGTGCTTTTAAGCACGCCGTGGGGCCGGCAGTGGCGGCGAGCAGGCGGGGAGCCGCGGTAGTTTCTGCTGGACAGAAACTGAAACGGGGCTCCGCGGGGATCCAGTGGTGGCTGGAAATGTTAAGAGGCGGCAGCGGCAGAGCCGCTTTGTGCACGTGGTCCAGCTGCAGCAGTCGGCAGCAGAGCCGCCTTTACCAGTTGGCCGACACGTGGGGACCAACAGGCTTTCCCTGGCGGTCTTAAGGTGCTCCGCGGCCCGGGTCTCCGAGCTGCAGACACGCTGTTGCACAGGGAGCAGTCCTAGCCGTGCGGGGTGACTTTCAGCTGGACTCACCACTTTTGGTGTTGTGTTGGACCCTCTCCGCTCTCTCTGGTTGCTGCTCTGATCTTGGTTTCTTCTTATCTTCTTTCTTCTCTTCTTCTATCGTGCACTTTTCTAATATTTTTGGAGCTTGCTAAACTAACTTTCCGTTTCTCAGATGCTCTGAGACAACGATTTACTGACGTCAATGTTTTTTGCAGTAAAAGACTCCCGCGTCGTAATAATCGACCCGATAACGGAGTCTACCGGCTAATTTCCTGATTCAAAATAATCTAAACTGACTTAAAAAGTCCCTGTTCGGGCGCCATGTGTAGCTTGACGCAGTCCTTGTATAACAAGGAATAAAGCTGCTCCTCGTGGTGGTGTGAACAAAGAGACTTTATTTCAAAATCCGCGCTCTTTTATCCCTACATACCATGTGACTTCTTCAGCCAATAGAGTTACATATGACGGCGCATGTTATTTTGGGCCATGCTGTCCCAGCACATCTCTCATGCCTTTAGACACGCCTCCCACACTCATCATCTTGCCTTATTGGCATTTTAGGAGGGAGTGGAGAAGCTGAGAATGTCCAAGCGTCCTCAGATGTATTTGGTTTGTTATGTATGTCAGCAGTGCCTCTCTAGAAATTTGATTCCAAGTTTAATGAACTTCTGCAACCATATTCTGCACCCAGGGAAAATGTGTCTAGCTGCAATTTTCATTCTCAGTCACTGAACTAACAAGATGTGACCACTGTTTCCAAGGCCTCAGGACACTCATATGCCCATGGCAGAGGTGTTATAAACCCATGCCAGGTAAGAGATGTATATATATGGGCACTGGTTTGTTTTCAGTGTGGTCTCTTGAAAAGAATTGGGCAGTGGCCAGTGCTGACCTCAGTCTTTTTGTGCGCTAAATTAATGTCTTTATTCTGCTTGGCAGTGTGGGCCAAGAAAAATTTTTAAACGAATGCAAGAATTTATGGTGTGCAAGATGTCTGACAGTATCCTCAGTTGTTTTTGTGTTTGTGGTGGTTTGGGCTAGGCCTTCCTTGGTGACCAGTTTGTAACCAAGGAAGGGTCCAGATTTACCCAGTATTCCCTACGATTTTTACGTAAGCCAGATTATAAGAAGAGAGGAGGAGAGGCCTTCGCTCTCTTTCCTTCCAGCGGCTTGGAGGTGCAGGTTCCCTGCTGTTGAGTCTGCCGTGTTGGGGAGCGAGGCCTGGTTGGGCCTTGCCGACCTTGGGAGACAGAGGTTGCCGGCGATCGTTCCAGAGCGACTCTCAGTTGTCCCAGGGGAGTAGTGAGCTATTTTTCTTTGCTAACGTTTTAGTTGTTAGATATTGGGTCTTGGGATATCTATATATTTTATTTTAGTTTTGTTCCCTTTCCCCCTTCCCTTTCCCTTGTGAAATTGTATATAAGTGTAAATATATTTATATATCTCACTTTGGTTGTCTCTCTCTCGTTTCGGGTTTTTCTTAGTTTTTTTCTCCCTCTTCTCCCTGAGGTTTTGGGGGGGGGACTTCTGGTGGTAAGGTTTGGAGACTTGGCAGGGAACCAGCTTCAAACCATATCAGTGTTTCACCAGTGTGGTGTTACAAATAGGCCTGTGTAATGCAGAGGAGACTCTTATGGGTTGACAGTGTGAATGGTGTAGCAGGAGAGGCTGTGCTGGGGCCCATTTAAGTGGGGAAATATCCATCTTGCCCTGTTGTTGGAAGTAATTATTAATCTGTTTTTATCTGAAGAAAGAAAAGCCCTGTAGATGTCGTTTCATGTTTAAAATGTGAAACTGAGGCATGAATTAGTGTCCCGCTGCTGCTGAGCCACAGAAGAGGCATGAGCTTTGAAACAGAAAAAGGCACAAATTGTGAATATCACTGGCTGTACTAAAAAATCATGTCATGCTGGAAGGTGAGTTTTAGGCTTGTTCATTTTTATATACTTCTGAAAGAAGTATATATATATGTAGTATATCTATATATACTATAGAAGTATATATATACTATATATATATACACTATACTTCTGAAAGAAAAACATGAAGAAATATGCTTTTCAACACAGGAAGGGAAAAAAAATCCTGTCTTCTACTCTGGGCATGTCCAGCCTCAGGTTTGTTGCTTTAACAGGAGGAATGATTTTTGGAAAGAAATAAAATATTCATTAGGAGCTCTCACCCTTTCACTGAGAACCAATCTTTTTTTCTCAAGTCCAGATTGGGCAGAACTTCTTGTTTTGATGAGAATTAAGACTCTGACCTCACATGCTGGGCTCTGCCCTCTGCTTTGTTCTGTTGCTTCTTTACAGGCTTCAGGTCCAGCCTTTAAACTCTCTAAACTCTTCTGTACCTCTCAGTTGGGGATGATTATAGCTTACTCAGTGAATATGTCTGAAGGACAGATGGGTGATGATGAAGCCTTGATGGTGGTCATCAAGGGGCTGGTGACAGTGCTGCTTCACATCTCTCATATCTTCTGGCTTCAGAGTAGTGACCAGCTGATGGGAAGTTATCTGCAACTTGGTGGCCTGCTGTATAGGAGGCTTGAAGCAAACAGAGCAGAAACAGTGGCTCAAATAAACACTCTCAGATGGTTGTAGGATACTGGAAGAGCAGCTAGCTCTGGAGTGTTTTGCTGGCCCTTCCCAGAGAGCTTCACAGATAGGGATGGACAAGAAGGCTGAGACTTGAGCATTTTGCAGAGGTGAATTTGGCAGGGCTTCATGTCAGGGAGGTGGGAGTTGATGGGAGCTGTTCAGAGAAGGCAGATTCACTCATTGACCCTCAAGGGTATCTTGAAAAGCATGGACTGCCTTGGCTGTAGGCAGGGGAGCAGACTCCCCCTCAGCTCCCCTTCTCCAGATGCTTTTATTGGTACTGTATGAAATTAAATAGATTGGAATTAAGTGGATGTTATGCATGTTCCCTGCTCATTATGGATTACCAAAGGCTAGTTTTAGTCTCTGTGGTGGGTAAATAGGGCTGACCCTCAGAGTATGAAGGACCTGTCTGAGTGTGAGAGGAATGGGACTGCATGCCAGGAAAGGTAAAAGCACAAGGACTGGGATTAGAGGAGCTTGCTTGGAGGGGGAGGAGGCAGGAAGGATGTGTGTACTTAGGCCTGCTTCAAGGAAAGCTGCAAAGAGACATTGGCATTTATCTACAGGAATTAACATGTAGTTGCCTTTTTTTTTAATAGTTAAAAATACCAGGCTCAGTCTGAGTAAAAATTGACCTTTCCTCACAATTACTCAGTTTCAGTCCTCCCCGTTGTGTCACTGGTTGTGCAGCTGTCGTGGCTCCCTCAGCAGGCAAACCCGAATGCTAGGTGTAGGGGAACTGTAGGAAACACTCACTTCCACCCTTTCTCCTTTTGTGTGAGGCAGCTTTTTTTTATGGCCATTGTGAATGTGTCCAAAGGTAGCAAAGAGCTTGGAAGCCACTCCACATTTCTCTTTCCTATTGCAGGTCAACTCCAGCTTCTTCCTGCATTCCTCACCCGTAAGTGGACGTTACACGTATTTACACAAGGAGCCTAAAAAGTCAGCAGATGGAAGTTATTGGAATGAAGAAAAAAGGGGGCCTTTGGTGTTTTTTGTTTAAAAGCTTGGTAGGTGCAAGCTTTGCCTCTTATGCAGTGCTGTGAGGCCACATGGAGAACCTGCCTGTGGATGAGAAGTTCAGAACTAGAGGAGGTTTGTGCCTGGGTCCCCACACTGCTCAGTTTAATGAGGCATGCTGGCTTTTGGCAGGTTTCCGACTGACTGCCACTCCAGGCCACTGTCTCATTAGGTAGGATGTTTTTAGGCACTGGATTTAACTTACTGGTTGGTGGTGGTCTGCTTTTTACACACTCCAATTTACAGAGCTAGTGCCAAGCTACTAAATTATTGAACTGGGGTTTTAATAGAAACCCCTGTGTAGGCTTAAATTGTTTCCTACTCTATTTGGAGTTTCCTGCTCTGCTGGTTTTATTTTCTCCTGTGTGCGAAAGTGTGGAGGGAGGAATTCACAGAGGCAAAGAAGAAGAATTCAGCCTGAAAGCAGTAGAAAGTACAGATGAAATTAAAGAGTATCCAGCTCTGATGGAGGTAATAGAGGAAAAAATGTGCCCTAATCCCCATGACAAGTTCAGTGGAAACTTGTGTGTTTGTTTTAAATGCTGTTTGTAAGTAAGTTAAATTACAAAAAACCTAAGGTAACTTAGGTTTTCAGTATTTGCTTGACTATTTCTGACTTGACCTCTTCCCCAGGGCTTGAAAGGGATGTTTGTCAGCAGATATAGCTTCACCAGTTATTCCCCCAGTGCCAAACCCTGCTGCTGCCAGTGGGACGGCAGTGCTCCCTGGTGGGACCTCCGTCCTCGGTGAGGGATGCACCTTCCAGCTTTGCACCATTTCCACCCACTCCTCCCCCTGCTGAAGGCTTTCCCCTACAAACCTGCACCACTGGATACTGGGTCAGGATTACACTTGCTGATTAAGTACTGTGTAAGTCAGATCGGGTCAGCACGGTGTGTTTTTTAGCACCGCACTGATAAATTTGTGTTGTCCCCGGTGACAGGTACAGTCACTGTTCTCCGCCAAATGGGTTGACTGTCACACAGTTAAAGTGTGAGGGATGTGGTTTCAACCTGTGTTTCATAGTAG
This sequence comes from Lepidothrix coronata, assembly GCF_001604755.1. Taxonomy (NCBI): domain Eukaryota; kingdom Metazoa; phylum Chordata; class Aves; order Passeriformes; family Pipridae; genus Lepidothrix; species Lepidothrix coronata. The sequence goes on from NW_016690388.1 coordinate 272,779, forward strand.
ACCAGGAGCTCTCAGCACCAATTCCCTGAGGCTGCTTCATCATGAGCAGTGACCTCCTTCCTCTGGGAGTGATTAGATGGGAGAGATTTGGAAAAAACAGTGGTAAGAGGTGGCAGTGGGCTAAAAGTGGTCAGTGTGTGTCTGTCTCTGTCCTTCACTCAGCAGCCCCTGTGGGCATGTGCTGTGTCCCAAGTGAGGGACTGCTTTCCACAAAATGTCTTCAGAGTCGGAAGAGCCGAAGAGCCTGTGCGCTGGAATGACCGGGATTGTTGAGTGCAGCTACAGCGAGATACGGGCTTGAGGGCTCGGAGCAGACCTGTTACCAAACTCTTTGAACATGTGGTGTGTCTTACAATGTGTAAAACAGCTTAAACTGTCTGACTCGGAAGCTACTGACTGAATTCTGCCTGGGGTTTGCAGGTCTGGCTGAAGAGAAGATTGGACTGTGAATTATAAAGGCTACCTTCATCACTCAGTGGCAGGAACAGCACAGCAGTTCCTGTCATTGTCATCATGCTTGAGCTATGTTTGGGTACTGACTGTGTTTAATTGCATGGCTAATTTACTTAATGTCTCTCTGGGGGTCACTCATAACACTCCTTATTTTTGGGTTTCAGGGAAATTAGGGACAGTAGCAATCCATTGTGGTTCTCAAGGCAGGAGTTTTCCAGATGACTGTGGCTTAGTTGCAGAGTAACCTGGCTAAACCAAGGAAAATTAGCACTGGCAAGTATGGCAGAGCTTAATGCTTGCAAATGAACAATCTCCAGTGAAAATATACTATAGGTGTAGGCAGAGGCCATGCGTTCCCTGAGTTTGTGTAACTTGGAGGATATGTATATTGGTTTATTGGGAAATCCCTGGCAGTGCCTGCTGGCTTTCAGTCCTGCAGATAAAGAATCTTCTGATTAGGTATTTGGGTGTAGAGCTGAGGTTGTCATATGTCACCCCTGGTGTACAACTATGAACCCCATTTAGCGACAAACTGGTTATGTACCTTCCGAGGAGCTCTTTTCTACCTGTCTGGTATCTCCAGTGGGGCATCTAAGGTGGTTCTTGGTTGCTTTTAGGAAAGACAGAGTACTGAAACGTCTCCAGCAACAGTTGGCCTAATGTGCCTTGCTCTACTTGTTGTTTTTAAACAGATGGACCTCTCTGTGGAAACTCTTTACAGCTTCATGCAGGAGCGCCAGAAGAAGTATGCCAAGTATGCGGAGCAGATCCAGAAGGTCAATGAGATGTCTGCCATCCTTCGCCGTATCCAGATGGGCATCGACCAGACGATCCCGCTGATGGAGCGACTGAACAGCATGCTGCCGGAGAGCGAGAGGCTGGAGCCCTTCAGCATGAAACCTGACCGGGAGCTGAAGTCCTAGCTGACCCAGCAGGCTGCCCCTCCTCATCTTCCATGCTCCAGTGTTCAGCACAGACACGCTTCCAATAGGCTGGATTGGCAGATGTTTGAAGCAGACAGCAGTGCTGCCTGACTCTGCCAGGGCATCGGAGGAAGAACGGCATCAGCTGCCAGAACTGCACAGCCAAGAATCCAGGAGCTCCCCTGTCCTGTCGTCTGGAGAAGATGATTTACATTTCTTTCATCTCCCTTCTCTTGGCCTCCTGTCTCCTTTACCACTACCACCGCCTGTGCAGAGACATTTGTTTCATTGCTGTTGGGGTTTACAGAGGAGGAATTTTCTTTCATCTGAATTTTTGTTTTTTACTAAAAAAATTCAAAGGGATACAGGGTGTGTGAACCTTCTGACATGATTTTTGTGCCACTGGGGTTTAGACGATCAGATGGCTGGAAGGTATTTCTGACATCCCCTGGCCTTGGAAATACGTGTATTTTATAGGTGAAAGTGTAAGAACCAGGAACTGGCTTATTAAAATCTACCTATTATCATAATTAATATGGTTTGCATTGCAGGGTTTTGGCATGTCCTCGAGGCTCCTGTTTGTATGGACTCACTAATTTATGAGCCTGTAAAGGAATAACTGTTCTAGATATGTATGTAGTTAATGTTAAGCAAGCTTCAGTGTTCCTTTCCCCCTTGCCCTGGCAATGTCCCCATGCCCCAGCTGGTGGCATTTCATGTTCTTCTGACAGGCACTGGTACCAGCCTGCTCACTTTCCATCCCAAAGTTGGACATGAGGTGTCTTTTTTATTGGGACGCTCCAGTTATCTTGGTGCTGTCTTTTCTACCAGAGAGGTGCACTTGCTTCTTTACTGTCTGGGGTATGGAGTGGAGAGACACAAGAAGTCCTTTGGGTCTTTGCACTGGCTTAGCTGCCATTGTGCTGAGAGCTGGCCTAAGCGTGCTGTTTCATGACTGAAACCACACGGCCTTTTGGGGACTGTTCTCAGCCACCTGCTCCAAAGGCAACAGGATGTTCTTGCCTTCTCCCAAGGAAGCCAAGGGCACTGCTGGAAGGCAGGCAGCATATCCATGCTGCCTGGCTGCTGGGCTGACCCACAGGAGACAGGGTAGTTGCCAAGTCTGTTGCTGGTCTGCTGGCTGCAGGCACTTTGCAGCACCTCTCTGAGCTTTGGTTTCCCCCTGTGTAAAACAGGGATATTTTACATGCTGCTGTAAAAATATTTATAGATCTAGAAATTGGGTTTAACAGCCTGCATCACCAGTGCATGGCAGCTCTTGTTGCAGCAGAAAGAGAATGTAACCAGGAGTGAGGAGCCCTTGATTTGCTGGGCCAGGGTAAGTTTGTGTCTGTTTTGTTGGACCCAGGATGCTGTTGCTGGTGAGGAGGCTGAAGTGCCCATGAACCCCGAGGGTGGTTGTATGTCAGGAGTGCAGTTGCAGTGGTGAGGACGGCCCTCTTTGAGAGTCAGAGACAAACCAGCCTCCAGTACAGCACAAGGCTAGGTGACTTGCCAAAGGCAACTTGCTTTGATACATCTTGGTACTTAAGAGTATTTAATCAGCAAAAGGTTGTCTCTGAGCATTTGGAAATAAGAATGCAGTAGGTTTTTGATGATATTAATTATTGCCTGGTGGCAAGAAGCAACAGGCTGTTCTCTTGTTGCATTCCCAAAGGCCATGTAGTGTAGAGTGAATTTTTGTGATGCAGACTGCAGCAAACTGATGTGCATCTGAACCACAGTGGTGGTTGGACCCCAGGGCCTGCTGAACACTGTCTGAAAGCGGAGTCCTATAGAAATTAAGCCCCCTAGAATGATGCCCTGGGAAGAGCAATTGACTGCTTCAGAGAGGCCAAGGAACTCAGCAGGAGATTTTTTTAGCAAAGGCAGCAGAGTAGGCCTCCTTGCCTGCTGCTCCCACCCCAGAGGTTTTACACAGTAATATGTACGTAGGCATATGCTGTATGTTGCATGGGATACAACATCCTTGTTCAAGCTTCCTGCCCTATTTTACACTTGGTTTGTTAAAAGCTTACAGTGTGAGACTTAACCCATGAGAACCTGCTTGTCATGGCCATGCCCAGGCGAGTCGTCATTGTCCATCATGGAATGTGTCCCTGCCTTCTGCCATCAAGACATACAAGAATATTGAACTGCTTTAAATAGCAGCTGCAGTAATTTTTGTCCTGTTTGTCCAAATGATGCTGTCTGGATGTTTAAAATGGGCAACATTCAGCTGTCTGCCAGACGGGATCATTTAATATCCCACACCCTGGTGTGCTGGAAGCCTATGCTAGTGGGAAGATCCTGATACTGGATCTCAAGGCAGGGCCCTTGAGATGTTCTCTCCTGTAAGATGCTCTCTCGCGTAAGGTTTCTAGACATCTAGCCTCATGCCATTAAGTATCAGATAAAAGCATTGCTCCATGCAGTTCTAATGAGGGCAAATGAATAGTGTTCCCATCTGAAGGCTGCAGGACCGAGGGCTGCAAATCAGTTCCTTCCTCATTTGCTGAAAAACACCTGGGCATTGGGCTGAGAATGGGAGAAAATGCTTGTTCCTAGGAACACTGGCTGTGCTGCTGGGCCTCATAGGTAGAGCTTTCAATACAGCAAGGGCAGATTGTGAAAGACCTACTAGCTTAACTAGAAAGAAATCAGAGCTGAAACGTGAAGGGGAACCTCTTCCAAAGCTCATATGTCATCACCTCCGTTCCACAGGATAGTCACTTGTATGGGTACTGTAAGACAGCATGCACCCTCTAACTGTTCTCAAGCAATGGTTTACAGCTTTATTTAAAACATTGTCATGGCCTTCATTAACTGTAAGTCTTTGGCCCTCTTGCTGAGGGGAAGATGCCTCATGCCACATCTTCTTGAGCTGCTGTTTGTTGCTTGGCTGCTCCTTGTTGCCTTTGCTCTACACGCTGCTTTCAGCTTCAGGTGCAGGTGATGCTCAGGGTGAGACTGTTCTTCACTCCATGCTGCTTAGCAGGAGATTTGAGATGTGACTGAAATTACCTTTCTGCTTATGAATTTCCTTTTCCAAGCCAAATGCTCTTGGAGGAGGCCTCAGGTATCTTTCACAAATGTGCTAGCTGTTACTTCTACCACAAATTTAGTGCTATGAACAGAGAATAATCTGGTGTGCTCCACTGAAACCAGACATTTCTGCCCTTTTCTGCTTTCTGAAGTGGTGTGTGGTTTGGGGCACAAGGTAAGGTTCTTGATATGCAATCTTCTGAAAAGCTGGGGAGGAGAGTGAGTCTCTGAGTCTGTGGTTCCCTGCTGGCCTGAACTGCTTTGGTCCTTCCCCTGACTGCTGTTGCAACTCTCCCCTTGTGCTGCCACTGGTGTTTGTTGCATCCCACACTGGTCAGTGTGCTGCCTGTGCAGAAGAGATTTGCTTTGTTCTGTTTTTGTAATTGAATGCATTGACAGGGTGGTAAAGTGCCAACCTATCTGCAGGGCAATTTCTGTGAAGATCTGGTGAAGGGGACGGAAAAGACTTTTCATGTTTGTTTTTTTTAAGTAAATGCATTTTAAATTAACTATACTGAAATATTTAAAGTGTGTTTTTTTCCCTCCTCTAAGCTTTTACACAGAAAGAGTAGAAATACATGTTTTTCTCAAGCCCATGCACTGTATGAGCCAGCCCCTCTCTCTGACTGTGTGCCAGTGGTGTCCTGAGGTACCACTGTACTGTCCCTGCTGTTCCCAAGCTGCCAGCATGCATTTTGATTCCCAACATTATGGCTGAGCGCTCCATGGTTTATGAGTGGTTATCCTGTTTGCACATTTGCTCTCTGTTCAGCTCCCTACATGCTTACATGTTCCACAGCTCCAGCAGTAAAACATTTGGTGTGGCTCTTTCCCAAGTGTTTTGTTTCTCCAATTGCCTTGCTTATTTTTCATTTTCAGTGCACCACTTCTTGCCGTGACCTATGTGGACAGTGCTGAGCTTTGCTTTGTACCCAGAACCCACCTTCATGCTGTGGACATGGCTGGTCTCACTTGCCCTGGGGCTGCCCCTGCCCTGGGACTGTAAGGAAACGTATCCCAGAGTGAAAATAAATGTTGGGTTTTCTTCCAGTACCACCCCAATTCTGGTTGGCACTGATGTCCAGTTCAAACATGTGATGTGAGCGGCAATGCTTGGGACTCAGCAGCAGTGGGGTGGGACTGTAGTTAAGCTAGCTGCCTACCTTTTCTGTGCTGGCAACCTCGTGGAGGTGATGAGGATCTGGGATCAAGAACTCAAGACTTGTGTAAGAATGCAGTTTCCCTGTGCAAAGCACTGGCAGTGTGAGACAACTGCCTGTTTTGTTAGGGCACTTGCACCTTGTGTGCACTCAGCGGCTTTCCCAAGCCTGAGTGGGAAGATTAAGCATGAGCAGCAGAGTATATCCTGTTTCTTTTATTCTTTCCTCCCACACATATCTTCCTGTCAAATAGAGACCATGTCCTGACAGATGCTTTACATCAGTTCTTCGCCAGATCACAGAAGCTGGAGCTGGGCATCCTTGGACAGGCTGACTTCCAGGCTGGCCTCTGCCCTGCTGGCTGCTCATCTCCTCCTCCCAGTTCCTTGCACTTCACTGAATGGGTCAGACTCTGCTTTTAGCGCAAGTTTAGCCTCTTTCAGCTGGTCTGTGATCCTTCTGTGGCGGCTGTTGGCTTGCTTTTAGCTGCCACAGTTAGGTTTTAACTTCTTCAATACGTGAGCCTGCACGGGACAGCCTGATCCACAGGAACCCTGAGATTAGCTCTGTTGGTTAGAAAGTGGTGCTAATAATGACAAAGTTGTGGGTTTGATCCCTGTATGGGCCATTCACCCCTTGTGGGTCCCTTCCAACTCAGTATTCTGTGATTCTGATTCTGTGAAGGAGAACTGCTCACCCAGCAGTCCCCAAAGCCAGGGAAGGTCTGAGGTGGTGATGGATGGACTCTATCTGAGGCAGGTTTCTGTGTAAGAGTTGCTACATCTTGTTTGTAGAAAATAAGCACAGAAACTCACATAGGTTGTTACTTGTGCTCTGGCTGATGGTTTAGTTTCTTTTAGGGAGGCTAAGAATTCTGCATTTCCCTCTCTGGGATTATGCTTTGATATTCTCTTTTTAAGAAAAGAAAAACCTTCTGCTACTGCACCTGAGTTTGAAGATGCTGTTACACAAACATTGTAGTTTGTATGAGCTATTCTCTGAAGCAGCAATGAGGGGCGTACTCCAATCTCAGCAAGCACAACTTGCTCTGCATGCTTCAAGACTGACAGAATCAGTCAAAACAAGTATTTAAACAAGTAATTACATTAATCTTCAAATAAGAAGTATGGGAGGCAAAAAAAAAAAAACCAAACCAGGGGGATCATTCTAGGTAACTTAATCCATTTGAAATACTTGCTTCAACAAGACTAACGCAGCTGCCTGAGGAACAGGTTACTCAAAACTGTATTAGACATTGTTATTGTGTTACATGCAGAGAAGTGCCACTGTTGCTCTTCAAGGGAGCAGAAGAGGTGGGGTATTCAGGAACAGGTAAGAGGCCTAAATGGTTACTGGTGCTATAAAATCATGGCTGCTTGTGACAAGTGGTGCAAAGCTGCTCAAGCCATGTAATTCATGAGCAGGCACAGCTGCAGAGAAGGGTATGTATGATAAAGGACAAGCCCCCTGCTCGTCCTGCCTACTTAGGAGCAGGTTGTACTGCAGGCAGGTAATGCACACTCCACAACTCCTTCCTCAGCCCTTCTATATAAACAGGTACCATTTCTGATTTTATTTCATCATACATACAGGTAATTCTCATGACACAACAAGATGAGAAACTCACATCTCTCTGAACCATTTGAATAGCTTGCCATAAACCAAATATGCCAAGTATGCCATACACCAATGGCCACAGATTATATTCATATTGAACATGTACACATTTCCCCTCTCACATCCTCCACTTTGCCTTCCAGACTTCTACAAACCATTTCCAGTATTGTTCAGGGACAGGACTCTAGTTTAGATAGGAGCCAGGGCACCACCCTGTGTGGGACATGGGGTTAAGGCTTCCTCCTGTGGGGACTTATCCCCTGAAAATACCAAACCTACAGCTTTGATTCATTCAGGGACTAGAGTGTACTGGAAATCACAAGGAGCCACAAGACCAGATTTCAGTTCCTCAGAGGGCAATCAAGCAAACAAACCCCAAACACAGGAGAAGACCCAAAACCCAAACATAGAGAAGGGGGGAACACACATGTCTGAAGGAGCACAAAAGATAGGAAGAATCTGTTTCTGTCTTCAGGGATTGATATGTGTTAACCCCCATTAACTGGTTTAAATCACAGACATGGGCTTTTCCTGGAGGAAGCACTGTTAAACTGTTTACATAGGTATATACACACAGAATATGTGTATATATATGCTGAAAAGAGTTGTAATGTAATTGTTTTCACCTGATACATAAACAGAGACAAGTGCCAGTATGTTTAATGAACACCTGATATGTGTGATGTCAACCTGTCCCTTGCCTGGGCTACCTCTTCTTCCAATATCTCGTACACACAGCCCAAACAGAGCCTCCTGGTGCTGTCTCTCTCTGTGCCTTTTGCACTTTTTAGGATTAAGTTAATCAATGCTGTAGCTTTCAGTGCTATTTTCAACAGTCCACCGTAGGAAATTAAAGTCACATCCTAGCCACAAAACATATCAATGACAAAATCTTCTCCACTTTTCAATATAGTAAAACCTGAGATTTGAGTCACAAACTAACTAAACTTACAGTAAAAAAACCCCTAAAATAACCCAAGCTGCTCACTTGAATTAGGGCTTCAGGTTGCTGCTGACAAATTTTTTTTTAAAGCTGTTGGCCAGGGTTTAAGTGTTTGTTTCATGTGATGTACAATTTTCAGCTGCCTGCACTGAAATGGGACAAAAAAAATATAGTTTCCCCTCAATACACATTTTCTGAGGGGAAGCTGGGAAAGACCGAGGTAAGACATGTGCAGCTTCCCTCAGAGCATGAAGGATGAAGCTTTACTCAGTGCCTCTGGTACCACCCCTCACTGACCACAAATCTCTTGCAGCAACGTGAGCAGGGCAGCCCAGCTACCGCAGGAATGGGAGCTGGAGGGGAAGAAGCTGGGTTGCTGTCAAAAACAACATGAGAAGGGCTGTGCCTAATCTTCAGTGAAACACCCCCTTGTCAGCAGGGATGTGGCACCTCCTCACATTGGCATCTTCTCTGGAGTGATGAGGGAGGACACGGTACAGCCTTGAGCATCTGCAGACAAATCACACATCAGCATGCTGGGAAACCAAGATCCTACACTGGGACAGAGAACAATGGCCAGGATCGAGTTCCTCTGAAGCTGTGAGTGTGGGAGGGGAGTGGCTTCCCTTAATGGAAAGCTGTCCCTTCTCAAACCCCCTTTCCTTCACACACACTATGAGATGGGACACTGGAGCCCCCTTCTGTTTTCCTTGGGCAGCCAGCCAGACTTCCCTTTATCTGATGAAGTCAGCAAAACTAATGAGAAGCCAGTCTCAATCCATGTTGGAATGGAATAAAACCCAACTACTTGCATTGCCCCCACCCCATGTAGGACCGGGACCATAAATGAAGAGCAGTTCCTCAGTGGTACTGCTCAGTTAAGGATAAAAGCCTACCCCATTTTTATCTTAAAAACCACAAAAAAAACCCAAATAAAACAAAACAAAAAACCCCAAACCAAAAAAGCCTTCAAGAGCCTCCTATTGAATTATTAACTGGCAAGAAAAGCATGTTGTGGCCACCTGTAGCAGCCACTTCTCTTGCATGTAACCCTACCTATCAACCACTCCATTACAGCTTAGAAGCCAAAGCAACTACCCCTCTCCCAGAAGCCAGCTTAATATAAAAAATACGAATACTGTATCAAAAGACTGGGGGAAACAGTCCTAAGTATGGTTCATTCATCTTCTTTTAGGCATTGCTGCTGAACCAACTGAAACAGTTGTGCGTAGACAGCTTTAAAAAAAATAATCAAATGTGGCTAGTTGTTACTTGTTCACATTGCTGATGAACTGACTACCAGCATGTGGCAGCCATAAAGCCCTAGTTTGTTTTTTATATTTTTGAGGTACTGTTTTTTTCTCTGAAGCAGCTCTCTAGCAAATCACTTAAAGCCTATCCATTAGAACAATAGTTACACCAGTATTTACATTTGTCTGAAATGTGTGTTCAGACAAGCTTTGCTGTAACCAGTCCCTATGTCCTTTGGAATTGCTCCCAGTCTCCTTTCTTAGAGAAAAAAGGTCTCCCTCCAGAGGTTGGCTCAGTGTCAGGGCTAAGGTGCACTGGTGAACATATGGGGCATGAGGAGGGGAGAACAAAACTAGTTTTGACAGGTAGGAACGTGTTTCAGTGGAACCAGAGCAAGGTTGATGCCAAGAGAGCTTCCTTTATAAAACCCACTGAAATGCTGTGCAATCCATTGCATACAATTGCTTCCTCTATCAGGGAAAGACCTTTGAAGTGTTCTGCCCTTCTTCAGGAGAGGAGAGGAGAAAAACCCAGTGGTACATCTGGTGTCCTCGGGCAGACGCTTGCCCGTCATTTCTTTGCGGTGCTAACCTTTTGCTGCATTCACACTGAAGCCTCAAGGTTCTTCCCTCCCCCCACCTTTTTACACACAGTTTCAGATTTACAGGGATCTCTCAAATGCTGGGGGAGCAGCCTGGAGAGGGAAGCAACTCTGATACAGTCACACAAGCCTGCTGCCCCTCAGGACACTTCAATGATTTCCATGCTGCCTGAAAAACTTGACTGACTGCCTACTTTCCCCAGTTCTTCTCTGGATCTATTGTCTGACATGATGCTCTCCCCAAACTCCATCTGGCAGCTTCTGCGCTTAAACTGCTTTTCAAAAGAGCTTTCCTCGTGCCAGCTCCTCCTGGAGTCCCCTCGGTCCCCCTGCTTTGCCCTCCTGCGCACAGCGCAGGCCTGCTCGCAGCCCGTGGGCAGCTGGCTGCAGCTGTAGGCAGAGTAAGCGGCGCTGTTCCCGTAGATGGCTGAGGCAGAGTAGAAATGTGAGGACTCGGCTGCAAAATACCAGCTGTTGGTCAGGGATGTAGCCGATGTCTGAGGAGCCAAGATGTCCGAGTGCCAGCCTTTGAGGCCCAGCCCAGCAGCAGACTTTGCCAAATGCTGCTGGCTGGTGGAGAGACCAAACAAGAAGTTCGTTTGGTAGTTGTCTTCCATGCTCCCACTCCGGTGGAGGGGGTACAGGAGTGACCGCTGAGTGGTGGCACTGCCACTGGCTCTCCCCAGATGTTGCCGTTTGCCCTGGCTGTCCAGCTGCCACGTGTTCTGGGATTTTTTGGGAGGGTTTGCTTCCTCTTTGTCAGGGCTGGTTTCTGGGGTCTGCTCCGACACTTCTTGGACAGGTGAGAACTGACACAACTTGCTGCTACCCTCTAAAGCAGTTGCATGTTTGTAGTATTCCAGGGTGTCTTCAGAGGAGGCAAAGCCCTGAACTGACGCAGTCACGCAGTTGCTGCTTGATGAGTAGGACACAGATTTGATATCCAGAGAAAAAGAGCGCTTCAGCCGGTTGCTGTCTTCCACCTTATCCAGGGAGACGTGCAGTCCATTTATGCCCTGCACCAGTGGGCCATCTTCCAGAGGGGACAGGTGCCCGCATGGGGCACTGCCACAGTCCGTGGGTTTCTGTTCCACAATCTCGGAGGTAGCAGTGATGCAGAGCTGCTTCATGGAGAGGCTGCTCTGCCCTCCTTCCGGGACCTGCATGTGCTCGCTGCTTTTTTCCAAATGCAGAAGTTTCAACTTACTAATATGTCCAGGCTGACCAGTCTGGTTTTTTATCTTTTTCTCAAAGTCCAAAAGCTGGCCCAGGAAATTGAAGTTGGGAGAAATAGTCGGCCTCTTTTCTTTCACAAATCTGGTAAGAAGGGACAAAAAACCAAGAATTACTTAAAGAACCTGCTGCTCAGACCTAAGATAACCCTCAAGCGAATGTTGTGAATGTCTACAGCCTGTTCTTAACTTAGCTTGGACTAGGGTTCAGTCAAGCACAAGTAACTTGAGGATGGAGTTAAAAAAAGGCAGTTTTAAGCAAAATAATGCTGGATGCTGTCAATTGTCTCTATAGCTACTTAAAGGTGGCTAAAAAGTGGGTGGGGAAGAAAGCATTTTTTTAACTCTTCAGGATGTCCACAAATGATTTGAGTGCATCATTTTCCGTATTTACTTCATCAGTGGGATCTTTGCTACCTTGGTTTCTGACTGGAGTTAAGAGCTCCTCAAGTTTTGCATGAACAACATGTGAGTTTTAGCCAAGAGCCTGTCTCCCATGTGCTACAGAGAATGGACACCTTCTGCATCATTCCAAGGGATGACATCACATATTCCTTTCACTTCTCTCATGCTGTTGTTACTGCAGTGAGCACTTCCTACCCTGTTTATCACTGTCAGGCAAGACAAAGAGCCATGATAGATTTTGACCTTATCCAGCAAGTTCCAGCAATTCCTACCCCACGCTGGTATTGACCACTGATATGATAATCAAAAAGAAAAACAGAAAGGTGCAAATGCAGCATTAAAACAAAGAACATTCTCTCAAGTCCTGTAGGTGTTCAGCAGTAAAGGGCAACAGGAAAGCAAAATCCCTAGAAAAATTCACCTATTTTTGGGTCCTGTAGGAAGCAGCCTGACTGGCACAGGTGTGCCAATCCAAGCACGCAGTCATGTACTGGGTTGAATATGGAGAAGGTGTAATGATACTGAAAATGTTTAGCTGAACCAGAATTCTAAATGTATGAAAGACCTAAGTAATAGAAATCATGTCATATACTTCAAAGTTAAATACAAAAGCATACTTCCTACCTGTCTGATTTGCAACATAGCTAAATAAATACTCTGCTTTTACAGGCTGCAAAGCAGAAAGCTGCCCAAATCCCTCCTCCTCTGGTTTTGGGGTTTTTTTAAAGAAACCTTCCTGGACAAAAGAATTAACAAGGGAAGAAACCTTGAGGAGCTAAATGTAGTACAAACACACATATGTCACTGGGAAAATTAAATATTATTAAAAATGTAATCTCTCTGGGGAAGTGTACAGAAGATGAGTGTGCAGTCATTAAAACCAGCGTGAGAAAAATGGAAAGGTGTACTTGTGTATATGTGTATATACTAGCACAAATGCAGGCAAGCACATGAAAAATGTCAAACAAAACTTGCATTTTTTATTAGTGTTTTTTTTAAATTTGTGAAAGAGCCAACAGTGCTAAGGAATCGTCGAGCTGACATGATAACCTGGAATATCAGCTTGCACAAGCTCCCACCCTTTCCTGGCTGGAACCAGGAGAATATACATACATTTAATAGGCAGTTTACATTCCATGTATTTGCCTACTTGGAGCAAAGTCCATTTTGCAGGTGGGCAGTTAATATGAGCTGTGTGATGTCTATTCAACACCATTAATTTTTTTCTGGAGGAAGTCTTATACTTCAAACAAGAGTGTGCAGAGGACAGTGAACTACCAGGTAAAATGTCTGCTTCTACCCTTGGTCCTATAACATTTTATCATTCACTATAAAATAAGCACACAGGGACAAGAATTAGTATGAAAAGGAAATTTCTTCTTACCTGTAAGCTTCATCTAAGGACATATCCATTCTCTTCATGATATAGGCAATAGCAATTGTGGCAGAGCGAGATATCCCAGCTAAACAGTGCACTAACACATGGCCATTTGATGCTTTTGCTTTTTCTACATAGCAAAGAAATTGGCAAGAGTCAAAGTCGGCAGCATTTTACCATGATGAAAAGTTTGCAAAGAAAGCAATGTTATTTAAAATTATTCAAAACTTCCAAATTAACTGCTAATTACAAATCTCATGGAAGCTTTTAACAAAAAAATCACTTCTTTTCTCCAGCACTGTACAGCACTAAGTATAGAAAAAGCATAACACACACAGGAAACATACCACAGTTACAGTATACCTCAATTTAATGTGCACATAAACCACCCTATTTAGATGTCTGGGAAAGGTAATTGTTTCTAATTTTATATACAAGTAACAAGCAAGCATTCATGATGGAACAATCTGGCCAGTTCAAATTTGGCTAGCTCACTTCTCACAGGTCAGGACAGAAGCTGTATGTCCAAATTTCTAATTCACTCTCTGCAGACATATATTGGGATTCTACCAGATTGCCTGAAAGCAGAGTTGTGCTCTTAAGTGTTTTTGTTCTGTCATGCTGGAACATGCAGTGGCAGAATGTTACTTTGCTGTGTTATTTTGCTTCTGTGCTTATAAAGCGATGCTGATCATGTACACAGATCCCAAGGGTATTTTCATACCACCCAGAAAGCATTCAGGGCTTCTCCAACCATAACAGCAAGGCAGACACACAGAGGAGTCAAAAAACTGAGAGAGAGAAAGAATTTAAATTTTCTTCTCACCTATAAAATCGACTGATTTATCCAACCAAGGCAAAATTTTCTCACAAAAGCTGTCATTCACGGGCACTCTGAGGAAATGGGATTCTGGAATAAAATCAGGCTTCGGACAAGTATTGCTGGCATTCAGTACGTAGCTAATATCGTTCTGCTGCATCAGCTCCTAGGAGAGAGAGAAAGATTAAGCCTAGAGAAGTCAAAAGGTACCTCTGGCACATTACAAAGCTAAAAACCAAACTGAAATTTGTGTTGGAATTCCTTTAGTTGTATAAGGGACATTCTTTTGAGAAAAAGATAACTCCTCAGTTTTTAATTCTTTTAACAACTTTTAAGGAGACATCCAGTGCGTGCAAATAACATTTGGACTGCAAATCCCATAAAACCAAAGTTTACAAAGAACAGAAATAATAGTAGAATACCTTCTGCTACTTTGAAGCATCACTTCCAAGAGAATGAATTTTTTGCTATTTTGGTTTAAATTCTCACTGTGCAAGCTGACAACAAACACTTCCCATGTGCTGACCTGAATATGTGTTTTCCCAATCAGATATCTGAGGTTGCCCTATCACAGGTATTGGTGAGAAATATGAAATGAAATGGATGCCTTTTGTAGTCTCCTCTCAGGTCTCAGGGGCTTTCTTTTTTCTAAGGGAATGTGAAAATTCCAATATGTCACTGATTTCCCCCTCCCCGTTCCTGCACATCTCCCTGGCTGAACCAGCAAGCTCCCTTCAGCCCTGCCTGCCCTTCACAGCTGATGCTGTTGCACCTTCCTTACATACTGACATGTTTAAAAGCAGGTGTGCTGTAAGGAAATAGGGGAATATTTGGAATTATCCAGAGAGGAAAGGTACTGGGAATGGGTTTCTTGGTGCAGGGGACTAGTTGACTCCTGGTATCTTACATGTGCAAGGGATACCCCCGATGCCCAGCATCCCTCCCTCACTATCCTGGGCTACACAGCTTTCCCCTTCCAGCATCCCAAGCTCTTCAGCATCAACTTCTGTGAAATGATTATTTGTTTCAGATCACTAAGATGAAATACTGACTCCAAACCAGCTCACTCCCTGTTGTCACTGCTTGAAGATGAGGAAGGATCAACTGGAATAGCCAGTACAAAAGTACACGGAGGGTCATGAACATTCTCATGTATAAAGAAGGGAGGTGATGAACAAATGGATTGCCATGGTGCATTTTTGTTCAGAATACAGCTAAGGGGCAGGGGGAGGGGGGAATGAATTTAGAAGAATGGAAAACCTTATTATTTCTTTTAAAACATAAACGCTAGTGAGCTGCACAGTCCAGCCATCACAATTCCACAGTTATGCAAGGTTTTCGATGTGGAATTGATTATTCAAATGGGAACAAAAGATGCCAAGTCCGAGATCTACAGGCCAAAAAACCACCCCAAAATATTAGTGCTTGTCTTTCAGCCTAAGGCTAAAGAAAGAAGTTATACTTCCTTCTATTCTAAAGTATCAATCATTCCCTGTGCAACCTGCTCCAGTATAATAACTATAACAGTGCCTTAATTGTAAGGCACCCAAGAGGAAGAAGTGAATTATGATGGGAGGAAGATCCAGAAATCCTAATACTAACAACTTTGTGAAAAGAAGGTAAATGCTCTTTTGTAAGCTTATTTACATTTTATGACTTGTTTAATCTGAAAATTAATAGCACCCTAAAATGTTATTTTGTTCCAGGAAATAAAATCCAGGTCTGGAAGAAAAGAAAGAGAAGAGTTATGTAAGCAGGAAAGCAGAAAGTTTTACAGTTTAAATGCTGGTAAAAACCTTGAGGTGTAAGTAGGAGGCTTGTTCTGGCCCATAACCACAATACAGATTTTTTTTTTCTATTATACTAACTTTCAGAAAGGACACTATCACTGCCGTCGAGGTTAGAATTTAGTCTCCCTCTCTTTCACAAAGAGCAATGAATATCAGTACCCTCTTGCAGTGCCACAGAGATAACCACAATGTATCACACTGAGACCCAAAACTGAAACAAACTTTTCTCTTAGAACTTTTATGAGGTTTTTAGTATTGCAACACTGCAAAAAATATTATGAATATTTTCAGACTTAAACATTTAGAAAGAAATCTGTAAAAAATATAAAAAGTCTCCTAAATCTTTCCTGAATTAATCAATAGTTCTGCTGAAGGACACAAACGAAGCATTTCTGTTTGCATATCTTTGCCAAATAAACCATTATTAGCAGAGGTATTAATGGCAAGTAGCTGCAGTATTTTAAAAGATCATGAAGACAGTCCTGCAACAAGAGAAGCATTCCCCTAGCCATTCACTCTGAGATAAGCTTATAAAGCTCCTAAAAAGGTAGGCTCATCTTGATAAAATATCAAAATCTTTAAATCATCAGGTCAAATTAGTAATGCAGATTAAGATTTTTGCTGATATTTTTGAGACAATTTAATTTTAGAAAAATCAGTATGTCTGGTGACATAACTCACAGATAGCATCTGAAGGCAAAAATAAGGTCAGTGTGTACAACTACATCTTAATAGTTTTGGAAATCTTACTAGAATTTTTCAGCAATTTTTTTTTTTTTTTTTTTTAAATCTGGACCTGAATAGAAAACAACTATTTTAATCTTAACAGAAAGCTGGCTTCTTGTCCCAAGTACCTCCCACAAGGCCATTAAACCAGGGCATGCAAACTTAACCACTTCCCAGCTCCTTGAGTGTCTTAACGAAGACAGAACTTTGCTATTTACCCCTATTTTTTTGTTTCTGGCCCTCCACTTTTGAATGTTCTTTACTTCCCAGCTTTCTTACCAGGTATTTCTGGGCAACCAATGTAGTAAGAGTCATCCTTCTTGCTCTCCCCATTATCCTTGTATAGGGTACAGGCTTCCCCAGAAGCAAAGTATGTTGAAGGAAGAGCAGCAGAGATCCATTATTTGTGTTCCTAATGTGCCAATGTCCAGCTACCACTTCTAGTTAAATCAAGAAAGTGATTAAATCTGGGAAACTGGGAGTTGCCGACACTTGGGAAAACATCACGTGGACTCTACGAGGTAGAAATTGTAATTTGTTTCCACAGCTTATTAATATTTTCCAATATTAAAGATGGAAGCCATTTTGCATTTTCCAGAGGCAACCATGTACACTGAAGAGATGGGATAAACCACTGACACTAAAGTCTACTTCAGTGCAGTGAACAAGTGACCTGCCCAGAACAAAGCATTTCCCGTGTTTGTTCAAAGAGGAAAAAGATACAAAAAATAAGTAGATCTGAAATCATAAGATGTGTATTTGTCCCAAAAATGAATAAGAAATCTAGAGAGGTATTTTAGTTGCCAATGGAAAAACTTCCAAAAGATTGACTGTCAAGGATGACACCAGGCAGTAAGAACTTTCTGAACTTTCTGTAGGTGGTATGCTGTCATTTTTGTCATTCTCCACACCAAATGGGAAACACAGTAGTCTTTGATTTTCATTCCCAAGAGTATGTGAAGAAGTACCAATCCAACCAACTCCTGGGGCTCTTACATTAATTTTAAAGTATCTGCAGCTGCAGGACTTCCTTCAACACACACGGAAATTATCAAGACTGTAGATTAATGGACAAGAGAGCCACCCCCAGGGCTGAGCTGTAGCCAGCTCTGCCACACTCAGGGCTCACCAGCAGTAGTTGAGGTTTTTAGCCTCCTCCAGGCCTATAATGGAAGTTCTGACCGCTGCTACCACCTGGATTCCATTCCTGGAGAGGCACACATACCATGCCTGTGCCCAACGCTTATTCATATGCACCAATTTACTGCAAGGAACAGCCTCTTTCAACCCCCTGGGATTATGCACCATTTAGGAGTCACACCACTGGAGTTCCAGTCACATCCCAAACAAAGTAACACATCCCTGGCCCCAGAGGAGAACAAGTTGTTCCCTCCCTCCCCACCCTGTCTTAGAATAGCACCTGCCCTTGGCACACTGGAACAGACAGCATAAAAGCATCTTTCTAATACCCTACCATTGAAAGCAAAGAATTTTTTTTTCCTTTTAATTACTTAGTTCCTGCTGTCTTTTGTCTGGGGGCCACAAATTACTTAGGAAGAGTAATAAGCTGCTTTGACATCCATCATAAGTGAATCAAGTTTGAATTGCTGATTCACTACCTGGCAATAAAGACAAGGAAGATTTTAAAGGACAAAGCAGATGCAATGACTGCTGACTATCCTCCGTTTCTGTCCTCACTATTAAAGCACAATTACCTTCTACATGATTACTTGGGTTTCAAATATGCCCTTAAAATAACTAAAAACAGCCTATTAATGGCCAGACTGGAATGGAATGAAAGTAGAAGAAAACAGTGAAAAATGCAATGGTCAAAGTACATGAATGTGATCCAGTTACAGGACTATGTAGGATAGTTCCTGGCTTAAGCTTTGTACATGGATACAAACCCATACACAAAAGCCTTGCACATAATTAAGGCAATGTGGTAGGGTGAAGCACCCCTTCCCTCTCCCCTATCCATGTATTTAATGCCAGCTTATGAAGGCTGTTGGAGATTGAATAGGACTGTCAGATAATATGGGAGGCAAGAGGGCACATGCAGCAGAAGTAATAAAAATTCCTTTGTGAAGGGACCCAAGATTCAGACTGGAAGCAATATGAGTTGATCTCCTCATGGAAGCAAATATCTGTGGAATATAGACCTGCTGCAATTTGAGACAAGCTCTTTTAAACATCTGATAGTCCAGCATCCTATAAGTGATATATTTGATGACTTTGCTGACCATTTTAAATACACAAAAATATTCTGGGCTATTCTTTAGGAGCAAAAATTACTAAATGTACATGTACTTAGAAACAGTAGAAGTTTCTTAGTGCAGTGCTACCATAAAAGCTCATTTTAAACAACCCCACTGATTGTCCAGGTCTGAACATTTCAGTTGATGTACAAAGATTTGTTTGCAGTAGTCCCTTATTACACAATTCATGGTATTTAAATGCTATTTTTTCTAGCACTTGAAGGAAATACTAAAAAACAGACAATCTTCCTTTGTCCTACTGTAACCATTAAATTTAATTGTGTTAACATCCAAGACCTGCCAAAACAAACCAGTCAGAGCTGTACACAGGAAAGTACACCCGCTGTAATGGCAGATATGATAGTTTGCTGTTGGTTGATAGGTTACTGAGGAAAGTACCATATCATCTTCTCTGAGACGAAGGAGGAAGAAGACCAGGTTTCATATTACATGGCACGTAGATTAATTACATGGCCCGGTGGATCATCAGTTCTCACACAGCTTTCCATGGCTTATGCAGGCAGCTATTACCTGCACCTGCTTCAGCTGTTTCATAGCTATAAGGATGAAGCATGACAGAAGCATGGATAAAGATACATGGAGCTCATATACTCATCCAAGTAAACCCCGTGACACCCAGAATACTCACCTTGTTGAGGACATCTCGTTGACACCCAAGATAGAGATGAGGCAGTATTCTAGTTGGGCCAATGTTGGAAACGGGTAGGCAAGGTTGAGAAATGCAAGTAGGGATGAGTGTGGATTTTCCTTCACAGAGACCAGGAAAAGAGCTGGAGAACTCAGCAAATCCACCTGTGAGAGGAAGCGTATGTATTCAGTGGTGGTGTAGGCATTGGTGCCTGTACCAGTTCTCAGAAAGCACCATTTGTTGTAGGAGATGGGGAGGCACTGAGGGGCAGCAGAAAAGCCCTAAAGAGAAACTGTAACTGTGCCTCTTCCAGACGTACCATGACTGTGGAACCATTCAGTAGCAGACAAGGTGTCGCTACGTATTCCCACTCTGCCAAGAATTTCTCTCTACCTCCATTCCTTAGAAGTTTTTGATGCCTCCTCCCATTCTTAACAATGTGGAAATGAGACTTCGAAAAACAGCCACAGCACCCACCATACCCAAAGCATGCACACCTTTTCGTCTCCACCCCAGCAAGCTGTTTTTCTAAACACTTCCTTCTTCTGTATTAGGTTTATACTGAGAGTTCATTATGAAAAAGTAATGTTTACTCAATTTAGTGAAAGCGTCAATATGCATTTATTAATGTTAGCTTTTAAAATCCTGCATCACTGTTTTGTGTGCCGCTCCTCATTCATCCTCAGTCTTTCATTCAGCACACTGGAAGAAGTTTCAGCTTTCAAAGCCACACCAAGCCTTCTCCACCTCAAGTGGGGGACATGAAGCAGAGGGGACTACAGGGGGAAGACTTCACCAAGCCATGGACTCCCCCAGCAGACCACCAGAAGTCTCTACTCCCTTTAATGCTTGCTGGTTCTTTATCTGCACCAGTTGATAGGCCCTACCTGTAATATGGCTCCAAACATTTTCATTACCATTTCCCACCACTGCATTAAACCACTCAGGAAAACCAGAGTGGAATGACTGATAAAACATTTAAATCCACCTAAAATCCTAGTGGCCACCAAAAATGCTCCTTGGCTGTTTCACCATCAGCATGGCACAGCTGCTATGAAGCATGAAGGGAATAAAACATGAAGCTGAGACTCAAGCTCCATTTCTTTTTCTTGCTTGGCTAGTTCCTGGCTTCCACCCCATTCACAAGGGCTGCATCACATATCTGTGCTACCAGCTGTCATCAAACTGGCCTTACCCACAGTTATAAAGAAACCCCAATGAAACCTTCAGCAAAGAACTTACACTTTGACACATTTTCACAAAAGCTAGCTGGCTTTTACAAAGCCTCACTAAACCTCAGGCTCAGCTCATTCTCATACTTCACCTTCATGAACTAGTATGAAGAAGAACCTAAGGCAGCTGCTTAAATCAGAATGTTACACACTTTTCTTGGCTGTTTTCACCATTTAACAGTCAGCCAATAGGGGTGAAAGTTGCAAACCATAATGAAAAACCCCAGCTACTTCCACACATTAGAGATGAGCAGAGTTTTAACTGCAGGAAGAGTAATTATAAGCTGTTCAGAATGAGGCACCTTTTTGTCATCAAGGAATTGGAAGTATTAATGTGCTGAATCTGCCAAATGTTATGTTCACTATTAATACAGTTTGAAGACATGAATTAAAATTATTCAGGAATAAGATAATGTACTATTTTGTCAGGGCTTGCATTACCATTGCCTGTATTATATGCCTATTGTTTAGATTTTAAAATATGTATCATTAGTCAATACAGAAACATCAAGGTAATAGCCAAGTGTGTGCCCATTTTATCTAATAAACAAAAAAAGCCAGCAATCAGATTTGAGAGCAAACAATTTATGAACACCAATTCCTGCTCACTCAAACAAACAAACAAACAAATAAATAACTCATTTTGTTAGACAAGCTAAGGCACTGCCTATCACAGAGCCATAGCTCTAAACTAAAGGACCAAAGCTAGAGACACAGCAAAGGTCTGGCTCTGACATTTTCTATTCTATTACCTGGGATTCCTCCTTCTTGCTTTACAACTTCCCTGTTCAGGCAGCACAGATCCTGCTTGTTTAATGTGTCCACTGAATGACAGGAAGAGTTTGCAAAATAATTCTCTCGCATACTTTCTAAATTTTCTTCTGTACAGCACAATGTTTTCCCCTCCGTTACAGGAAGCATTCTTTGAATTTATAGGCAGTATATGCCTCTCAGATTAAATTTAAGCAGTTCTTTGACAGGGTGGGGAAGAAGGGGAAATCAACTATTGGCCTTTGGTTTCATTTGCTTATTCTTTATTTCTTGGGAACATTGTTGGCTGCTTTCTGGATCCTCTCACCCCCACAGCTGAAAATAGAGAAGTCCTTACAGAGAAGCTGCATAAGCAAGGATTTTACATCTGTGCTTTCTTTTCAAAAGACTACATGGGAAGAGTTCAACAATAAAGGTTTCTTCCCAACTATCTACAGATTGGTCTCACTTCTGTGTGAAACCTGTGACAAGAGGTTAATGTGCAAAACACCTGAGATTCTGAGACATGAAACCCATGCTCTGTCATCGTAAGTGTAAGGAGCAATTTTTTATTTTATTTTTATTCCAGGGCTCTGTCAATGCAAATTCATGTGATTCAAGATTGGATTCTTCAACACTTCCTCTAGGGCATTCATCCTTTCAGAGTCATGTTTCTTCTTTTCTACTTATGCTTCCCTAGGAACATGTTGCTTCAGTATCTTTACAACATGAATTATAATCACAAAGCTCTCAAATCAGTTAAGTTTGGCATTACATTACCTATCTTTACTGTGCTCACAAGTGAACCTTCCTTTCCTTTGAATATATCTTAACCTTCTGTAGTGAACCGATTTGAAAAAACATGAAATTGTTTCAAATATTAAGCTATCTTCCCTGCCATCTTCTATGACCAGGTTTTCCAAAAGGAAGTAGTTTTTTAATAAATCTGGCTTTCATTTACGGCACTCCCAATAGGAAAAATACATTCTAGGTCAGCGTATGTGGAAGAATTGCTTTAAAAAACCACAAGCAAACAAAACCTGCACCAACAAAACACACTTGTATATGCATCCTGCTAAACTACCAATCTCTTTAAGTGCAACAAACATAGTATCAGGGGTCCGGAACAACAGCATCCACATGTATGACCACTGAACTGTCATGGCATTATGAGACTAATTTCTGTTCTAAGGAACTGCACACATCACTGTTTGCTTGCACTAACTTACAAAATATATCTATTTTTAAAAATATATAGGGAGATGTATTTAAAAAAATATGTGTAGAGAAAAGGTATTTATTTTTAATGTCTCTTTTTTCCTAACACAGATTATGGCTCCCATGAGTCCCCAAAGCTCAAGTCTACACAGTCTACATGAGGAGCCTCTTACAAGAAAGGTGCTCTAAGCACTCAGACTACCTGTACACTTCTGCTCTAAATGAAGCAGACTGTCTTCAAAATAAACCTTGAACACTTGGAAAATTAATTTAGTCTACAGTGGGAATGCAGAACAGAAAGCTGAGCCTTAAAAAAAAGATGTGATGGGTTTTGTTTCAAATTCCATGATTTGAGAATAACATTTGCAACAAGGCAAATTTTTTCTTTAAATCTCCTTACCTACCCCAGTTGCAATAGGGCCATTGGCAGCATTGTGCAGTTTGTTTTAATTACAGAAAATACACTTTACTTCTGGAGCCAGTTTCTAAATAACACCCTTTCTCCCACCACTACTCCAGCCTCATGTGAGTAACAATCAATTGCAAGAGCATGTTGAAATTACGGGGGAGGTGGGAATAAATCTACAGATCAGTAACAGAGCTACTGGGTTAACAGTTTCACTGAATTATTTGATAAATGTAACTGGGCCCTGAAAATAGATGACTGACAAATACCTCCAAAATACTCTCTCTTAAACCATACAGGTTTTCTGTACCCTGGATGGTAAGCTGAGTTGAAACAGCTCCCTTGACATGCAACAGGATGTTTCTACAAAACCACGTCAAGGTGCCAAAAGCTGTCAGTGGTTTTTCTGTGACAGACAACCCAACACCTCCCAGTTTACAGCAAAGCCTGAGTTTCTTGCTTACCAAGCCTCCACATCTATTAGCAGAAATTTGGCGAGATCCAGTTAACGACTTGATTGCCCTGTTGCTATGGTTCTGCAAAGCAGGGACTATAGACTTTCCTTTGATCAAGACTCCACCACTTCCCTAACTACAATTGTGATTATTAAGGTATGATCTTCAAGGGAATCCTGGTATCAGAAGCTTCAGTTCCCTTCTCTGCCAACTCAGAAAACAAATCAGGGCCAAACTCAGAAGGGATGAAAAAGTTGCAGCAAAATTCCACAGTAAAAGTTGCTCTTTCTTACAGGTTCACCACATAAATCCTTGTGCAAAAAGAACTCCCAATTAACTCTGCCAGACACGGGAAGAGACAAGGGAAAGACTATGGGATCAGGTGGCAACAAATGATAGAGAAATATTATTGATTTGGGATGAGTTTCCTTTAAATGAGCGAATGTAATTAATCCAGATCCTTTTGACTACTTAGTTTTAAACACAAATCCTAAATTAATACAGAGGAGTAACTACTGAAAAGCACAGGTTATACATCAGCTCATTTCAGTTCTGTTCTGTGGAAACAGCCCAGGAACATTCCACAGTGCTGACGGTCACCATGCTGCAGTTGCAGCTCTGTAAACCACTATGGAGGTTTGCAAAGGAAAGGTCAGTTAAGCCCTAAGGTCTTGAGTACAAAGTACAAAGTTGTGAAGTGCAGGTAATTTCATTGGTTTTATCCAATACTTAATAAAACCTTTCTAGTTGAACAACACCATAACAGGACAGGTGGGTATTTCTTATGTTCATTCCATGTTATGCTGATTTCTCCTCCTCCTACCTGTCTCTGTATTTCCTTCAACGGGATGTCAAACCATTCAGAGATGGGACCAAAATTAGACAAGGCAAATTTGCAGGAAACATATTAATTACTGATTTGGCCTGGGGAAGAGCAAAAAAGTTAAGCAGAAACACCAATTACTAAAAAATCAGTTTTCAAAATGTTCTTCACTGTTCATTGTTCTTCATTCACATCAACACACATCCCCTCCTCATACAGTCCCAGGTTATGCAGCTTTGACTTTAGGATATCATAGCTGGTCCAGCAAAATTTCATCTGTCATTGAGCACATTGAAACCTCCAGCTACCCTGCACGCTTTGCCCATTCACCAGCCCAGCACCCCCTTTGCTCTCCTGCCCCCCCACCTCTCCCAAACACCCTTCTTTTCTGCAGGGTTCTGGAGAGAGTGGAGAATGCCACCTTCCCCTCCTACCAGCTTTCAAAGTTCACCTTGAGCAGCTCACTAATGCTTACATGACACAGTACAGTAACCAGGCTGTTAGCTGGCTGTAATTATGGATGGTTCTGTTAGCCAAACAGCCCTGCTTCAGTGACATCACCCATTCACCCTCAGTTTTCAGTCTTTCCTGCATGCATGTTGAACAGAGCACAGATATTCCCTCATACATCCATCTATGTCTCAATTTTCATGTATTTCTAACATATAGGGGGGGAAAAAAACCCCAATCAATCAATCAATCAATCAATCAGGAGGCAATCCTTATCTCTCTTTATAGTTGCTCAGTAAATTACTGTTGAAACAGCCAATTCTGTAATTCCTTTTTATCCTCACATCTTTCCAGAGATCTGAACCAGAAGTTTTATCTTAATCATCTAGAGATAGCTGCTCTTGCTAATCAGGCATGTGCATACTGACAAAGCACAAAGTAACAGAGACGTGGCTATACTTCAGAGATAAGGTGGATTAAGTTTGGGTGTGAAATTGAAAAGCAAAAGCTGAGGTGCCTGTAACTCTGCAGGGAAAGGGAAATATGAAAGTAGGGGACCTTAGCATTAGGTATAACTTGCTTTTTCTATAGAACTGTCCAAGTACGGAAACAACCCCTACAGAGATGAAAGCTCCATGCATATACAAATTCTAACAGTTAAAAACAAGCTTACACTGCATTTGTTCTGTGAGGATTTCCTACTTTTTCTTTGTGAGTGCAGTCATGAAACCTAACTTGGAATTAAAGAAAAGCGTTGCCGTGGGATTTAAGTGCTGAAAAAATCTCCAGAGCAGTTAATTAGGGGTGAGATAAGAAAGGGTTTATTTTGCCAAGGCTAAGGTGTTACAAGACCTGCGTGCCTGTGCCCCGAGAGGTTACATTTTTATAATACCATCCATCCAATCCCAGATGTGTCCACCCTGTGCCCTTTACTCTGGACCACCCCGGGTCCACCCCCTGAGAATTGAGTCGGGGGGCTTTTTGGGACCACCTATTCATCCCATCTTCACCATCATCAGAGCACAAAGGGTACATAATTACCTAATTCTTGACCGTATTCTGTGGTTTAGGCCCTGATATGCTGTTCTGCCGACAATCTAGGCCTTGCCTTGACAAAAGACTAAACATTTCTACTGCTTTCAGGAGTAGGATTGATATAGGGAGCATAGAACGGGGTAAGAGGGTTAAGGAATGTGTAAACAAGGGTGCTAGAGGGAAATGGATAAGGGACAAGGGACAAAGGAGGGAGGGTTGCTGCTTTTAAAATCTACTTATAAAGCTTATAAGGCTTACCAATATTAGAAAAATAAAAAACCATTAGGGGCTTAAGGCATCAAAGGTGAGAAAGCAGGTGTTCACATCACTTCATGTGTTGTCAGCTAAATCTCGACAGAGAGCCCCAGCAAGTGCTCTTGCCATCCAGAGCCTGGCAGCACAGTCAAGACAGAGGGGAGAAAAGATTCAGCTGGAGAAGAGGTGGGTAATGTGGGTAATCAGGAGGAAGGTCTCTGCCATCTTGTCCAGCTAATAGAGACCAATTCTAAACACCAGAAGAGCAGCTTTCCACTTTCACACTATGCAAACATGTTTTTCAACCAAGTAATATGCAGAGCTGCAGAACCAAAGAATCCCACTTGCCACCACTGCCCATCTCACAGTAGATCCTTGGGAGTTATTGCATCCTGAGCTCCTAAAGGCCCTTTTTGTGCTGCTGGGGCCCATACAGCACTGCTGCTTGGTCACACCAGCAAATCCACTACCAGCTCAGCTTAACCCAAAACCACTTTTCAGGGAGAGACACTAATTTGAGGCTCTGTACTGTAGCAGTGCTCATTTCCATACTGCTTACAAGAATTTCATTATTTTTTTTCATTTAATTACTCCTTTTGTCAAACCTTACTGAAGCTGACCAACAAGCTTTTAAAACAACTTTTGTGGGCGACAACAGACAGACTACATGGCAACTCCTAAGAGCTTGGCTTCCCTAAAACTTCCAGTTAAGAAAAGCCTATGAAGTGTTTAATACAACATCCCTGCACACCCAGCTTGCCCTGCAGCTTCACGTGCCTCATGCAGGATGCACAGAAAGATCTGTCTTATGCTCCTGATGGAGATGTAAGAGACAGGGAATGTGTCTGTTTTTTGCAGGTCATGGAGTCTGCTGGAAAAGATCACACACAATGTACACTGATAACAGAGCAAACTTTGGCATTTTTCTTAAGTGCCATTCAAATCAGATACTGCTCCTTTCTCCCCTGCTTTGGATTCTGACCATTCTGAAAAAGCTAAAGGGAGAAATTGGTTTTCTTCAATGAATTCTTGAAAACATACTACTTCCTTCCTTTTTCCACAAGACCTAAGTGTCTGACAGTAAGTACATCAGTGTTAATTCAGCATCAAACACAATTACTTTAAAGCTGGGAGTGGAAAAGATCTAAGACCCGAGTGATTAGTTAGAAAAACAAAGACTACATGCATGTACAGCACTACAAGAAGGAGACATTGAAGCTTGAAGATTTAACATTCCACCTTTGTTAAATCCAGAATTTGCTTCTTCATTAAGGGCACTAATTATTCATAATTTTGTATAACCACATACAAATATTATATTGCTATCCCTTTTTAAAGGAATATTGCTATCTTTTTTTTTCCGTTTAACTTTCCTTTTTAAGGGAAAAGAACAATTAAAAAAGCAGGAAATTTTGCGACTACCTCTAAAACATAACATTTAGGACTTAAAATTTTAAGTAAACCTCACCAAATGTCTGTATTCACCAAAGGTATGCAGTGGAGTAACTCATGTTTAGCTTTTTGGGTTTTTTTCTCTTCTCCTAATAGCAATTTAGAATTTGTTATTGTAAATACTGGTTAGTGGCAGGCACATAAAGTAACATTACTGAAAACTACACTAAAAAAATAATAAAAAAAAATCAAACAGCACTATAGCAAAGACAAAATATACAAGCCCCTAACTTTTACATTTACTTTGCCTCAGAGGATCCCAATGCTGTGACTTAACAGCACTTTCCCAGTCACATTCCCATCAAACATTAAACTGTTCATCTAAAAGCTGCAGTACAGATTTTTTTCCTTGCCCTAAGAAAGTTGTAAACTTTCTGACTCGTAAGTTTTATGAATCTACGATGTTTCCACTCTGTCTAAACGAGCTGCAGACTTCCACAGGCCATTACAATTCCCGCATTCCAACTCGGCTCTGCAGGGCCGTGTGCCATTTTCCATTACATAAGCTCAGGCTGGGGAGCCCAGTCGGAAGGGCTGCCATCCCATCCCGTTCCCGTCCCCGCTCCTCAGCCGCCGGGAGCCCTTCCACAGCATCCAAGGTTTCACAGTTTGGGAAAGCCAGTGGTGTTTCCATTCTGGTGACATTCAGAAAGCGGTCCCCTTATGCCAGGTGTTTTACAAGCACAGTAGCAAGGGACGTTCTTTGCCTTGGAGGGTTTCTGCCTTTGCTAAGACAAGGTTAACAGGCAGGTTAAGCAAATAAGGTGGAGGAGGAAGAATGTGTGAGAATGGGGTCAAGCTTCCCCTCCCACCCAAGTGGCATATGCCAAGTGGCACAGGAAGTAAAAAGAGCATATTGGACACCCACACTTGCCCTTTCTGCTTTTAAAGAGAAAAAAACCCAACAAAACAACCCTGCACCATAATTTTAGTCAATTAAGTTTCACAAGCATCCAGAGGTATCCGAAACAAAAGCAAACTTAACAAGTTATTCTTGGGCTTGAGAAATGTTATGAGAGCTCTACTCTAGTCAAACCTAGCTCTCTCCCTCAAAAGACAGAGAGTGGATACACATATGAAAGTAATAAACCCTACTCCCATTCTTCAAGTGCTTAAAACAATCATGGCACTAAACGAACACTGAAAACTGCATTTTAAGTACACAGGGTGGGAGGATGTTCTCAGAGGACTGGCTGTAGCCAAGGGTACTAGTTTGTCTATGCTCTCATTAAAAATTGATTGAGAGGGAGACTTTTGAAGAGCTAATCTCCTCTCTCACTCTTCCCCATTAACAATGGCTGTATTCCATGGGTTACGGGACCACTTGGGGAATGCTGCGTTCCTTCAGCAAGATCTTTACCTCTTTCAATAGAGATTTACTCTAATGGAATCAACCAGTCAGAATATCAGGAAAGCTGGCATCATTGTGCAACTACCTCTCCTCCTCTAAACACTGGCAGGATATTCAACGGCTCATTCTTGTTATAACTTATTTCAATTTACAGGTAACCTCATTATTTTAATGGATGGCCACCATCTGAATGTGTGCTCTTCTCCTCGGGGTACTCTGTAAAGACTTACGTGTGGGGAACACTCAGAACTTCAGTCAGTCAAAAACAAATTTATTAAGCTCCAAATCCAAATGTTAAAAGGTGTCAGGATGTAAGCCAGGAATGTGTCAGAAAGCACAAAGCTCATGCTGTCTTTCAGTCCACACTGAACCACATGGCACCCTCTTAACCGATCTATGGGACTGCAGAAGTTGGGAATGAAGCTCAGTCTCGTAGCCCTGGTCACTTCAGGACATAGAAATGATCAGCTCTACCTACAAGAGAATATTCTTAAGATTTCCTGCTCCTCTGCCACAAGGAATGGTTCTTCTGGGGACAAAGCAGGGAGAGAGCACCGGGCTTTTCTTATTCAGCTTTGCTTTAGGCAAGTGCAGACAGCACAATGGTAAATGTACCCTAGAGATACTAGCATTTTTATACTGAAATTTCTTTAAATGGGCTTCCAATTTCAAATATTTCTAAAAAAAAAAACAGGATAAAGAAGACTGCAAGAGAGTTCCTGACTTGCTTCCTTCTCCTTGTATCCTTCATGCAAGTCTTCCACTTTGTACACACACTCTGTTAGGCAAGGGACAGGTCAGGAGGAAACAATGATTTGGGAAGTTTCAGCAAAAGCATACCTTTTGCCACAGTCCCTGGGTAATAACTCACTATTTTGTTTCCAGGATCTATGGCCAACCTCACTGAACTCACTCTGTTTGCTCTTTCTGCTTAGGACTGTCCCCTGCACATGTCACCATCATTTGTCACTGAATAGAAAAGTAATAATTTATCTATTTCTCCTTATTAAAGTAGCTTTCTGCTCTGCAGGAGTTTATCAGACAGCTCTCATGAAAGGAGAATCCACTGAATCACATTATGGTTTTCATACTTTTCATGGGCAGAAGGGTAGGAAGAGATTACTAGGCAATTCCCCACCTGGGCCTTGATTCACATGGTGACAGGACTGACAGGCCAACCATGGTTTTGAGTGAGAGGCATACAGCTCAGTGGTTCTGAAAGTCAGATGCAGGGCTTCATCCTGGGCACCTACAAAATCTGTAATTCTCCACTAGTAATTCTCTTAATTATACAGATAACCTGTGAAGTAAGTAGCATGGAGAATTTCATGGAACCCTTCTCAAGATAGCTGTCTTGTAACTGAAGGATAGCAGCTCCATCTCCAACCATGAAGCAAGTTTTCTACAGAGAGATTCAAGTATACACAGCCCTGATTACATCTAAATCAGGTGGATCCTATTTAATGAGAGGCATGGCTCCAACAGAATACAGTCACATACAAATCTACACCTCAGCGTACAGGCACTGGAGAGGAGGGGTATAAAACTGTAAAGGCAATTTTAGAAGCTCACAAAAGGCTTCCAGTAACTTTAACTGCCCTTCTGCCCATACAATTTATAATCTGGTACATTAGGGAAGTTTTTCATATTAGTTGTTCTCAGTGGTATTGGGTACTGTGGTACCTCTAAGTGGCAATTTAGTGACTGACAAAAAAATAAGTCCTTCATTGTTCCTCAGCAAAATACACTCTGGACTTGCAGCACTGAAAAATTCTTAGAGAATTCAATAAAACTGTTTCTATGATCCTGCATTACAATACTTTGAAGTTTAGCTAGTCCTTCCTGGACATTTACCATTGCTCTACATCCACCTGAGTACAGTAATTCTTGCCTTTGGTTTCAGTTCAGAGCCAGTACAGTGTTTCAGTGTTAGGCTATCACAATTTTTAATGACAGTTTGTAAATACAGAAAAGTAGGCATTTCTGGGTTTTTTTCAGAAAGCCTTCTGTACAAAAAAAAAAGTTTAAAAAAATTAACACAAAATAAAAAGCTGTGTTTCATCTTGTTCACCAGCAACGTTTGAAAGGTAACCATCACGAAGACATCAGTGTTAGCATGAGTAGGACTAAGCCAGATTAAAAGCAGGGAAGAGCAAGTTTTTAAGGAAAGTAGAATGCGAATGATTTCCACTTCCATAGTGGAACAAAATTTAAGCAAGACTCTTGATGTTTACTGCCTTAACAATGATCATTCAAGCAAGAATCAGTAGTCTCTCAACTATTTCTGCAGAGTAAGCAGAAAAATCATAATTAGCTAGGAAAAAGACTCCATGCAAGTAAATCCAATTCTTAACATATGGAAAGAGAAGGAATAAAGTGACATCCCCATGTTTAAATCTTATTTAACTCACATGAGTAGATGTCATGATGGGAGCGGGACTGAGCTTTCAGTACCCACATTTCACTATTTTGAGTATTGCTAAAATTAAGAACCAAAACGGATATTTAAATTCCTGAAAACATTCCCCAGATTATAAATATTTTTATGAGGTTATACCAAGAGCTTAAACTAGTTGGTAAGGGTTCCTCTGAGGTCTTTACAACATTTACTTCAGTGAAAAGCAGTCTCCAGGGTAGAACATACCTTTATGCCCAATCTAAATAAAAAAAACACCTCACCAATTGCTCAGTAATGGGGGGTGGCAAGAAGAACAGATGCAGGAATTTCAGATACTTGTTAATTGCTCCTCATTCTATCCCAACAAAAAATATTTTCCTACCCTAAAATGTTTATTTAAGGTCGCCATTTTAAATAAATCAGATTTAGTGGCATAGGGAAAACTCAAGTCCAAAGGTTTATCTTTTTACATAGTGCATTGACCTCTGCTCTCATTATGGGCCATAAACATTTATGTGAGTTCATCATCAACTTGCTAAGACAACATATTTTATCTAGTTTCCTAGAGCCACATATCAATAAACTAAGGAACTTCCCATAAGACTGAATCTAGCTCATTCTCCTTCACCCCACATCCCAAAAGGTTTCTTGTGTTTCATGTATTAAGTAGCCAGATTTTTAATAGATGTAAAAAATAAGCACCTGAATAAGCACTTACCTGTAATAGATCAATAGTAAATAACTTCCTTACATTTCCCTTTTGCTCTTATACTCCTCTGCCACTAGTTTTAAAGCCAGCAGTTGTTTCTGCATTCAAAAAAGCCCCATCCTAGCTATGTAAACAAAGATGAAATTCTCAAACCTAATCTTTGCCAAGAGAAAATCATTTGACATGCTAAAATACAAATCCTGCTTTTTATAAGGATACATTAGATTCCCTTTTTCTCTCTAACAATCAAACTAATCCTTACTAGGTGTATGTGGCTAAGTTCACCTCAGCTAATGTGCACTACTGTCTTGCTTGTGGTTTAAAAGGCATTTTCATCTTGAACAGACAACTACCATGTGCTGGTAATGAAAAAAGGCCAATTTCTCATAGTATCATTATGATACATGCAACTGGTGTTTGCCCAGACCATGCACTGGGGAGGTGGAGAACACTCCTTTCCTGGTCCTGTCCACTCCTACAAGAGCCACAAGCAAGTCTGAGAGCAGAGATACAACGAGCACTTCCTTCAGGGAGTCCAGCAGAGGAAAAAGAAGAGCAAAGCCTTGTCTCATGCAAGGGAGGGACAGTATAAGGAAGGGAAGTTTCACGATATTCTCCTCTGCTTGGCCTTGCTAAGGATGTCTCCCAACTCCTCCTGCCACAAGGTCTAATTCTCAGTTATTAGACAGCTGTTTCTCTTTCTATCATGGAAATTAGGTTGTGAATAGTTTGATTGTGGCATGGAGCTGTAAATTGCTTCTGGTTATTAAAAAAACCCACAGGACAAATGAGCAGAGTTGTGTATTCAAACAATAAAAGGCTTTCTTAAGACATGAACTGCTTCTCGACTGGGTTGATTTTTTAAATAACAGTTTTCAATTTAAGGGAGTATCAACCACTTAATTCAGCACTCTTACATTAAGCATTTACTGTGCCTAGACACCACACGATTATTTGGTGGCTCATATGAAAGAAGAGTTATTTAATTTAATGCTGTAGTCCACCACTCACAGATGTAATTCTTACCCAGTCAACAAATTGAACAGAAGCACCAAACCTAGCCAATGCAAAACCCTACTTACTTTGCTGTAAGCACAGCCTCACATGAGTACCAAACGCACCTGCCCAAGTGCAGAAATTATTCATGTTCTCTGTAATCACTTTAAAAAAAAAATGGGAAAAGTTCTCTCAGTACCACAAGCTCTCCCCTATCACTTTCATCTGAAGTGATGACTACAAACTGCAGTGAAATCCTCTTGCTAAGAGGAAGCATCTATCTGGAGTTATTTCCCTTTCTCTCATAATTATTCAGTCCCTGACTGTAGTTTTACCATTTCTCAGAGGCTAGGTATGCACTTCATTAGATCACTGGTTAAGTCACTGCAATGGATTTCCTACTTATACACATCATTCCCCACTTCCTTCAGCTTTGGATCTACCTCATGCCCCTCCTTGTTCCTTCTTGTGAACACTGGGTCTACTGTTCCATGATAGAAATAATGACACAAGCACACGTTAAGATCAACAAATCCGGTATTATAAGGAGCTGAATTTTTATAGATGCTTTGACCTGGGATTTAAAAAAAAAAAAAGGACAGTGAGGGAGAAGACCTAAATGAAATGCTACTACTTCAGGAGCTGAAGTTTAAAAAGTCACACAAACTAATCTCCATAACTCTGGGAGATCATTTCCAATTAGTACCAATTCCAAGTAGTACCAATTCAGTAAGGAAGAAGTTTTCTTCCTAGTATGTACAATACTTAAAAAACCAGGGAAGCACATTACTTTTACTATTTTTTGACCCTAAAGTAGCAAATATATGCATCTAAAACCCCCTACACTGATCCATTTCCACTTACATAGACTAATGGTGTAATATATCCCCTGTAAGATGCAATTTCTAAGCACTATATGCATTATGAGTGTCACTACATGCATAAAGAACTACAAAAAAGTCTATGCTATAACTGAGGTTTATATCAGCACTTGCAAAACTGTACACATCTGCTATACCAACAGCTTTTTCTTTCTTCTCCTTACACAAGTGTGTCAGAGGTTTCTTTTGGTACATCTTACCTGAAAGCAGATACACAGAGCTGAAATTCTTTTCCAGTTTGCCCAGGAGCACAGTAAGAAAGCAGTCAGATGAGAGAGAGGTCACATCTTTAGAGCTTTGGTCATACACCACCACTTCCTGCTTGTAATCAATTTCAATCTGAAACACAAGTAACTCAAGAGTAAAAAGGGAGGAAGACGATTCAATGCCCCACATTATCACCTCCAGCAGGGTTCCCATGTATTTGCTATACAGTGATTCAGATATACAGATTTCTTATGCAGCTGTATGTGAACCGGTTTTATTTTATACTTCATATGCCTATGAGATTCAATTCCTTGGAGAGTTTGTAAATTGATTATTTGCTGCAAGTTGAAGCACGCTCCACAAATTTCTATCATTAGCTAATTTTATGTCACTTGTAAAATGCTCTACCTTTAGCTAGGTTGGTTGATTTGTTTAAAAGCTAAGCTTTTTAGAAGGCCCTGCCTCAGTTTCTGCTACTGGGGGTTTTGTACATAAACAGTAAAGAGACCTTAAACTGCCTCTAAGCCACACACATTTTGGTTACCTATACAGCTTTATGTATAAAAAAACCCCAAACCAACATCGTCATCATCATCATATTCATGTTTAACATGTCAAAGCAAGAACGTAGCAGATTATTTTTGTATCCAAAGCACATGAAACAAATACCGATGGATAAGGAAAAAAACCCAAATCCCCCCCCCCCATGCATTAATTTGAAACAGCTTAGCTATTTTCTTTTCACTGATAACACTATTTGGAAAAAAACACATCCCACTCCCCCAAAAACAAATCAAACCACTAAAACCTATCAAATTGCTCCCATGAAAAGCATTTTTAACAGCAAGTAGAAGCCAGGACTGACAGAGATGCACTTTCTTTGCAAACCATATGACCACTTGCTAAGCAATCCCCCCCACAACAGATCCCAAAGAATCCTTCGAAGTTTAGGAGGAGAATGTTTTCTGCCTTAATTACATCCATTTGAGGGACTGGGCTTTAAAAGACACGTAAGAACCCTGAGAACATTCTTTCTGAGTATTTCTAAAACCCTCCCCATTACTGTGTCACTTAGGGAAGAGCAGGCTACGAAGAATCCCAACAATAAATGTAATAGTAACCAATGCCCTTTTTGGTTACATAGGATCTCAGCTAAACTCAGTCCCTTAGTCTTGTTTGGTTTTTGTTTTGTTCTGTCTGTTTTTTGTTGTTGGATTTTTGTTTGTTTTCGTTTGGGTTTTGTTTTTTTTAATTGTTGGTTTTTTTTTTAAATGAAATACCTAAGGAAAAATTATTACAAATTCCTTTCCAGCCACTCCTTTAAACAAATATAAGGAATAAGAGGAAGATGACTCCTACCTTGTGTTTTGCTGAATGTTGAATGAGTTCTGTAATCAAAACTTTGTCCTGCTGCAGCCTCCGCTTCATAAGCTTGGAACAGTTGATGTTGATGGCATCCAAAATGTGGGATGTATTGTATTCCACAAAGGGGCGGCTATCAATCAGCAGCAACTTTTCTGTACCACTCTCCAGCAAACCCACCAACTTCTCAGTGACAATGAGTTGAGTCCTGATCATCTCATCGGCCATGACAACAATAAGGCCTCTTTCACCACCTCCCTCTCTAATTTGCTGCAATGATGTAATAGCTGTGTGCTCAAAGGCTTAGCCACACCATTGTACTAGAAATGTATGAGGTCATGCTGATAGTGACTGGCAAAAGAAAAGTTAAATCCATTTTCGGAGAGAGCTCTTCAACTGAATGTCTTCTCCTGCTTCCAGCTGATGTGCCGTTATGAAGCAGCCCCTCACATCTGATTCATCAGGACATGACTATGGAGCAGCCATTCCACAATTCGGACAAAAGATGCTTTCTGCCTGCTGCTGCAATACATCATTCTTTACCTTTGCTCCCACCCATCAGCTCTGCACCGGACTAAAAGCCTGTAAGAGGGGGAAGATGAAAAAAAACAAAAACCATTCAACTGAGGTTCACTGTACCGTGGGCCATGCCATTATAATAAATACATTCCTGAGGACTTCTCCTCTCTGCTGTATACGCCAAACACCTAGAGAGAGAATTGGCAACTACAGTCTCTGAATCTATTCCAATAATCTTGCCTGGACAATTATCTTGTATTTCAGGCAACGTACCCTGCCTTAATTGCAGACTTTTGTTGCCACTAGCTCTGCTTCTTCATAAGACTGTTAGAACGTAATTAAGAGATACAACAGCAAAACTGTTTAAACGCATTTCAACACTCCACCACTTAGTAAAAAGTTGTAAAATTAGTTATTTAAACATTTCAAACATTAAACATTTTTAAGTTTAATGCCTTGGAAAGTATTTTACAAACCAGCACTGCAAGCTGGGGAACTGAAACTGTACCTCTCTTAAGAACACTCTTAAAGACAAACTAGAAGAACAAGATGCTACATCAGACACAAGTGTTTTATTTGAATTAATCACCACACATGGTACAGAGGTCTCACACTACTCAAAGGTAAAGCAGTGAGCATTCTTCTGCCCTTTCAGGAGCTGGTGTGACAGTTATATAAGATGTGCTACACTTTTAGCACATGTGCTGAATAATATCTGAAACAAACTATACTTCTGTAAAATTAGATCCCGAAAGCATCTGAACAACATCAGCTGAAACAGCAGCGGCAGCAGCAGAGCAGTAAAACCACCTGACCTGTCTGACCACCTCTTCGAATTACTGCCTCACAGCTGCCCTTAGGCTCTTCAGAGTCTCCCAAAATACACTCTGATAGAACAAATCCTTGTAGGAACAATCCTCAGAAAGGAACCACCATGGGGCTTCATCCATAAGGGATTTAAACTTACAATTTACTTATAGTGTTGACTTGCTGTTTATGTTTGAAATGTTTGTTATTTATCTTAATTGCAAGAGAAGTAATGAATTCAAAGTGATTTATAGATAGACTATTAAAAGTCCTGTTACACCAACAGATCAGTTGTGCTCGGCAATGGGAAATCCTGGGTCAGGAGATGTTTTACGCATTAAATACATTACACAAATCTACATATACAAAATCTTAAGCAAATTAAATTCTGAAAAAAGTACAAACTCCACTTTAACAACCCAAAAAAGGAAACTGAAAGCTATTTCATGAGTTTCATGTGGCAATATAAGAAAAACACCAGGTTTCACATAAACAGACATGAAGTTGACAACATGTGATTTTCCATTTGTTCTGACTCTAGTGCTATTGAAACAGTGCTTTTAAGCTTGTCCAGATAAAAGGAAGCACATAGTGCATAGTCCCTCCCATAGCACATATGTGAAATGCATATTACTCTCAACTATAAAAAAAATTGGAAAAAAAACTTTACCAAGCCTTAATTAAATGTACTAAATAAATCCCCTATCTTTACAACCTGGTTGGCAAGTCTGCTCCCCCTCAAAGAGCAGTCATTATATACTGGCCTCAGGAAGGTATCGAAAGACTATGCCATTTTGCAAGGGGGAAAAAAAGGAAACTTGATAGTTGTGTCCATTCTTTTTTCAGAAGGAAAACAGTGCTCTGCATTTTTTAAAATTTCTCTTTAACACGTCCTGTCACAAGTTTTGATTCTCTTTGAATCATATCAAAGGTTGCCAGACACCAAACTCACTGAACTCAATGAAAACTTTTCCACTGGCTCTAGTGGTAACTGGCTCTAGCTCCTTTTTAAGCTAGGCAGTTTGTTCATGAACTAGACAGTTTGTTTTGATGGATAAATTGCTGACTTAAAGTCCAAGTAATAACAGGAAAATGAAGCAGCTGAGAAACTACAGAACTCTTAAAACACATGCTGTTAAAAATACTTAATCTTTAATTTGCAACTTTCAGTTTAGGAATACTCATCTTCTAAATGCTTACTGCTTGCTGTCTCAGCCTTCACTTTCATGCAACAGAAGTTTGTTTCAGAAGACCCTTGAAAAGAATTCAAACCAGTCATAAATGGTGACTGGGTAAAGAGCATGTAAAGACCATAAGGCAAGTGGGCTACCAGTGAAGAATCTTTTTAAATAACCATATTACCTTAATGCAATAAGTACCTTGAAAGCATGGCTTGAAAGCAATAAACTTAACCATGTCACCTCAAGTTAGTGCAATTGAAATCCTATTTCTACAGGAACATCTCCCATTGGGCAGGGGAGAAACAACATTTTTATCAAGTACAGGTTTTTCTTTTAATTCTCTCCATTTTTGGAGCTATCGGAGTTTGGGATTCTTCCTTGGGACCTATCTAAACAAGAGAAACTGGCAGCTCCCTGCTTTAGCTAAATACTTGAGCTCTCCTCCCCATCCTGTTGACTGCTCTAATCATTTAGATGCTACGAGGTGTTGAAACATCTGTTTAATTTCTAATGGGTTTGTAAAAGGATAAAATTCAATTTCTTGACTGTTGTCTTTCTGCTGTGCTACTTGTGACTTACATCTCAGTGGTATGATTGACATCATAATAAATAATGGCCAGTCTTCGCGAGCGAAGATTTGGGAAAGGTCATTAACCCTTCGAGCCTGCGCAGTGGATTTT
>NW_016690388.1:311343-346229 GCF_001604755.1 Lepidothrix coronata
GGGCTGGGAATCGAACCCGGGTCGCAGCAGTGAGAGTCCTGCACCCTAACCACTAGAACACCAGGGGCCCCCTTGATTGACACCATAGTGTCTCATCAAATGATGTAATATAACACATTGCCCTAAGTAGGCCATTGCTGATCTTCAAGCTAGGAAACCATCCTAGCCACAGGGTGTTCTACACTGAAATCAGGACTATGGAAAAGTGATCCGTAATCAAACTACGAGAATACCCCATGAAGTCACTCACGTGCACGCAGATAACACTGCATGGCTGCTTCCTCCTTGCAGAGGGGCTGCAACATGTGGCACTGCTCGTTACCTCATTTAACTCACAGTAAAACTAAAAAAATCTGTTCAACACTTGCCTGGTGTCTTTACAGTTTCTCCATATTGTTTAAAGAACCAACCCACCAAAACCCCTACTATCTTCTACACCAACAACAGTGGATTTCTAATGTGTATGTGTAATGCTGCCACATTACTACAAGATCTCTCTTGCCTCAGGGATTCTTGTCCCCATCCCAAGTGGCTCAGAGGGAGCGAAGTAAGCAATCACATAATTGGAAACGTGGCACTTGTGTTTTGTGTTTGATTTTTCAGTCACAGTAACTCACATTTTGTATGCACTCCTAATTTCCACTGCTACTACTTTGACTCCAAGCAATTCCTTTAATCACAACAGGACACTTGTTTAAGTTATCTCAAGTTTTGGTTTATACAGAATCATAGAATTACTTAGGTTGAAAGAGACCTCTAAGATTGAGTCCAACTGTTAAATTAACATTGCCAAGTGCACCACTAAACCACATCCCTAAACTCAACATCTACATGCCTTTTAAATACCTCCAGGGATGAGAGGCAGATGTAGCAAGAATACATTTTAATAACTCTCAGATTGAGAGTCTCTAATTCTACCTCAGTTAAGGAACTAGCAAAGAGCTTCTGGAAGCTTTTTTATAATCTCTGAAATACTTCTACCTCACATAAGAAGATAACCTTGAAGTGGAACCTTGGTGTCATACATGCTCAGCCATGTCGCTTACGCCTGCTTTGTCAGGTGCCTACAGCAACGCTCCCACATACATCATTGCTGCATGGCAAAACACCAACAAAATAACTTTACAGCATCTGAATATTAGAAGGTTCTGATGGGCAGCTTTTACAAACTGAGTTGAGACACCTGAAGGAGTTGTTTTGTTTTTTTTTAACTGTGTATTTTTCTACTTTCTACAGGCAAACACATGTACACATGAGAAAAACACTATCCTTTTCTACAGTTCCTTTCTTGTTTCTTAGGATGGGCATCAGCATCAAAAAAAAAAACAACAAAAAGCTGAATGAAAACACAGATGTAGGACACCCTAAACTGCAGAGGATGTGCTACTGCTGGCAGATCAGCTGTTTTCAAAAGAATATTTGGCATCAGTGTTACTGAACTGGGAGCTGCCAGTGGTTCAATAGCTGGTGCCAATAGCATCAGCACCAGTCCCTATGAGCACAGCCACATGTGATACTTGACAAACTGGCCTACACAAACTCTGCATTAGAGAGGAACTCCAGATCTAGGGATCACAGTGTGAATTCCTACTCTTGCAAGAAGCTTTTTACCCCCCAGCATCTATGACAGGCACGGCATTCCCTCACCAGCCTCAAAAAGATTGAAATAAATGCTGTTCTGGACATATACTTGTACCCTATGCTGTTGGAGACTAAGTGACAATTGAGAGAGGTCCGGCCCTTACTCCAGATGCCACTCATCAGTAGCAAGAAACACAGAGCGTCTATGGAGCACAAGGAACTAAGATTTTTAAGTGAAAGGGAGGAATGGCTATTCTTCTGAATTCAGCAAGCCAATAAATTCCAGAGATCAATAACTGCATAATAAGGTGTA
This sequence comes from Lepidothrix coronata, assembly GCF_001604755.1. NCBI lineage: Eukaryota > Metazoa > Chordata > Aves > Passeriformes > Pipridae > Lepidothrix > Lepidothrix coronata. Next base: position 313,238 of record NW_016690388.1, read on the forward strand.
AAGTCCGGGGGAGGGGGGAAATCTAAGTGAAGTTACAGGAAGCCTACAAGCAGCCTACATCTGTCACTGTGCAGATCACACAGGAGTGAGATAACAAACGCTTGTGAATTAAAAGAGCTCTTCACAAGGGCTCATGTTGAGGGGAATGAGGGGGTCTTTTGGCTTTTTGGATGATTTGAGCAAGTGTCATTATCTCATTAAGCACATAATTTCCTCATGCTTCCTGTCTGGGGGGGGGTTGAAGCACAAACACTTTCCACCACCCTAACGAACACTTGGTACAGGTGTTGGCTCACCTTTGGTACAAGACTGGACAGCAGCAAGAGTCAAATAGAAACACATAGATTTTAATTGTTTTGTTCATTTTTTTAAAATGTCACATGTGTACCGTGTTCATAAAAGAAAAGCAGTTTTAAGAATTTCACCCTTTTTTTTTCTTATCTATGGCTGCTCCCTCTTCTCTTACTTTTAACATATCTGTACTTTGGATCTATATATGCAGTCAAAACGCTTAGTGCTTATTTTCCCTTCCTTGTAGAAACAGCAGCTACATGCATTTTAGATTACACACCATACATTCATGAGAAAGGCAAGTACAATCCACTGGAAAAAAACGGATGAAGGCAAATTTTCTCTTCAGTACTCTATTGTCCTTCATCCTGCTTGACTCAGTTTTGATTACTAGTTCTAAAAAAAAGTCACCCCACTTCAACCAGTCTGAAAATTGAGACATGGAGAGACAGAGCCAGAAAGAAATCAACTTCCCACAAATAAGCTGCACAAAAGACCTTCAGTCTAGATTTTTAAGCTTGCTCTACTTCTATACCTACTGCTTAGCAACATTTTTACCGCCAGCACTCTGAGACAGCTGGGCTAAGCAAGATGAATGGATCTTCCATTTAGATAACAAAGATATTTCCTTTCATACAAATAGTCATATTTGAAATAATATACTACTATATCATTTCAGAATAAAACCAAAAAGCACACCAAAACACCACATTTTCTTGACCTACTCAACATAGCCCTCAAAATACATGCAACATGCTTGCAAACATCATCCATACACCACCACCAACTCCAAGCAATAAACCAGGTTATCATCACTTGCATTTACCAAGAAGTCAACCTCTTTGACATTCATGGTGAAACAATAAATATTTGTTTAATATTACAGCAGGGAAACCTGACTGATAGATGGGAAGCAATAGAACACACTGTTGATGTTACACCATTCTATTGAAAAGAGACTCAGAGACTTAACCTGGGGACTCCCTTATCCACCCAAACAAGTGAGAAGGTCTTTCCATTTCAAAGTACTTTTTCACTGCAGATCCACAGCATATAGTTCTGTGGCAACCAGAATGAAGGCTTATTTAATCCACTTCAAACATATACTATAATACATTACACTTTTAGTTTCCTCTTGCCTGGGACACTAGGCAACAAGGAAAACTGTCAATGGACTTTTAAAAGATGATTCTCCCTCTACGACTTCCACATCAAAGCAACTGAAAATTCTGAAGTACTTTTATATTAATCTATTATTATTTCATGTCAGCAGCAATTACTCACATTTAAGTCAAAATCTGTACAGGCTGAACAGAACAGAAGGTGGTCCACATACAAAGACCAGCAGAGGGAAATATCTAAACATAGGAAAATAATAAAAATAATAAATCCTTATTACAAGACAAAAAAACCCCAGAAAATGGATTTCACACTTTCAGTAGAGTCATTTCCTGTAAAACTTCCCCAAACACATGAAAATCTAGGTGAGAAGATATTTTTAAATGCTAGCATTTGTGTACATGGAAAGGGTCTGGAATAGAAAGTTCTGTAATACTGATTTTCTAATAGGAAAGAGACAAAAACACCACAGTACATCTATCTCTACTATCCTTAAAGTAAAAAAAAAAAAAAAATTGGAGATGTTTAAAAACAAACAACTAACAAAAGAACCAACCAACAGTAGCCTTCCAAACAATTTAACACATCTCCCTGCTAGAAAACTAATCTATAAGTAGCATTCACTGGTGATGCGTTTGCATAGAATTAAGCAAATTCACAAACCCTTGTTCAGCATCTATTAATATGAAAGATGGCCATAAGTAAGTCTGAATACAGCTATCTTTTTCATGGACAAAGACTAATGAAACAGAACATCTTGAGTAATTAATCCCACCTCCCCACACAGTAAAAAAGCCAACACTGCATCCTCACTGGTAACAGTGGCATCACCAATCATTACATATAGTCATACTCATACAACGCCTATACACAGCACCTGCTGTTCTGACATAAACAAATTAAATTACAACTTCTACACAAGGAAGCAAAAATAAACACATCAGTGTCAATTCCAAGCTGTTTCCCGGGCATCTAAAAATATGATTCAAATCATCTCTATCAAGAGATGACAGCTTTGCTTAATCACTGTAACCTAAACCATGACAATAAATTATTGCCAAGCACTGCCTTACTGTGAAATCCAGGGGTGGCTCCGAACCCTGAGGTAAAATGATATGACAACCGTGCAGAGCCATTGCAGCAGAGGGCTGAGCACATCAGGGCAGTCAGTGAACAGACTGCAAACCCACACCACAAGGAGAAAAGCTACAAGAATCACCTCTGGCTTTAGGCAACTGCTCTAGAAACCCTGCAAATGCCAGCAGTAGAACACGGGGTGAGAGCCCTTCAGGCAGATACAATGTGTGCTACCCAGAACATACTTTGCTCACTGGGACTACTATCTCAACTGGGACGCACGTGTTTTTCCCTGGAAGAACCCAGGCTGGAGATCCTCTCATTTGCCCATCATTAGCACATAGGCATAAGTATGTGAGAGAGATGGATGAGAAGATCTGCTGAACACTGTGTCAGGTCTTTTACTCCCCCCTGCCTGCTCAAGCTATCCAATTCTCTTTTGAGCCCCAAGAAGAGGCTCTGCAGACCTCCTTTGCTCCTTCCTGTAGTCCAGTGGCAAAAGCCTTGCCGAAGACAATTGAAAATGAAGAAAAAGCTCATCCTACTCATCATATTTGTTGCTATCCCCTTGTCTAGTCTCATCCCAGAAACTAAAAGTAAACTAATGCTTAACACTGATTAGGCTCTGCCTAGAGACAAGACCCTATGATCTGAGACCACCTTGTGACAGTCCAAGGAAACGAACTACTGAGACAAAAAGCATTTCCCTTTTTTTTACTTAGTGCTTCATGTGCAGTTCCTGAAGTCCCTCTGAAAAGTGCCAGATAGTCTTCATATTCACCAGTACTTGCCTTTCTGTGCCATCCGTGCCTCTCCGAAGTCCTCACAAATAAACTAGCTACCATCTCAGGAAACTATATACTGTTTTTCAAACTTTAATAAATAGAAGTAAATCAAGTGTTTAAAGCAGCCCCCAAGAGCCCTCATTTCACCACTGGGCACAATTATTTCTGCTGAAGAGCAGATGAGAAATAAAGCATATACTTAATTTCAACATAGTTTACTGGAAGGAGGTGTCACATTTTAAGAACAGGATCCACTCATGACTGAAGACTAAGCTGCTGCAAGTTCAGCCATAAGCATTAAGCAGATTTGGAAATTCCCTGGCAAAGCTATTTAAGGAACAGACATTTCCTGTAATTTTCAGAAATACTTTATATTCCCCCCTGCCCGCCCCCCATTTTTAGCCTTAGTGGTAAGGAGGGTAAGGGAGAGAGAGGATACCATATTACCATTAAGTGAAATATGAATGAGCCACCCAAGTTTAAAGTGGAAACTTCAGCTATTTGTGCCTGGGGGAAACTTTTTAAAAAAGTCTTTCATCATTAAGAGGCCAGGACTTTTCTGCTAACTTTAGAAAAAGAAATATTCATCCTTTCAATTAGGGTGAATTACAAAAGGATATAAACTCACCTTTACACTTTTGGCAAATAAGAAGTCCTCCGGGCCTTATTGAAATACCTTTTTCCATTTTCCAGAAATGGCAGCCTTTTTTCTCCTCCGTTGCTCAGGGCCTTCCCTAAACTGCAGCTAAACAAATCCAACCAATCAGGTCACACGGAGCATTCCTCCCACAGCTACAGAGCGGGTGCATCAGGCAAGCTGGAAGCCAGGGAGAGACTGAACAGTCAAGCATGACAGCATCCTTCTAAGGATCTCCGTACCTGTCTACCTTTTCTTTCCTAAAAGTTTAACGCTGTCTTTTCCTAAAAATCTAATCTCGTCTGAAGTATCTAGCATAAAATTGATGAAGTCTACAAAGAGTTAGAACATTATTTCATTTATATATGTAATCCAAGTCTGAAGAGACTCAATCCAAAGCCACAGCACATAACAAATTATGAATTCACAAACCAAACTGAAGGACAGTTGCTTATCCTCACAAAACACACCATGTGTGGCACTTTGGTCCTGTACGTCAAATGGTAAAGATTCATCATGTAATTGTGACCAATTGGCAAAGTCCACACTTGCCACTCTAACAGAAACTATACTGCAACTTTCAAAGACACAAAGTAAAACAGAAAGGGAAAACCTTAAAGTATTCAACTAATTCATAAATCCTCAAGCTGTTAAAATTCCAGTCTATCTTTACTCTTCGTATAACAAGGGTGCTTTACAGCAGCACCTTTCATGACACCAAGGTTCCCATCTACTACACAATCTGCACATTCTGAATCAACTCTGTTTTGCAGCTCTGCAGACCAATACAAACAGTGACTTTTGTATTTTACACAGTCATTTTTTGCTGAGAAACAGATTAAAAGGAGGAGTGCTCTGAAGAGTAGCTGCTAAATAAGCATCAAGCACAGCTGTTATAACAGTCCATGCTACTTCTTTGAAAGGCTTACCATGAAAGAAATAAGATGAGACCTCAGAGCCTTCAGATAATGGTTAGCCTTTAAGTATAAGGCCTTTTGCCTAATGAGAGATTTTAAGAGGGAGACATTCAAATAATACGGCCCTGCAAATAAGGAGACAAAAATTAAATAAAAGCAACTCTGATCTGCTTCATAGTCACTGTATGATGAAAACAGAAGGTGGATCTGAAGCCTTCGAACAAGGACCAGAATGGATTAAAAGCAGAGGATAATGACGGTAATTTTATCAGAGAAGTAAATCAGAATAGCTTCTGGGCAAGGCAGGGATGAATTTCTCGCAGCAGACTTTTTCTTGACTCTTCTCTTAAATTAAACTGAATGACTAAAGTGAGTCAATCTCCTTTAAGAACAGAGATTTTGTAAACTGTTCCATAGTACAGTATGACAGGGGTTAAAATATTCTGGTCTTTCACCCATTTGAGGAAATGACACCAGTTCTCCCGGAAGGCAACATGCACATTCAACCCCTTCACATCAGGGCATGAGAAAGTTTGGAAGGAATCTTTTTTTTTTTCAAACTGTCAACATTAATACTTTGTTTCTTCCTGCTTGTGTTTGAAAATACAGTGCTGCATTGCGCTGCATGCATGTCCTGTCAGCTGTACAGATAAACATCTAGAAGTCAAGAAAACCCCCCAATAAGTGTTAATTAAATCTGTTGTCAAACTCATTTTAAAGGCCCCCTGCACGCTCTAAACAATATTAATATTGTCACCAGTGTACAGTGATAAAAGCATGCAGAAGCATCTTCAGAAGGAATGCTGGGGCAAATAAAACATTGACATTACACATATGTAAGCTCAGTCCTACACAGTAAGGCAATTAATTTTAATTGGGTTTTTCCTTAAATGACATCTACATGGCAAGGAAACAGAAAAGATGTTGGAAAACAGTGAGTCCACAAACACGATACAGCCCAACTGTTTTGAAGTGGGAGTAGAGAAGGAAACATGGAGGTATATCCTGTGCAGCAATGGCTCCCAATTAACATGGTGGAATAAATCAAGTTTGTGTTCTCAGAAATTAAACAGTTGCAGTAATCCTGCTAAGAAGTCTGCCATTCTAGGCTGTTCAGAGTAAGGGGTTCAGGCTGTGATATAAAGCGCGTGCTGAACTGCAGATGCAGTACACAAAACAAATTAACAAACTCCTAGACCCAGACGATTGGGACTGAAAACTCTAACGGGGGTGGAAGACTACCGACAGCTCAAAGTCTGGGAACACAACATATTTTCATACCTAATTTGTACCCACAAAGGTAATTATGATGGCCTGCTTGTTAAAATTGCTTTTAAATATTAATGTAATTGACAAGATAGTACCAACAGGGCTTCAGTTGGGAACAAAAGCAAAAGTCATGGTATTCACTGAGCTATGATCCAGGTAACGTGCTCTGGTATGTCTTTTTCAATGGATCTCAAGTGTTTCTGTGAATCTGAATCACGTTATGCAAGACCTACAGCAGTGCAAAAGCCACATTTCTAACACAGTAACCACATGGCTGAAAAGAGAAGCTATGTATATCTTCACAATGGAAGAAAGAGAGCATAGGATGACTTATGTTCCCCACCACTATAAACATTATAATTGAAGTAGAATTATAGAATCACAGAATAGCTTGAGTTGGAAAGGACACCTTCCACTACACCAGGCTGCTCCAAGCCCTGTCCAACCTGGCCTTACACACTTGGGGCATCCACAGCTTCTCTGGGCAAACTGTTCCAGTGTCTCACCACTCTCACAATAAAGAATTTCTTCCTAATAGCTAATCTCACCCTGCTCTCTTTCAGTATGAAGCCATTCCCCCTTGTCCTATCATTACATGCCCTTGTAAAACGTCTCTCTCCAGCTCTCTTGTACGTTCCCTTCAGGTACACCTTCCTCAAATGGGAAAGAAGAGTGACATAACCACAAAATACACCAAACCCCCTGAAGAACAACTGACAAAATGTGACCACTATTTTACCTAGTGTATAAGAATTAAAAGGGAGCAGGATTTTTTAAAAATTTTGAAGAGAAAAAATGTGCAATACCAAACCAAGGGAATAAATTAGGGTGTTATTATCTAATAGGCAACTTAGGCAAAGACCAGGGTTAACAAGAAATGTTCTGTAGCAACCTCTCGGGGCTTCTACCAGAATTTTGAATAGCAAAGAGAAACAAAACATAGTCCCTTAAAATATATTGGTATTATCCCATTAGATGTGGGTTTACACGTACACACAGCTCTGTACAAATCTATAAACAAGATCTTATATTTCTCCAGAATTTGTAGAGGTGTTTTGTTTGAAACAGTCCTTCAAAAAGCAACCAGAAAGGCACTGACTGTTGCCAAAGTAATCCCAAGCTAGAAGAGTTCAATATATTTCTGCAATAACTGAAGTAATACATCAACAGAATGGATCAACTTCAGGGCACGCAGAGCCAACTAAAATACTTGGAAAGTAGTATATCATCAGTAAACTGCAAGATCCTTGTATTTCTTAAGTATTCAGCAATGGAAGAAGCATCAGTCAATGATCATAGGTACATCAATAAATAATACTGATAAGTTCAATAATAACTTATTCATTCTACGTAAATTCCTGCCAATACCACTGGCATGTGTTCTAATAATTTTCAGACAGACTTGCAGTCTGCATGTGAGCAGCCAATAGGTACAAGTTAGGTTTTGGTACACAATCCTGAGGTTCTTACCTCAAAAACTGATCCTGAAAGATAAAGGTATATGATGGGTGGTCCTTAATCACTTCCTTTATGTGAAAACTGAGGTCAGAGTGGAAAAAGAGCCAAGGAAGGAAGTCTGTAGCACCACTCAAACACACACGCACCTTCCAGAACAATTTCTTTAACAGTTCAGAGGGTTAACTTGTAGTTTAAATTAAGTAGCCAAAGGTTGGGATAGAAATAAACAGCTTGCACAAGCAAGATACTGGGCTATTAGGTTTCTATAAGTGACTTAAAAATTAGGTCAGTCTAATTTGTGGCTGATACTTTGTTCTTTCACTATTATGAACTCACAACGATGTCAGTCTCATGTTCAAACATGCCACATTCAGCAGCGTACAGGCTTCCTGAGAGACTCTCTCAACCTTTGTTTGTGCAAAAGGCTTCTGCCAGATTCTTAGCTCATACTTCACTGACTCAGGCATGCTACTCCAGTTTCAAGGGAGTTAGACTGGCCTCCTGTCAAATACTGCACAGTTGGGGGGTTTTTTTCCCCCTCCCTTTATTTTTTTTATTTTCCTAAACTTTATGGACTACAAGTTTAAGAACATGTGTACATATTCAGGTTACCATTTTAGGCCTCACCTTCCACACAACATCCAGAAGATCACTAAAAAGAAGACCATCACTAAAAGCTGTGGGAAACAGGTGTTTAACTAATTCAACCCCCCTTTCAATAATTAAAGGGGGGCCCACAATAAAGCCAGAGAAGGGCTTTTTACAAGGGCATGTGGTGATAGGACAAGGGAGAATGGCTTCAAACTGACAGCAGATTTAGATTAGATACTGGGAAGAAATTCTTTACTGTGAGGGTGGTGAGGCCCTGGCACAGGTTGCTGTGGATGCCCCATCCCTGGAAGTGTTCAAGGCGTGGTTGGATGGGGCTTTGGGCAATTTTGTCTAGTGAAAGGTGTCCCTGCACACGACAGCATGTTTGGAACTAGACGATCTTTAGGCCTTCCATCCCAAACCATTCTATGGTATTTCCCCATCTTTATATGGCCTAAAGAAATCCTAGATGTCCCTGTATTCTATGCAAATGCAGCTAACTCTAGAGAATGAAAAGCTCCTGCTGAATTGGGACTTCATACAGAAATGCTTCTTATGCAGCCATCACATAAAAATAAAGTATGCTCACATACAGAAGCTAATCTGTCTATGTAATTTTTGACATTCAAGGAAGGTATCTTTTCATTATTATTTCTGACAAAAAACTTGCCACACCGTTTTTAAGCATGTTAGCAAAGTTGACAGCTTGTGAAGCACAAGGATATTGTTTGTCTAGGCACAAATTTTCAAATGAACCTTGGACAGAGCAGTAAGCTTTTGCAAGCATCTTTAACTAGACCTAAGTGAAGCAGCTGTTTGAACTACCACTATTGCTTCTTTTGTTTCAGTGGTAAAATTAAACTGGAGAGATAATGGAAAGGTTTTAAAAGCAGTTATTTGTCCCTTCCACTTCTCACCTGCCAGCAGGAGACTCACTCTGAGGTGTGACCCTATATCTCCCCTACTGTTTTTCTCCTCATCTTCAGATAGGTGCAATCAGCCTTTTGTGTGAATTTCCTCTGACCGTGAGGGCACAAAAAAATCTTAGGTGGAAGTAAAGGAAAGCCCTGTAAAAATACAGTGGTAGGTAAAAAAAAAATAAGAGGTCACTGATTGAAAATGGCCACCTGTAAGTTTTGTCTTAGCAATCCCAATTTGCACCATTTAACTCCTGTTTATGTCTGTTGCTAAATATTTATACTAAACATTTGTGTGCATCTTAACCGCAGCCAATCTATGTTTCCCACTGCAGCAGCCACTCAAACTCTACCTCATAAACACTCAGCTGGAGCAGAAGCAAAAGAGGAAAAAAGAGTGACCATTTTTATGCTGCTAAAGCATTTCTCTTGGGGCTACACTACCAGAGATATAGCCCAGGCTCTCCCACTCTCACATTCATGAGGTCGTGTTTCCCAATTCATACAGATATTTTTATTTGCTTTTTGATTTTAAACTATCCTGTCAGTATGTTAAAAGCTGTATTATATATCCATGGAACAATGCTATTGGATGAATCCTTAACACGGTTAGGAAAGCATCCCACAAAGTATCAGGAGAAGGTACATTCTCCCACAGTCACTTCCTCACCACAATAAATTCCAGCTACTCTATGAACGAAAACATACAGATGTGGTTCACAAGAACAGCATATCCAACAGATCCCCACTATTACTGCTGTATCTGCAACTGCCCAAGGATACAGGAAAGGCAGGTCTTGCACAGAGAGGTGATATCTTTTATGAGACTGGTTAATATGAAGCGATAAGAAGAGGGAGGGCACAAACTCCAGAACGTACAAACCCTTCCTCACATACAGAGATGTGAAACAGAATCAAACCCTGACACAGAAACAAAAGCCAAGGCTTCCAAAACATCTCCACATCCAGCCTATCCCTCTTCCCAAACAGGAAAAGAAGTCCAAAGCACATCCCGAAGTATGTCATAAATTACCCAATGAATCATATTTCTTATGGAAACTGTCTAGCTGAAGTCACACTACTGAAAGTACGTGATAGAAGACAGAAAGAAACCTAAAAGATACACTCAAAGAAAGAACACTCCCTCCATCCAAATTCTTGGAGTTGACACCAAAACAAGAAAATCCTGGAGTCATCACGAAGTTACCGGATTTTTGGTAGATTTTTCCCACAAACAAACTTTTCTCTGGATTATAAAGTTGTTTATTACTATTAACTCAAACTTGACATAGCTTTATATTCACTGCTTTTGTTTCAAGATTTAAGTGATGTCTGTGTTCCTGAAACCTTGCCTGTCTTCCCCAAATTAGTCATTTTATAAAGAAAAAAATTCCTTTCCTTACAAACCTTTCTTACAAGCCTGCCTGAGAAAAGTTTGTATTTTCTGAAAAAAAGAAACAAACAAAAGTCCACCCGAACAAAAACTCCATAAAAACACCATAGAAATAATACAATTTCCTTTAAGGTATTTTCCAGGTTACTGAAAAACTTAGACCATTTCCAGCTACAACTAAAAATGTACTGCATTAGTCAAAATTCTAGAACTACACGTTTCATTCTACAATGCAACGAGGAGGCAATAATTTAGGTCTTAAAAGTAAAACTAATTTTCTCTTCCTTCAGTTCCAAGTTGACTTAGGTATTGGTGACAAAAACAGCAGGTGAGATTAAGTGCATTTGACAAGTGAGATCAGACACACTTACCTTTACAAAATCACGACAGTGATAGTTGTAGTTGATGTGTTTGTTACCTGGGGTAATTTTGTTTGTTTTTTTAACTTTATTTGAATTGCAAAAAAGTGTTAGCTAGTTTGTTTGCCTCCTAGAACGTTGTATGCAGTGAGGTTCTCCACAGGAACACCGAGTGGCATGAAAAGACTAACCCTGATGGTTTGAACAACAAGGAGCCAATTTCTACCAACGAATGTCAAAAACATTTCATATGTGCAGATTTAAGCAAGAAATCTTTTCCAGAAAAGACTTCATTCCTGACTGCAATTATCCCCTCTGACAGGATTACAGCACAGGTCAAAATGTGCAGGAAAAGAGTCGAGTGCAACCACAGAAGCAGAGGTCACCAGGAAAGAGGGGAAGGAGAAGTGCTCCTCCCACCCTCCTTAGGCTTCTTCCTTTGCAGCCACACCACCAGGCTCAAATTAGAGCAGTAATGCCTAGGGCAAGTGCTTCCAAAATCAACTAATCCATTATCTGGGAGATGGGAAAAAATCAAGGACAAATCCAAATAATTATTTAGAACATCTAAATTCTAATTTAGCTTACACTACAATGGAATAGGCAAAATAAATAAAATCTATGACTTAGATCTAGAAGAAAATGTATCTCGTCTATCTGTAGTTACAATGCCCATCCAGGACTAAAATATTCTTCCTTTGTTCTCACCATCAGCTTAAAGTACAGTTTTGCCAAGGTTCAGCTTTCTGGCACTCTATTGAAAGCATAATCAAATAAGATCTTATTGAGAGCCAGCTTTAGGTTTGGCAGGGAGACCACCTGGCATCAAAGGTATGCCTATTGGTATGCCTAAGGCCATATGCATGAATTTTAGTAAAAAAGCAAGAGGCTGCAGGTTGGTTTTTTGTTGTTGTTTGTTTGTTTTGGTTTTTGTTTGTTTGTTTGTTTTTTGGCTTCAGTGCAGGGACAGTGTGCAGGGGAGATGTTTAAATCTAAGAGTCCTGAGCTACCTCAACCAAACCACTAGTCTAGTGCTCAAAGTAGCCTTCACATAAAGGAGGGTTTATTTGTGCAGGCTCACCTCGTGGTACAGCTACAAAGCTTTTCACATCCAGGCTAAATGCTTCCTCCATGGCACTCCATAGCACACAGTACATGGACTAGACTGAGCATCTCCAGCTACACTGTCTCCCTGACTGCCACATCCAGAAGGAGTTGTTCTGCAATTGCTCCTGTGTGCCACTACAGTACCAAACACTGGAGAAAACAGATGTCTCTAAGCTTGTGTTATTACTCCTGCTAAGACACATAAAGAGTGTAAGGAAGTGAAAATAATCTTGCCACCAGTACAAATAGGTTGCTGCAGACAGCAGCAGCCGTCTGTATACAGAATTGAGCAAGAAGTATGAAGGAGAGGGAAAAATAGTGCTCCAAAAAGATGAACCCAGCCACCAGATATGAATCCCCCGTGTTCCCCAGGAGCTGATACACCTTTGGCTTTAAACAAAGTATGAGCTGCTTGGATTGGAAAGGGGAAGTTGGCCACAAAGAATTCCTACTCCACGGGTGCCCAATAAGATGGTGCTTGATGCCTGGGCACAAAGATCCAAAGCCCTGCAGCACAGTTTGAAGTACAATGTTGCCCCTTATGCTAGACTGCCATAGTTTTTTGGTGTGTTTAAGGTAAAACTCTAGTTAATAATTTTTTTCAGCGCAGGTCTGCAGAGTCAAGTATGAGAAAGCAACAGCGTGATGATTGCTCACACCATCTCAACACAGAGTCCTTATTCTTACACAGCACAATAGAGACTTTCATTACATAAGCACCTTCCTCGGGGCAGTACTCACTCAATCAAGGAGTAATTATTTAACCACAATCCCATCTCCTTTGCCTTCCCGTTAAAGAAAATCTTATGCAAAAAGGTAAGAGCTTGGCTAGGAGTCCTTGGCCCAAACATCCTCTTACCAGTGCTGTACTGCTTGCCAAGTCCTCACTGTTTGCACTTCAGACGTTTGCAGCAGACAGACTGTGCCAAATCCAAAGAACTTTGTCATTAAAAGAAAAAACTAACAGTAGGAAGTGCACTCCACGCTTTGCTAATCTTGTCAAACTACTGTACAGGCAATCGCAATTAATAAAAGTATTCTTAGGAAGCTTAATGACAACTTTGGAGCCATGGTTACTCTGCTTCAGGTATACTGGAATGAGGAAAGCAGCAGGGAAGAAAATGTCTCTTGCTGTACCTTTAGCCCCTCACAAAGACAAAAAGGACTCTCAAGGGAAACTGCCCCACTCCATATAGCAATTTAGGTGGTACAGATCTACCCAGAAACATCAGATTCTCTTTCTGCCTACCTATGAAAACACCTTTACGAGCAGCACCTGAGCTTCTAACCATAGAAAAGCATGATCCCTTTCTGCATTAGCTACTTAAAAGCATTTGAGGTGTTTCATCCAAAAGGAATGAACAGACAAAGCTCACCAGCTCCAAGAACATCTGAAAAAACGCTCACCCTGTCACCACTCAACAAAGATAGAGATGTGCAATAAAATGGCCCTCTCCACTACACTTGGCACCTACTGCTGCATATAACAACTATGACTTAGAGCAGTGGCTCCCAGACAGGCTGCTGAACAGACTAGGCAAGCGTCTTTTAAGATGCTTGGTTTGAGAAAGCCACAGTCACATCCAGAATTCTCTCTGATGAACAACTGACATCAAATAAATGATTTACTGAGTTAGAATTTACATTTCTTTTTAGGGATAAGTGATCACAGAGGACCAGACTAAGAATTTAAATATGGATACCTTCTTTTAGTATTTTGAATCCTCCTGAGGCCTTTCACAGACCGTCTATCCATTCAGCAAGGCTAAAGGCAATTCCCATGGTACTCCACCCAACCCTTGCTCTTTTCAGACATTCAAATGCATCCAGGTTTATCCATGAGAAAGCTTTTCTAAAGAGCAAGTCTGAACCCAGCAATTAGATTACCAGTAGTTTCAAACACAGACAAATTTTCAAAATCCATGTCAAGACTGCCGATGCTCCATGCAGGAATGGTGATGCACCCACCATGGCAGAAGCCTTCAGAACTTCACACAGAGAACTGCCAATGTAGAGCCTGGGGTAACGCTGCCATCAGGTTTGCTGAGATAGGCATCTTCTGAGTGTTTCACAACAATTAAGAAAACCTTAAATAAATATGAAGGAGAAGAGCAACTCTGTGCCACCTTTTGTGATTCACAGGTTTCAACTAAACCATAAAGAACAAGAGATTAAGCCTTCTGTAAAGTCTGGTACCCTATTTATATTATCATGATCAACTGTGATTTAATTTTAATTTTTGAAGCCACAAGAGTTACTTAATCTGTTATAAAACTATAAACATAGCTAAATTGTTTGAGGTTGACATCCTCACCAAGAAATAGATTTGTAGCATCATATACAAACAGTTCAGTGAACACATAGCATTACATATAATTGGCCTTTTAAAGACACAGTCAGATCTGAAAGTGCAATCAGAAAACCTGCCAACTTGTTGTAGCTTTGAGTTTTCTCATGCTGAAAGCAAATCTCAATTCAACATACACTATGTGTATTATTTCACTAAGAACACAATAGCAACAGTGGTTGAAGGGATGTGTCCTGATGGAGCAGAAACAAGTTTACATGAGGTGTTTTGGGGACTGTCAGGAACCTCGTGTAAACCCATCACTTTGACATCTCATCTTAGGCTGCTGTCTCAAAATTTAACACTGTTAAAACTTCCACAGCAAACCATATCATACATTACACTACTGCTCGTAATACAGTCTCAAGAGAAAAAGTAGAAAAACAGGAATTTACACCAGAAGTTACAGAAAAAAGGTGGGTTTATTTGTTAAAGACCTATTTTGAAGATGTCATATTGTGCGGGTCAACAAAAATAAATTGTTGCTTTTAACAGAAGTAACTGAAAAGACAGGCAACTTAAGATATTGTTACACATTCTGGATTCTAACCACCACACGTTGCAATAAAAAACAGTGACAGAAAGAAAACGTGATTAACTGATGGTCAATCTAGAAAAATGTTGCACTAGCTAATGGTTTCACCAACAAATCAAGCCATTGCATGTTTAAATTATTTTTAGTATCCTCCTGAAGGAATTCAACTATCTGCTACAACTGAGGGGCTCCCCCTTTTTTCACCTTTTTCTCTTACACCATCTTACATGATGGATTTCACCACACACTTCTACATCAAAGTTGTATCCAGCTCATTTTTCCACTTGGTACTAAGACACTTTAAACCACAGATATGGATGAAGAACACTCACCTAGGCACTCAATCTCTTTTTCTCTAGTACAGTAGCATTTCTTTTGGCCTTAACTGTGCTGCTCACACCTCCATAGAACACTGCAGCAAATGTAATTTTCCAGACCCATTCCTTTGTCCAGATGCATCTCCATTTTCTTCTTAAGCCATGTAACACAACATGAGACCGTCACCTCTCTCACACTCCCTCCAAACACTTCCTCAAAACCACTACTTTGCTAAAATGTGTACAAGGACTCTGGCATCAGTACTAAGACTATTTATGTCAGCCAGAATTGCCTAAGTGAACACTGCTCCTCTCTGCCTCTGGGACCACCAAACACAGCAGAACCCATGGTCTGTGACTGGCCTCCTGAGTTCTGTAATAGGTATCTTTATTACTGCATGGAAGGGATATTCTAAAAAAAGCGTATATTAAGTAGAAATAAGCTGTCTTTGGTTTTGGATGCCAAAGCAAACAAGATTAGTACTCCAAAAAGAAAATAACCAAGTTATTTACCACCTTGGAGTTTTACCAAGTATTTGACACAACTAAGCTAAAGCTAAGGATTTTAGGATATTTTCATTACAACTTGTTTTTGAATAACTGGGGCTCAAGACAGCACTGTTTTTGCAGAAAAAAAGCAGCAACCTCCGATACCTTTCCTCTACTTCTGGAATAACACTTCTTAATCACTCCATTTCACAACAGTGATAATAACAAAATGAAGAAACGAGTATTTTGATAACAAGTTCTCTGTGATTAGCGTTTCATAACAATTTTTATGCCTGCAGAGATGCCGTGTCATTCCGAACAGAGTGTATCTCAAAATGGAAACCTATCAAGAAGGACTTCAGAGAATTATGCTCCCTAAGTGAAAGGAACAGAGTTGATACAGAAGCAGAGAGCACACTATACTGCAGTCCAGCCTTTCTTACTTCAGTTGGTAAAATGGCACTGGTATTACATTTGAAGTCAACTAAACCCTCTGTATACCAGGAACCATAAGCTGCCATGAAGGTTGATGAAGAAGAGTCTTCTCCTTGGGGAAAATAAGAACAAACAAATCCTGAAATAAGTCCATCAAGAGGAGGGGATGAACAACAGGAAGGAGGAAGAAATCACTACAAATCTGGCATCTTGAATTCAGAAAAACATCACAGCTTTTGCAATTCTCACAAACTAAACAAGGAATCACACAGTTACTGTGAAAAAGGGGGAAGAGTCAAGCCAACTCTGTTTAGAGAAGGAAGTAAGAGGAATACCATGCCAGACACAAAAGAATTTAATTTGATGGAGAATCTACCTTTCAGTTTAGCCTTTGAACCACTACAGGACATGCCAAGGGACATTTTTGGTTGCATATTTGTTCTTTACCTGGCAATAAGAAAATAAGCTTTTCCCCTGCTCCTCATTAGAATGATCTTACACTATGTCAGAAAGCCTGTTTACTGATTGCATTAGTTCACTGCTAAATGACATTGCCCATAACACAACCAAAGTTCACCGCAGTCATGAAAGAACTCCTACCAAAACTCATACCATGCTGCCGTGTTTCAGAAATGGTGATTAAGACACTGCTGGTCCAAAAGATCTTCAATGCAAGAAGAGAAAGGAAATGAAAAGCTGCACATTTAGCTCCCAGCTGAGTCTGGAAGTTGCAGAAGGTATACATACCACTTCACAAGGAAAGGGAACAGGAAGCCATGAAAGAAAAGAGTCATTATGTTGAAATGGTAACATTTTCTTGAGGTTACACAGGCCAAATGAGCATATCCCAGAAAAATGTGAATCAAAGCCTGGGTAAAGAAACAGAAAGCAGTAAAATTTTCTACCACCTATTTTTCCAGTAGTTTGTCAGATTCTAAAAACCTAGCTTTTCTTCCTTGTTACCAGCAGATGGGGGGAAAAAAAGAAAAAAAAAGATAAAGACTTTAGAAGAGCAAAGAGTATCAGATCAGAAAACACTAAAAATAAGAAAAATCCCAAGAGCTGGTGCATAAAAATTGAGGGGTGCAATTAAATTTAATACCAGCAACGATAATAATAACTGAAAAAAGCAAAAACAGGCTTCTTTGCAAGAGCCTCTCCTACACAGAATGCTGGCAAAAGATAAGTTCAAGATGGACTAAGTCAGGACTGACATATCAGAGGAAGAGTAAAAAAAAAACCTGATAAACTAACAGTAAGCCACCATGTTCTCAACATTTAAGAGGGAATTAAAGAATTTAAGGGCTGAGCAGAAAACAGAAATATGTAATGCTCATTAAAGCAAGCTATTCCAGCACAGGTACCAAGTGTTCATAAAAAATTCTATACACAACAGGAAAAAAGACAGACAGACAGAAAGACTGCTGAACTTCAGTACCATAACAAGTTACTTAAAAGTAGCCACACAGACCTTATGACAGGCATAAAGGAGCATTTGGCAAGAAATGAAGTAGGACACAGAACTATGCTTCTCCATCTGACCAAAACTCACCATCAAATTTGACCATGTGTCTTTGAGCACATCAACTCAACTATTTGAAGGAATTTTATGTAGATTCGCTAGACTTTGTAGTCTATAACAAGAAGCTCCAAAGAATCTAAATTTTAAGATAAACATAATACATACAACCACATACATGCACCCATTCCCCACCACTGAGGAGATGGAAAAAAACAACCTCAGAGGAGTAGTAGAGTGATATCTCTTTTGATAGAAACAACACTGGATAAAGTCATTGGGAATTAATACCTTCGCACCTGGCTTTGCACCTGGCTGAAAGGCAGAGCTGTGTTGACACACAGGCTATTTCAGTTGACTTATTTGCACAAACTCACATGCAAACTTGTCATAAGTCAGCAAAATGCAGTCTCCATGGTCTGGGGGATAAAAAAAGCCTCCCCTACCTGAATGACAAAAGCCTTCAGCTGACAAAACGTCACCAGTAACAAGACTATTACCAACATGCTGTAGGGATGGCAGTTTCATCAGCAGGATGCTCTGGATTCCTATCTGCCCTACACATGACCTTCTGTAGCATCACCTCTTCCAATGTAGAGGCCATTGCATTACAGCAGTGCAAGCTGCCAAACAGCACCAGGAGCTCCTGCAGAGCTCCAGCTGAACCTGCAGAAGCCTTTTACTCAAGGCAAGACCCCAGGTCCTGGTATCAGCATACTAAAAGTAAATGTAAAGAACACTCAAAAACCCTAAAGGATTGAAAGTATATAAAAATACAGCATCAGAATTAAAAAGAAAAGAGATACCACTACTTGAAAAGGAATGAGAATACTAAATGGAACTGTAGGTTTAGTCAACACTTCCCCCAAAGCAGTGGGCAGAGATGACATAAGCAATTAACAAGTGAGGAAAACGACAACTCTGAACACATTAAAGTCAATATGAGGAGAAAAGGAAAAAAAAATCAGGGTAAGAAATTAATAGATATTACTAGCTATCCATTCTCAAAGCAAGTAAGTATGATAAAAAAGAAATGCTTTCAAGCTTTTAGTAAAAAGCTATGCTGTTTTCATTTCGCTCTCCTTTAAAAGACCAAGTAATGAATATGGTCGTGATTTCTGATCAGATAGATACACCATAACCTACCAAATGCACAAAATTTATCTACTACTTCAGATAGCTATTACTACTAAAACTACATAATAACTGCTCTGTGAAGACCATGTATCCACATTCTCTTGTTCATTATACCTAGAAAGAGCCCACGAACCCTTATTTGCAAGGCCATTTTGCTTCACTAGCTAATTAATCGCTTTTCTTATCATATAAATCATCAAAAAAAAAGTCACATTGCATGAAAGCTTTTTAAGATATAAGCTGCTCTGGACAGAATATATGTGTATATATACATATGTGTATGTTCATGTATGAATAGATACACAGTTTGTATATCAGTATGTATATATACGCATATGTCCTGGCCTTATTTTAAAGAAAAAGCATCCAGACAGAACCTAAGTTCTGTCAAGTGGCAGACAAGTATGTGTTTACAATGGAGCACAAAGCCCTTGGAACCCTGGAAAGCCAAGCCAAGCCAACTTGCATGTGCAGTGGCAAAAAGGAATCAGCTCAATAGCTTGAGCTTGGTAAATCCATGTATGTAATGAATACACTTCTTGCTGCCTCTGCAGAAGACAAGGTTGAGGGGGTACCTTCCATGGCAGCCTAAAACAAGCTAATTCAGGGCTATCAGAGAGCACCCGAGTCCCTTATGCCAGCTCACAAGTTAATTCAGTGAGCTGACTCAAAGAGCTATGTCAGTCACAAACCAACTGCACAAACAAGTAGAATAAACAAATGCATCAATAAACCACATCCAAACAATTTTCAGCCATTTCTGTTTCCCAGCTCTGGCTCACTGTGGGATCCTGACAGCCATTAAAAGAGCAAGTTTGAAAAGACGGGGCTGGGAAGACAAGAAAAGAATCACAGTACCTGCAAGCATTTGATCTTACCTGCCACAGAAAGGCACACAGGGTTGCACTACCCTGAGAAAGCTCCACCAGTGTCAGTGGATCCACACTAATGTTCCACACTTTCACTTCTACTGTGACTGAACCTACTTGTTTTGGACAAGGGTAACAGCAGTTGGAAAGAACACAGAAGAAAGGAAAGGTTAGTCTACAGAGTATTTCCCTTCCAAGCTTTGTCTCTATGTTAAAAAGGCAGGTAATTTAAGGTCTGGCATGGAGTGAACAACAACCTAGAGTCTATGGAGCAAACAGGGCGACGGATTTCTCGTCTGCTTCAAACAAAACACAGACATGAAACAGAACCTGTGAGTTCATTTCACTGAGGTGGCCTCAAGTGAAGTACGAACAGGCACAAAAACTACCCTAAGCAGCAGGCTTAGGGGAGCAGCTAGAGGCAGCAGCTAGAGGCAGAGGGACTGTGTCAAACAGCCAGACTTGGTAACTTTTTCTACATACACAGCTGGAAAAAGACACTTGTCAGTAGTCTTTAGACTACTGTTCTGCTTTCTGTATTTAGGTTAAAGTTCCTTGGGGCACTGACTAGTTGTACTTGCAAAGCACTTACACCAGTGGCAGCATATAAGATAACTTCAAAATGTTATAAGAGAAACAGCAAGGGCCTAGGGAAGCTGGTACATATGCACCTCACACATACACACACACATATGCACCTACAATGTAGTTAAAGGACATCAGCCTCTTGAACTGAACACATCCTAGAAGCAAACACAAAATCTGCCAATTTTTTTTTAATATAAGTTTCTCTTCCATCTAGAATAATTCCATATATGCCAGATTTTAAAAGAGCCAACAATTACTAACAGCATGAAAAAATAGCAACTCATGATAGAAGCCTATCCTTCTGTTGTTAGAGAAGCTGAAAGATTCTATGTTGGTTCTATGTTGGCAGTTTAATTACTTCATCTTCATCTTATCCCAAAACAGCTGACCTACTTAACACCAATCCCACTTCACCTCAAAAAAAAAAGTAATTCTGTTTTCTACCAAGACTTCTCCAGCTGTGCTTTCACGTATAACAATTGCAATTTGAAAGGTAGAGACCTTTCAAGGAGGAAGTTGGACTTGTATATTCTCAATGTGCTAACATAAATGGAAAAACCAAGTAAATAAGTAATAAATAGCTAAGTAAGCATAATGTCCAACTGTACAGAAAAGCAGTACCACAAGTTGGGCTAAATACTAAGCACTGAATAGAAATGCCATACTGTCCTAGATGGAACAATAAGATTTTTGTAAGTTTACTTTATAATTTATAATTAAGCAAAGATATATAAAAATGCTACTACTGGATATCTGCTCCAGTATCAGGCAGGTTCCAGGTCAGGGAAAGCATAAGTGATGTCTTTTTTTTCCTTAGGACCTCTAACATCTACATTATGCTCAAAGGTTTGTTTTCTTTTTTTTTTTCCTTTTAAACTAAAATTGAACTGGAGACAATGCATGTCAATACTACAGGGGGAGAGGATATAACACATATATATATATATTTATGCTGAGCATGCACACACACAAAAAATTATATGCTCGACATCCCTCCCATGTTAATCCATGACATAAATTCTTGTGTTTGAAATATTCAAACACTTAAATCATCAACACAGTCTTAATTTTTTTTTTAAATTATTTATCATGCTATGAAAGTCATTTTTCTGTCAAAGTATACAGACTCCTCAAGGGAAAGGGGGGAAGTAAAAAAAAAGAAAAAAAAAGAGGAAAACCCACCATCAAAGGGTTTGGCAGCCTTTAAAAATTCCCAAAACAAACAATGCATCTTTCTAAGCTAGCATTTGCCAACAGTGTCACTGTATTCAGCTTTTTCCTGTGCCTGCCACTAAGCAGCACATTCGAATGGAAAGTCCCAAAACCTTCTGAAAGGACAAGACCTGAATCTTTACCCTGAAGCAGTCTCCTCCTACCCTCCCACCTTCCCTACTGCATTACCTCCTTATTGGTGACCTAAACAGTAGAAAAAGTCAGTGACTGAAAAGAACATTATGCCTATTTTAATGCAAAATCTTCAAAATTCTCACCACAGCTCAATTAGAAAGACTGGATGATCATTAGTTGAGCTCTCAATATCCTGTAACTAAAAGAAAAAGATTTAGTGTTAAACAGTAGCTGTATTTTCACTTAGCTATGCAGACACTTCACAGCCACTGTACCATACTGGCTTATGTCTGGCTTGAATAAAAATAGCTAATGTGCTTGCTTGTTACCCATTAAATAAAGGGCACAAAGGAATTGCCAGGACTGTTTTTGCCCATGAAAGGCAATGGTCATTAATAGCTTATATTTGCAGAAGGCTATCAGAGGAACAGCATGCCCGTGCTTCCTCCACAGCTTTCTATAGGTTTAACCATATATGAGACAGCAGGGGAAAAGACACTATACGTTTCCTCATTTCACAACAGGTCACACCTGCTGGAGCATTGGCAAGTCATGCAAGCCTCAGATGAAGAAAAATATTCCGGTCCTGTAAATCTGAAGGGGAAGAAAGATGTGTGTCTGTTCATGAAAATAGTATCTTGGGAAAATGTGCAATGACAGTTAGCAGTATTTCACCACTTTGCTTTTGCTGTCCTTGGAGTCCAGTATTTTGGAGATTTGAACTTGTAATAGTGTTCTTTTTCATCCACATCTTGCTTGAAGGAGTTAATTTCTTTCAGTAATATTTTGAGAGGAAACAGGCAACAGATGGACTACTCATACAATCATGTCTGGGCTGGATTTTTCAAGCATCTTCAAATAGGTCCACCTGGAAATCACAGTAGGCAGGCAAAGTGAGCCACACTGAGGAAACAGGTTTTGTCAACTGGATGGTAACCAAACATGGATCATCTATCTAACAAGCAGAATGGAGGACTGAGAAGCTGACAGCATGCTCACAACATGTCAACCAGGAGAAGTCAGGGATTTTCACCAGCTGGACAGGAGACCTCACTCCACATTGACCACGAAAAATCTAACACCATACATACTAAGCTAAAAAGTTACATGGATGTAAAATCAAAACAAAAGTGAGATAGTAAGAAACAAACAAGGTAGCAGCGGAAAGTAGAAGTACAAACAGCTTTATTAGTTTGTCTAAACATGCCTTAAATAAGTCTCCCATCAGCTCGGAGAACATGAAGTTTACCAGCTCTCATAAGGACTGTGCCCATTTACCTTCAGCTGCCCTGTCTTACTGAGATACAGGACTGTGAACCTACAGACCACTCATCGTAGATTATCTTTCCTCAGTAAGGCCTCAGAACACTTACTGTGTAAAAGCCTGAGAGCTTTTAGGAAATTGAAATGATGTGGGAGTAGTCTGGGAGAAAAGGGAAGAAGGTACTGAGTCCTCTTGCTATGAGAAGAGACTTGCCATCAATGCAGAACTCCAAGCAGACTATAGAAGGAGAGATTTTCACAGCCCATCCCCAATTCGTAGTGCACCTGCCTTGCACACAGGGTCTTGTGACAGACAGAGGGAGCCCTACTGAAGTGGTGACACGATTTGCTTTCTGCTAATCTGGATTCAATCTAGTGCATATTTTTAAACTTATCTGGACCTAACAACATGTCAACCCCGTGCACTAAGATTACTGCTGTAGTCCTTTGCTGGAGCAGTCTTTCTTGCTTAAAAATTGGCAGAGTTTTATGAATCTTTGTGGAAGCCGGGCTGAAGATGATTCTATTTGCTCCCCAAGTATTTTTAATATGAGGCCTCTACCTAAATCCTCCTAGTTTCTAAAGGCACTTCTGAATATGATTAGAATATGAGTTAGAAGAAAGACATGTAACACAAAGCTTCTTCCCCCTTCACCTCTCTTCCCTCCCAGTTTTCCAGAGTTCAAACAGACTACCAAGAAAAGGGACAGCAAAGTTGTGTCCCAAGCATGATTTTTAAAGAAGGGAGGTATGAAATCCCAACACCTAACACTTGTAACAAAACACTTGTGGGAACTGTATAGGTGATAGGCTCTATAAGTATTCCAGACAGCATTAATAGAATGAGTGGAGAGTAATCTCACGCCTGTTCTTCTGGCAAATGTTCCTGATGCTTTCAAATCACGTCTGAAAGTAAGGTTTGTTTCAGTAGCAGGATGGCACGCCGAGAAAAGCCCTTTGAAGTGTAGTTCAGACTCCTTGCTTGTATTTGTAAGATAGTGTTTAGAAGACGGACGGCTTTCATGCTTAAGAGACTGTACAAACTTTGTGAAATATACACTGTGGAGAAAAGTACATCCCTGCAAGCACCATCTTGCAGGTAGAAACCCAAGTCCTGGCACGGGATTTGAGTCTTTAAAGTCTGGGGTGAATGAGTCTTACACCTAGCAATCAAGAAGCACAAACAACTTGGGCTATTAAAAGCATGGCATTTATATCTCTAACATTATGAATTATTCAGCCTTTAAACATGCTTTACTAGGGGTTCAGCAGAAGCAAAACGCAGTACTAAATCAATTTTATCTGGAATAGTGTGGAAGAAGGGAGAGTTCCTTTCCTATTTTGAGAGCAACATCTATGCTACACAGGCAGAGCCAAAGCCTTCTAATACAGCAGGCTGAATACATATTAGTTATTCAAACTCAAGAACGTGTGCATAAAAGGAATTTCATACAATTAGTCCCCGTTGTCCTCCTCAGTTTATGCTCTCTGTAAAGTTCTCATTCCAGTGTTGCTACACTGAGACTCATTTTTTTGCCTCCCACAATGCCTTCAGTAATGTAAAAAACATCAGACAAGCAGGCATGGATGTCTAAAAAGAGACTATCTGTACAAGTCACTGATCTATCATTTAGTCAACAGGCTCAATTCATAGATTACTATAGCAAAGCAAAAGCAAGTCAAGCACAACGAAAACGGGTAACGCTATTTCACTCCCAATATTATAAAATGTGTCAGTTTTCTGCCAAACTAATGTAATGGAACACAGTTACGATTTTATGAAGAATTTTTTTCACATAATTTTAGCCGACTATCATTCTGGCTAGCATGTAAAAAGATCTTAAGGAGAAAAAATTAAATTTATTCTCAACTAATGAAAGCCTCTGCACACCTCTACTTTTGTATCTATATTTGCTAAACAAATGATAAAAGTTTATATCTTTAACTTGAAACCAAACAAGAGTGGAAACATACCTGAGGAGGCATAGTTTATGAGGAACAGCATGAAAAATCATACTACACAGGGAAAAAGTTCCAAGAACACACTTAAAGGAAAGCTGTATAAGTTACTGGCTATGTATATGTCCTATTTTAACCAAGAGAGAGCAGAGATAACTGAATTCCCCTTTAAAGAAGAACCTTGTTTCAGGAGTTCCTTTCATATATGTTACAGCTTCGGGCAGTGAAAACAGAGAAAAACAGCACCATGGGAGCTTGGGAAGGTCCTTGCTGAATCCCCACAGCCCCACCAGAAACCTCCCTTCATTGAAAAAAACACTCTTCCCCCTCTTTCCTAGCTTGGTCAATTATTAATTTTGGTTGGTTTTTTTTGTTCAGCTGCTGGAGCATTTCATAGGGACACGACATGGAAAGCTGCCAGCCTTCCCAGAGCCAATTCCGAGTAGGTCAGTCTTGGCTCAGCAGCAGACCACAAAGCAAAGCAGAAGGAAATGCAAGGCCTTGAACTCATGCCCATCTTCCCTCTCATCCTCCATATACACATCCTAAATGCAGATTTTCTTTGACTGGTGAGGAATTCACTGGTGGCCAACATCATCTCCACTGGAGACCACGATAGCAGCCAACAGGCCCCATCCATAAGCAAACCAAGAACTGCTCAGATTAAAACTATGTAAACCTAGAAGTTAAAATTCCAAACTTTATCATTAATGTGTATTTTTGGCTTCCTTTACATGTCATAGGAGGTTACAGAGTAACTATAATAGAGATTTGCTATTTGGAGCTAACAAGCTCCAAATAATACCAATCTAAAGAGAAGTGGTGATACGAACTAACCTGTTGCCATGAATATCTTCAGACAGCAGGGATATCTATGGCTTTTGATTTGTGCAGAAAGTAGAGGCCACATATGCAACTGACAGCCCTAAAGAATGATACATTACTCTTTGTTTATGAGGGGGATACCAAAGAAACCAGAGAAATATTACCAATATTGATATGATACGTAGATACTGATATTTAAAATATTCTACAGAAACCCCATGTCACAACACTAGTTCTGGAAGCAGTCCCTAAAGAATTGTAGGGAAAGTGAATGTACTATTTAGCACATTAGGGACATGCTTAGCTTTCTATTACCCAGAAAAACAGCGTCTAGATAATTCTTCTCAAATAATCATGGATATACCATTACAGAACCAAGCACGAAACAGTAAAACATTGCAAGAAGCATTTAGTAATTATCATAAAAAGAAATCCATAGGGGCAGATTCACTGGAGTCGCAGGCCAAAACCATATTTCTTTCTAGGGGGAAAAAAAGTGGAAAAGAAAAAGGAAGGGATGTATCAATCCTTCCACACCTCATCCTTTGACAGTAACTACTCTACGCCATCTGGCTATTAAGGACTGTCAGCACTTGAATAATATCTATAGTGCTTTTCTGACTGCTGTTATAGGAAAGGAAAAAGAAAAAAAAAAGTAGTAGAAAATTAAACAGACACAATGTAAGGTAAAAGCTATCATCCTGCCTCGTTTTTTTTGAGAGGGAAAAAATGCTGTGCTTATTGTATATCTTAGAAAAATCGTATTTTGAAAACAGTGAAAACTGGTGAATAGGCCTGAGGATTAAGGCGTCAAACTTTAAAAAGACAGGTGACCGAGCAAAGCCCTAACCCTGCACACATCTCTTACTGCCCAACGCACTGGAGCAGAGCTCACCTGCAGATTAATGCGAGTAACAGAAATCAAGGGCTAATTTGTCCATTTGGCATTTCTTATGAAGGTCTAGAACAGAGCCTGAATTTAGCCTTTGAGCGCTTCGTAAGGCCTACACGAATCACTAACCTGATAAGCAGAAGAGTGACTGAGCCATCCCATCATCAAATTTCTACTAACTCCATATGACTTCACTCACCCTACAAGTACAGTAGCACAGCTTCTGCCAATATCGTTCCTATGGGCAGTTGAAGCTATTCTAGCTAAAAGCAAATATCCTTGCCAGAGTAGCTGCCTCCGCTGAAAGAAGAGCATGCATTTCACAGAAACAAGCATAATTGAGCTCACTATCTTCCACAGAAGTTTTTCTGGTGTGATTTTGTTTCATTATATCTGCTTAGGTAGCTAACAAAAACGAACCTACTGGAGCAGGGATATATTTAGGTATCTTTATACAACACTTTGCATTTTTAAATGCTTGGTTTGGTTTTCTGGACCTTTCCA
Organism: Lepidothrix coronata; assembly: GCF_001604755.1. NCBI lineage: Eukaryota > Metazoa > Chordata > Aves > Passeriformes > Pipridae > Lepidothrix > Lepidothrix coronata. Next base: position 340,184 of record NW_016690388.1, read on the forward strand.
CATGTATTAAACCATAAAGCATTTTGAAGCTACCATCTCTAGCACAGGAACTAACACCTTCTCTGCTGTTTTTACTTCTTTGTTCATTTAAAAAGGGACTTGTGTATTAAGACTTACTGTAACAAGCGTAATGACCAGAATTTTTACACCTCAGATATTTTTTATAGATTCCATCCTCAAAATATTAATAAGCATACTCAGTAAACACAGGACTGACTTGTAAATATCACTATTCTTTGTATCTTTTGTCATTAAAAATGAAAGCTAAAAATACATGTACACCTCCCTGTTGCATACTTGCTCCACATTTGAGCAGAAACTCCCAGACAACCAACATAAACAACTGTGATGAATGCTTCAATCTCCAATGGGCTGTGGGATGAACACCATAAAAAGAAATTAAGACTTACTATTTTTCCACCTCCCCTCAAAACACAAGAGTCTAAACCAACTCCTGTTTAGCCAGTTGTGACTTCGTAAACTCTGTATCTACCAAACCACACGCTGCCAGGAATAGCACAAATCTCAAAGCAAGGATTACAAAATCATTCGGGGGGTTTGGTTGGGGTTTTTTCTTTTAAGACCCCAACACACACCCTTGCAAAGAGGAACAGTTTAATATGCTTTTAGTTTTCAAAACCAGCATAGATCTGTTTATACTGCTGGGTATACACCAAATGTTTGAACCAAAAACTTTAGTCAGACAATACAGTTCGCTTGACTACACTTTATTTGAAGGAAAACCAAAAAGATCGATTTTCTATTCCAACCAGCTGAAATGACGATTAAAGAAAGTAAAATCTCCTGGCTTTTCTTTTCTAAAAAAAAAAACCTAACAAACCAAAAACCAAGAAAACACCCCAGCTTCTCATCTGTCAACTAACCAAGTGGGTTTTGGCCGCTGAAAAATCCTGCCATTGGTCAGACTTTGCAACAGGCACATCCCATACACCTGGTTCGGCAGGCACCGATGCGCGCTCAGCTCCGCATCCCGCCGCTTTCTCGGGCTGGGGGGAAACAAAGCTGGGGCCGGGGATCTGTCACAGGCCGCGTCCCGGCGCCAGCCGCCGAGCTGGAAGCTGAGGCGAGCGCGATGCCAGGTTAACAATTTGCAATTTGCCTCGCTCCTGGACGCCGCGGCAGCCCTCCATTTTGTCAACTGCCTCAATTTTAAACGTTTTCCAAGTCGAAGACAGAACTTCACCGTTTCTTCGGGAGCCCTTCGGGGCTTTAAAGCATCCCCGACCATTTTAAGCAGCGGAGACCCTGTTCGGAGCCAGCGCTCTGGCTAAGTTTAGCAAGGCAGCCGCGCACGCCGCGCCTCATGAGCAGCCCCCCGAACCCTCTGCGGGGCAGCCAGCGGGCTCCTACCCATCCTTCTTCCAGCCGCGGCTGACTCCGCTGACTCCGGCCCGGGCACGAACAGCGCCCAGCTTCCTCCTCTCACGAGGAGAGGCAGGTGGAAAAGGAAGGGACGGGGAGACAGGAGCGGCCGCGGGCAGCAGGGGGCCGGGTACCGGCAGCAGGTAGGGGAGCGCGGGGTGGCCGCCAGTGCCGTGCCTGTGCCGTACCCCCTCCCCTCTCAGCCCCGTTCTTACCACCTGCAGAAGCGGCCGGAACCTGCCTGGGCCAGAGCAGCGACCTGTCCACTGCGGGCGCTCTCCTCCGGAGGTGAGGGGGCGGCGGGGAAGGGCATGCGGGAGGAGGGAGGGAGGGCTCCCACCGCCCGCCTCTCCCTCACCTCCCTCCCCCTCCTCCTCCTTCTCCCCGCCCAGCCCGGCCCGGCCGTGCCCGGCCCCCCCCCGCGCCCCTCGCCCCCCTCCCGACTTGGTTTCCACGGGGCGGCCCCGGAGCGCCGGTCCGTGCGCTGCTCCCGGCACTTACTGTGTCACCCCCTGCCTGTCTGTCTGTCCCCTCGGCAAGGATAAAACTAATTGCCACCAGCCTCGCGGCTGCCGCCCGAAACAACTTTGTCTGCTTCCAGTCTCTAGGAAAGCTCCTCTTTTCCCTTCTTCTTCAGTAAGAAAAAAAAAAAAACAAAACAAGAAAAAACAAAATCAAAAACCAACTAAATCCCAGCAATTTTAAAATTAAAAAGGAACAGAAAAAAAATACATTCGGCTCTTTTTTTAAGAGTGGGAAGCGTGAAGGTGGGAGGGGAGAGGACTAGAAAAAGGAAACATTTGGAGCCTTGGAGCTCTTTTTTTCTCTTTCCTTCTCCTTCCCCCCCCCCCACCAAGATGGCTTGAAAAAATTAAAAGGGGACAGTGATGAGGGGGACACACACACACTGAAAAGCCAGGGAGGACGGAAAAAGTTTGGGGGTTAGGGGGTTTTGTGTGTGCGTTTGGTCTTTTTGTTTGGTTTTGTTCGGGTTTTTTTAAAGCCTTCGGTTCCCAGAATGACCCAAAGGACGACAAACACACGGGAAGAGCAGGCACAAGGAGAGGAACGAACGAGAGAAAGAGTTTTGCTGGTCAGTAAACTTCAAGCTGCTGGGATGAGGTCATTGGTGTAAAAATAAAGCGATGGCGTCATTTGAAACCAATCCCAGTGAATGAACTCAGACGGGGGGTGAAGGTGGGGGGAGAGGGTGAAGGAGAAAGAGGAGGAGCGGCGAGAGAGGATCCCTGCAGGGACACGGCGGCCGCGCAGCCCCAGCGCTGGGAGGCGATGGCGGCGGGGCGCTCGGGCCGCCCCAGCTGTCACCGAGGGGAGCGCGCTGCCCCCGGCCTCCCGCTGCTGCCACCGGGCCGCCCCTGGGAGGAGCCGGGGCCGCGGAGCGATTCCACCGAGTCGCCCTCACGGCGCGGGACGGGGAGGCGGCTCCGCCGCGCGGCCCTCGCTCCTGTGCCGGCCCCTCGGCAGCGGCCGCCCCGCCTCAGCGGCCCCTCCATGCCCGGCCGGGGCAGCCACGGCCGTGTGGCGCAGCGCGACGGCCTGGCAGGCGCGGTCCCGCTGCCCTCGGTGCCACCAGCCGAGGGGACAAGCGCCCCGGGTGGCTCCGTAAATATCGGTCTGGCCTTCTGCCTTGTGACGCTGTGCGGTGCGATGCTGAACTGTTACGGTGTTAAGGCGTCGGTTCCTCCAGTGGTGGTGTTATAGAATCATATAATCACAGAGTGGTTCAGGGAAGGAAGAGGACCTTAAAATGTCAAGTCCCTTCACTTGATGTGGGCAGAGCACTTTGTGGGCCAGGTGGAACGTTCAGGGCCTTTGCCCTTTAAATAACCTTGTTAAATAAAAAAAATTAAAAATCTGCAGCCAATAACTTCCAAAAAGCGAAAATCTGCACAGATACACAGAAGCCTTTTGTCTTAACATGTATCTGTTATGGCTAGTACCAACCTGAATTGGCGAGGGGTTGGATGGGTCCTATCTGTCTTACGCATCCCTCTTGCAGGTACACCAGAATATTCTGCAGTTCTCTTTCTTCCTCAGAGGCACCATCACTACAGGGAGCCTGCCAGCACTGCTGAGTGCACAGGACATCTTGCACACCAAACTCCAGTCAGTCACCTCCTGACGGCTTTTGAATCCCTGTGCCAGAAACCCTTGAAACACATCATGAGAGAGAGAATTAACTGCACGGGTCCTTTGTTCTTGGTGGCCATCTCTTCAAACAAAGTGCCTTCGGAAAGGCACATGACTATCACAGTAAAGCGGTTTGTGTGGTTGGTGTTTCAGGAAGCAGGCAACTCAGAACAAACTGTATGGTGGTGGTCTCTGCTCTGGCAAAATTGACCAAGAACGACCTTGATGAAGGGCCTAGTGTTAAGGAGTTGTGAGCTGTCCCCTCATGAGGAAGCCTTGTTGGCACTCATACTGAACAGTCACGTCCTGTGCAATGGAGTGCAAAGCATGCAGGAGAGAGAGAGAAGCCCAAGCTCCATAAGACAGAGACAAAAGATCAAAAGCAGTGAAGAAATTATGGTAAAGCAATTAACATCAGTCTGTTTGTTCACTATTTTGCACACGTCTGTCTTCTGGTAGCTGAAGAGCAGTTTTGCCCTTTCGTCTCAATTGACCAGTAGCCCTGCTACTGGTGGCTTTCACAAACCCCCAAAGTGACCACAGTAAGAAAAATCTGCACAATTAACTGGAGATTAAGAGAGCTAGAACTGACCCATTTTTATGAAGGGGATCGAAGAGCGTGCCAGAGAAACTGGAGGTAACAGCCAGTGCCCCAGCTTATTCAGATCAGAGAAGTGCAGGAACAAATAGTTCCAGCACAGTTATCCTCACAAAGAGAAGTGGGGAGCAGTGGAGAGAGGTGTGTGGTGAGGAGGAAAGACATTTCAATGCTCCCTTCCCTTTTGTCATCTCAAGTTGGTAACACCTTATGTAACTGGTTGGGTTTTTTTTTAAATTGTGGGACTGTAAAAGTTTCCGGACTGTAAAATTGTAAAAATAAGAAGTACTTGTGATCTTCTTGAAATATTTTTCTTTTTAGCTGAAAAAAAAGGATATATACAAAAAAGTCTGTACTAGAACAGCAAGTTAAAGCTTTTTCAATAGAGAGTCAGGTTATTTCTTTTTCCTAATGTAATAAAAGGTGCGACTAAACCAGTTATATCACAATTCCTATATGTTGAAATAGTTACTAAGAATAACTTTTTCTTTTCAGCTGAGTTTGAGCTGAGAATCTGATCTGGAAGAACATTGCAGGGTTAAACTGGACAGGTTTGTTGCTAATCTGAAGACACAGACAGAAGAAATCAGGAGGACTCAAACAAGGCAGCATCAGACCTCACCTCATTGAGAGCAGGAGCCATGTTCTTTACCTCCTGTTTGCAATGGACAAAGTGTGAGCTGACATGCCTCTTGTAGGAGCAGGAACTTGTTTGCATGTACAGCTTAACTTTTTTTTTTTCCCCTTGAAAGCCTTTCAATCCTCCCTAGCACTTGCACAGCAGACTCTTGGAAATGACCTGAACTGCAGGTGCAAACCAGGGAGAGAGTCAGGCAAACACCTGAACCACCTTGAAAAGGGAGTACCCAGCCTTGTTGGTGTCCCTGGCTGCTGACCTTCCCTCCCAAGTTTTCAAAGGTCCATCCATTCAATGGAATGTATTTTGCTACATTTCTGTTGATGGGTTTTTTGGCCTCAGCTCACCAGTCCTTTTTGACAAAATGGTACCAAAGGAGTTAAAGGTAACATTCCTTTCTTGTGCCTCCTTATCAAGCTCATGAGATAAGAAGACCAGAAGTGTCTGTACGGGGTAAAACAAGGGCAAAATGTATTATGGTGGCTATCCAGCAGGCTATGCAACAGCCCTCAAACTTTGACACTGCAAGAGTGTCACCCCTCACTGCCCCTATTCCTGGGGGGCTAGGGAGGGGGAATAGGTAGGTACTTTCAAGAGCTGGAGGTCATGCACCTTGTTTACAAAGGTTTCTCTTTCTTTATTCGTGAAAGCTAGCATAGCTTTTTGTTCCTTTTCCAGCTAATGGATTTTGTGGCACTTCACTTGGTTAATCAGTTAGCGGTGATTAAACAGGGGAAACATGAACGACAGCCTGAGTAACGTCATCCTTTTTTCTGCACAGTGGAAAGGAGTGGTTTGCCAGAGAAACCTCTTGCGAAATAACTGAGAATTGATCTTTAAGCACAGAATCTACTATGCTTTAAAATCCCCTTGTGGGTACTCACTTCCTCCATGGGCTGAAGTGGAGTTGTTGAAGAGCTTACCATTCCCAGACCGTTCCCAGTCACCAGCATGGCTGTCTTCTGCCAAAGGTTACCCCCTCCCCTGTCTGCCTATAAGCTGCTCACTCAATCCCTCCCAAAACTGTTTTGGCCAAAGTCAACCAGAGCAGCTTAAGCAGTTTAAATAGTAGAAGTCAGTTGCACTGGTTTGTTTTGGCTATACTGGATTAAGGGAAACCCAAGATGGGAAGTGAGTTGATGACATTTTCATGGACAGCTTCAGGGGCAGGGGGTAGTTTGGTGTCATGGTTTGAGATAGCCCCAAAATCCAATCCCCTAGTCTAAGCCCCCTCCCACATCTCAACCCAATGTGAGATGGGTTTTTTCCAGACAAAA
>NW_016690388.1:348764-484901 GCF_001604755.1 Lepidothrix coronata
CTGGGTCTCACCTAAAAAATCCACTGCGCAGGCTCGAAGGGTTAATGACCTTTCCCAAATCTTCGCTCGCGAAGACTGGCCATTATCATAACATCCTCTCTTCCATCTCACAAAAGAAATAGTAACTTTTTTTTTTACTTACATAAGCAGGCAGATTTATTAAAGTTAAGCACTTGCATGGAAATTTGTTGGCTTAGTTTGCAAACAGAGAGACACATACACATACAAAGACTATAAGTGAGATATACAACAGAAGACAGTGAGAAAAGATAAAGGAAGAAGTAATAATTTTTGGTTCTATGAATGGCCTTTTTGAAGCTTAGGGGGTTTTGATAAATTCTAATCATCTTAAGCAGAAAAAAGTCATGGTAAAGCCACTTCTGAATAAAACAGCAAGATTAAGTTTTGAGGAGGCATTTGAAATTGGAGATCATAATAAATATTATTTACAGAAAAGGAGCATAATAACATGTTGTCACCAGGAAACAGATTGATGAAATACTGCTTTCAAGAAACAACAAGTTCAGACAAATCTACAGCAACTGAAAAACTTAACCAGTAACATTTCTCACTTTTCTGTATATCTAAAGAGAAAATATTTAAATAAAGCCAACAAAAAAGCTCATATGTTAAAAAAAAAAAATCACAAACACATTCCAGAAATTAAGATAGTTGTCACAATAAACACCCACCTCACTTACTTTTAGCTCTTACTCACTGTTAGTCACTTGTCTGTAGGCTGGGATACTTCTATTGAAAGCAACTAGTAATGGGCTGTAAGCACAGATGGTGTAAATCATCATTGCTCAACTAACACTTCAGTTGCTATGCTAATTCATACTATCTGGAGAGTAGTTTTGTATGTTCATGTTTTGTTTGTGGCCAATCAGGAATCAGAATATTAAAATGTATTTGTGTTTATTATGAAGGCAACATAAAATGTATGAAGTCTTTGACTATTCATATCCTTCTTTTTAACTGTTTGAATACTTTAGATGAAGTGGGATATAGTAATTACCATATTTACCAGTAATTATATTAATATTAATATTAATATATTAATATAAAAATATTAATATATTTTAAATTTCTTGTGAAGTATTTTCCTAAGAGTACCAAGGATACAAGAAAAAAAAGATAGCATTCATAAAATATTTAGAAGTTGTGATACATGAAATGTCATTTGGGTCAATATAAAGCAGTAAGTACAAAGTTACTGTACTGACAGCATGCTAAAGTAAGTTCACAGTCAGGAAAATAGTTTAAAAGTCTGAATGTAGAAAGAGAATGTATAACCTGTGGTAATGAAGACCAGTTTATTTATATTTACTTGTTTTAAAGTATTTTTCTTTTCAAGATATGTACACAGGAGAAAAAATTTTGTGACAGTTTTAGAGTCTTCACCATTGCTCCTGATCCATTTTGTTGCTTCTGTGTACCTTTAACAGCTTCTGACACCTACAGGTAACCTAAACATCGTGGATTTGAGAGGTTACTTTTTATTTTATTTCTAAGATGCAGTTTGGGTGTTGCAGTAATATGCAAGTGAAACTACATTGTTATTCAAATGGATTGTGAGAGAGATAGATTTTTATTCCATGGAATTATTAAAATGTACGTAATAGATAAAAAGAGCCTAATATCAAAAAAGGAAAAGGCAGACAAACCCATAATGGACATGAAAAATAAACTTGATTTCTAAAATGGGAAAGAAAATCAAGTTAATTACTATTAGCTGATGCTGTGGGAAAGAAGGACATAGCACCACAATGACCCGCATTTACAAGCTTTCATTCATGTAAACTTTTAAGTGGATAACACCCAGAACATCAATATTTTGGCCTTACAGTAAAAATAGATTCTTCAGAAAAAAGACTGTTAACTTGGAACAGTATCTTATTTTGTTGAATGCACTGGTCAGAAAATTGTCACTCTGATACTAGCCCAATTGTCAACAACAGAGAGCAGAGAAAATCTCAGAGCATGTCTTTTTTTTTCTTCCTTTTTTTTTCTTTTTTTAGATGCAAGGTGGAGGTGAGGTGAAGGACTGCTGGTTTATTTTTATATTGCCTTCTTGACTACCCTTCTGATGCTTAGGAACAACCTGTCTTCTGTGTATTAGGTATGGGTACAACTCTTTTAGCTCTACGGAGGGGTTGAAAATCTTGCAAGAACATTTATGCCTCAAAGCAGTTTGCCACTTGTTCTCCTTTTAGCCAGGGAAGAATCATTAATGTATTAGAAACATTTAAAACCCTGGTTTATGTTTGGCCTGCAAAAAGAAGGGGAGAAAGTCAATGTGGGTAAAGCACAGGGCTGCAAATACGATTTTTTTTTCTTTGTAAAGGTCTGCCTCAGAATTCTTATGACTTAATCGAAGCTGCATATGCTTACTTTAGATATATATAAATTTGGCTTGTTGACTCTCCAGTCATTAAAAATTGTTTCAAGCCATTGATCAAATGATGATGAGTTCCAGACAAATTTATGCTGAAGAATGTGCCTCTTCACGACCATTTAAAATCTAAATGGGTATTATGAAATCAGAGGGGGCAGAAAGTTTTTTAAGAGGTGGAGTTTTAAGTAGAGGACATGACTTTCCAAGACATTTTTTCTCGGCAGCTGTGAAAGCTCAGAAGAACTTCCTAGACAGGAACATGTGAGGACGCAGTCTTTTGTGAGCCAGTCAAGTGGAGACAGTTATGGGAAAATGGTAAATGAGATTCGAGTTCCAGAATATAAAAGGAAAAAGAAGCCCCTGTTCAAAGGGCCTGTCTGATTACTAAGTTGCAGAAATTATATGTTTATTCATCTGCTATTTTGTACTAGTACCTACAATTAAATGATGTCAGCTACAGTTTAAGAAAAATGGCTATTATAACTGATGATTCATTTAAAATACCTTCTTACCATATGCCAGCAGGAGATCAGGATGCAGTTGCACAAATGCTGTAAGCTGGACGTCACTGAAAGAAGAGTGTGGTTTCTGTTTGGTTAACGGCGTGTGAATGAACAAAGACTTCAGCCACTGAAGATGAGATGGCAAAATAGAAACAAGGATGCACAGCAATTGGTAGAGAAAGAGTGAACCAATGTGTCAGTGGCATGGGTGTACAGAGCTTGAGAAGATGCAAACAGATGCCTTGGTTGAGCCCATCTATCAGGTGATGCTCTAGCTCACGGTTTCCTACCCTCTGCTTCTTACTGTGATCCTTGCTGTGGATCTGGCATTGTTATAATGCAACAGGAGTTAGTGTGTCTTGCTAATCCAACAGAAGTACAGCAAGCTACTCTTTTTGACAGTCGTTAGGTTGACATTTGCCATCTGACAACAGAAAAGAGCTCTTTAGACTGAGAGTGGTCAAACACTGGAAGATATGCCTAGAGAGGTTTTCCTCTCCTTGGAGATAGTCAAGTGCTGGAATAGACAAGGTTCTGATCAACATGATCTAACTTTGGAGTTAGATTTAGTGTTGAGATTGGCTCTGCTGTGTAGAGGGAGTTAGACCAGCTGGCCTCCTGAGATCCCTTCCAACCTAATTTATTATATGGTATAGAGGGGGCATTTATGATTCCTGTATCTGGTATTCTGAACTCTCAGTGCATCAGTATGCCTGGCTGAAAATTTATCTGTCAAACATTAAGATAGTCCTGTCACTATTATGAAATTTCAGTGTATAAATTTATGTGTTTACATTTTTAGGAGCTTTTCAGGAGGAAGTCAGTTCTTTAAAAATACAGCTATTGTAAGGTTAATCTCATTGTTACTAAACCAAACATGTTAAAGCTAGGTTATTGAATATGAATTTACTGTAAAAATCACTAAAGTAACATGTACACATAAAGTTTACAAACAAGCTTAAATTTATGTTGAAGAGAGACTCGGCAATATGTATAATACATAGTGTATTTTAACTGATTAATCTCAGTGGATGTAAAAACATACTCATCCTCTCTCTACTTTGTCTCTCAGTGCCATGCCTGTGGTGCAGCATGGCTGCTGGATTTTATTGGATTGATAAAAGTTGTTCTTGTACTTAGCATTTGGATATTTTTATGGTAGCAAATCACATTTACATCCATAGAGAGGTCCTTTCACATAGGTAGGGGTGTGAAAAAAGGCCCTGGAATAAAATGAGTCAAGGCCATATATGTGTAATTTAAGGAATGAAGTTATGACATCCTTCAACAACAACAAAAAATCCATAGTAACAAATGCAAAAGCAAATATATCTTTAAAAAAAATCCAGAGTCTTATTCTGAATTACATACCTCACTCTTCATAGCTGTTCATAAGTCGACAGTGTAGCTGCACAGGGTATATTTACTTCCGTTTAAATGTTTCTTAACAATTCTAGAGTGGTGCAAAAGGGATGTATTATACTCATTTCTTCTCAGTTGTGCAGCCAGATTATGAAATATATAAGCCAAAACCATACGAAGACTAAGCAACAAAGCCATCTAAATTGTTCATGAATGATTAAAAAGTTGTTTGTTTTGTTTGGACTTCAAAATCCCACTCGTCTCCAAAACATGCTTGGTCTGATTGCTAGTTCAGAGCAACTAAAGATCTCATTTTTCATTTCCTCGCAGATTCTATACTCAGTTGAAAATTATGTCTAAGTGGGAGTCAAATGCTGACACCAGAAAGCAGACAATTGCATCTTGGTGGTATTCTACATTTATGAGTCTCTCTTGTGCCTGGCCAAAGCACATCTGGAAAAGGAAAGAACTTGTAAGAGATTCTGCCTGCAAAGCTCCACATGGAACGGAGCTGATACGAATCAAGCTTGCTTTTTTAGTACATCTATCTGCAAGTAGCTACAGTGTAGTACAAACAGACATAATAATCCAGATTATTTTGGAAGATTGATTAATGGGAACATTACTCATATACTCAGTGCATGACATTTCCTATTAGTTGTTCATATCATTTGAGAGTTAAAGGATATAAATACTTAGGAACTTCCCAGCAGTTGGGTTGCCACCTGTCTGCTGAACACATTAAAGGTGGAAAAGTGTGAGTTGTATTCCATTTAAGAATGCTGTAGCTATCTGTGGGACTCTGAATAACATTTCTGACACTGTCAGGGGAAAATTTTCCATAGCAGTCTCAACTCAGATTCAGCAATAGGGTCTTTTCTCCCTGACATAGCTAGAAATTTAAAGGATGTTAACAAAGGCAGAGGTAGTGGGGCTGATGCTTCTTGCAATAGGACAAGTATTAGAAAGCTAAGGACTATATATATGCAACCAAAGTGAACACTTAGCAAACAGCTGTCAATCTTTGTATAGATTCATTGCTTCCTCGGTTAGTATTTATACCTGACATTGTAGCAGTTGTTTAATAAAAAAGTCATTTGCATGAAGAACTGAAGATGGTAAAAACCAAAAAATATCTACAACAAACACACATGAAAATCCCCCACCTGCATTTCTTTTTGTAAAACGCCTGTCAAACACATGGCAAAGCTATTCTGTAGTATGACATCACTTGGTTCTATGAAATGACTACTGACGGGTCTGTTCACAACATCTATAATTATCTACTTACCTCGAAGTTTCAGTGATTTTGAGCAGCAGACTGATGTAAATGTTTCAAATCAGCTTCTGGAGATGCCTTTGAAACCAAACAGACTAACACCTAACATGGGCATCAACATATGTATGTCAGGCTTTCTTCTGTAGCTTAACCTGGGCCTTAAAGTCACGGAAAATACTTGGAGAAAACTCCTGAATGTCCTATTTGTAAACACATAGCTGTGGATCTCAAGGTATTGTGGAGAGGATGAAAGCTCCTCTTGCTATAGGTTTACTACCCTTAAATTACTTCATAGCATCATTTAGCACTTTTGTAGAGATATACCTCAGTAGATAGAAACCACTAGTAGTCTCTCATGGAGACCTGTAGAGGGGGAGCCATTCAGGAATTAGTAAACTTTAATGTACTGCTCCTGGGTCTGACAGCAAACCTGCCAGGGACCATGTAGGAAAGGAGCACAGTGCCACAGACAGCTTCTGCTGTGTGCAGAACTACCCTGTACAGTCTGACCATGAGTGGTTTGTAACACAAGACAGCAGGGATGTACAGGAGGCAAGATATTTGGTACAGTTGTCTGAAACTCTAGTGTTAGTCCCTACTTTTGGAGGGACAGTATAGTCCTCGGCCCCAAATTCTAAAGGGAAATCCTGAGATAGAAGTTAAAAAAGACCACTTGCTTAGAAAAAACAGGTAACTCTATTTCTGTGCTGGTGTTTCACAAAGCCCATTTGCTTCTTCTCTTGGATCAGCCTTGTCTGAAATTTGTTTAAAAGTATTGTAAAATTTAAAAGAAAAAAATAAACGTTTAATGTGTAGTTTTTTAATTACGGTCCTTTTAGACACGGGGGAATGCACACACAGCCCACCCCTGCCCTCATCTTGTACTTTAATGCTTTTTGCAAACCAGTCAATATTTTCTAATTTTTATCTTATAATTACAGCTAATCCTCTAAATCTTCAAACAGTTGCCATAAATCAATTATGGTTTCAAGTCAGAGATAATTTTGAGCTTACAGTTATTTTATATATAGATATGTGAATGAGAAAACTAGTGGATATTTATGTGCATTTGTAGTCAATCCTCTTGATTGTTAGATTTTTGATATGATCATTTGTGAACCAGCGTCTGACTTGAGAATTTAAATGCCATTTCTTCCACTGACGTCAAGACCAAAGTGAGCAAGTAGACCGGGTTGCGCAGGGCCCCATCCAATGACCTTGAACACTTCCAGGGATGAGGCATCCACAACATCTCTGGGCAACCTCTGCCAGTGCCTCACCACCCTCACAGTAAAGAATTTCTTCCAAATATCTAATCTAAACCTACTCTCTGTCAGTTTAAAGCCATTCCCCCTTGTCCTATCACTATATGCCCTTGTAAAAAGTTTCTCTCCAGCTCTCTTGTAGCCCCTTTTAGGTACTGGGAGAGTAGCTGTGCTTTTTGCTGTGTATTTCTGAAACAACACACTTTTATTTCCCCTGTATGGATGGGCAAGGCAGGCAGCCTGCCAGCTCCCAATAACCTGCTGCATATTTTGCCTGTTTCCTTGAAATAGCCTTGTGAACAACTGGGTGTTATCCAGGAGTGCATTCCTCATTTACATTTATTACAAATTAATACAACACTTTTTGTGGTGTAGCTTTTGATCCTGTAAATAACTTCTGTTCACCTGAGCAGTCTCATTAAACACAAATCTCATTAAACACAAATACACAACTCATTAGCAGTTACAACAATACTAGGAAATCCAATACTCTTAAATACAGTTGCAAAAGAGAAATTAGCCAATATGATGCTGACTTAAGATGGGGTGAGCAGTGCAGACCAGGGAAAAGTTCTGTATCTGATGACCCAAACCTTCACATGAGGGACAATGGCATTTCTGAAAGTAGTCAAGGTCATCATGGAAGTCCTCTGACCCAGTTACAATGCAGATCCAGCTTGCCATACAAGTCCTTCAGTTTTTGTTTAAGCTATGCAGAAACCTTGTTTATGCCCTTGGACAAGACAACAGTATCAGACTTAGATTAGTAAATGTTTTGCATGTGAGCACAGCCCATGCCACAGAATCTGGATCTGGACAAAACTGTTTAAAATTATTTTATGTGTTGTGGCAACCAGAAATGCTTTTACCAGAATGGCCAGCTACTAAGAGCAGATTTTGACTGGCTCTAATAGGTATGGCTATGCAGGCATATTTGTTTGTGTAGGCCAAAGGGGAGGAGCACGTTGCAAAATATCTTATGAACCAAAAAAATAAGACACCGAGCTGAAGTGGATTTTTAAACCTCTCGAGAATGAACAATATGCCTTTTTAGTAAACCAGTTGTGCATAGAGATCAATGTACACAATTAAAAGACTAATCCTGCTGTAAGTTCACCTCAAGTATTTCATGAATTTCACATGATCCACCCACTTTTTTTCTGTACCTCTGCAATTACCATATCAGCAGCAATAATTCTCTGTTGTTCAAGTGCCAGATACAACATGGCTCTCACATTCCTGAACGTGGCATATTGTGCTGCTCTGTTTGTTTGTTGTTTCGGAACAAGATTAAATTTTATTCACTTGTGCACCTCATTGAACTTTAACCCACTCTTTGTCATCTTCTTAATCAGTGATTTGTTTGTCTTGCTCTATGGTTCTCAGTTTCTTATATTTAGTTTAAATTCTGCATGAACCCCATGTTTTTCAAATAACTTTTTGAACCATTCCTGGTTTTCCTCACATATCATATTCAGAACTACCAATTATATGTGTGATCATCTGACTTCTTTTTCTCCCTTCTAGTAGAGCTAGAAAATATGATGTAGCTCCTTTCCAACTGCAGCATGAGCATTTTCATGCAATATTTTAATTTACACATAGTCTATCCCGTCAGCAATATAAAAGCATCATGAGCACTGTCTCAAGATTTTGCTTATGTGGGAAAGTTAGTTTGGTTAGATAAAGCTGTAACTTTTCTGTGTGTGTGTATGCACAGGACAAAAGCTGATTATTCCAAATTATCTTATTTTGAGTCCATTTTACTTGAGAAGTACATTCGCAATAGCTAAATAGGAAGAACTCCCCTTGTAGAGCTGACTTCAAGCATTTGCAACCACAGAAGGCCCTCATCTTGTCACAAAGTAGAACATTTAGCAAATATGAGAGTAACCCCTTATCAACATTTAATTATACAGTGTATAGGAAATAGTCATAGATCAGGTTTCCAATGTGCTGTGCTTCCTTCAAACACTGATTAGATTTAAAAGCCAACTTTCAAACAGCTTTTATTTTAAACAGAATTTTCTTTTAATCATCACCAATGGAGGTGATCAATCAATGTGCTTGTGAGCATGTGCTGTTCATGTGTTTACCAGGTCTTCCTGAGCTTTAGACTATATAGCTGATTTCTCTAATGAAAAAAAAAAATCCAAACCAATAAACTGGTATACTTTTACCATAGTTATATTTAAAAAAATTAAGATATAGAATATTACGTAAATAAAAAAAAATTTTTTGTCACTCCTTGGTGACAAATACTTTTACTGATGAGTATAAACGAAAAGTTAAAGGTGTTCTCTGTCTCAGTATCAACAGACTCTACAAACTGAAAGACAGAGAATTTCTTGTATTTCCAGAAATGTTTCTTGGACGTCAGATTAAAGGATGTAGAAAAATGCAATTTCTCTATCAGTTCTACAAAAAGACCTCCAAAATCCCAACAGACAAGCTGTTCATGGAGTCTTTGCCCCATGGCAAGTGAGTTAGCATCTCTATTAAAGCAATTAGCATCTCAGTATATTTGGAAAACAAACAAGAAAATATCTTAATCTTTGCCTTTATATCTATAAATGAACTAATCTCAAAGGCTCTGAATCTCTAAAGACTCCACAAATGTACAGAGGAGCAATTTCAGTAAAATGCTGAGCCTTGATACCAAAACATTGCAAGATTTATTCTTGTTTCAGGCAGGCTCTCAGAGGAACAGATTTTGAATTGCCCAAATTAAAACATTTCCAGTTCTCGAAAGAATAAACACCCTTTAAGGATCCATTGACATCACTGTAAATATGAGCACATGGTGCAAAATCACCCTGTGAGTTATATATCTTTTTAAGTCACACTGACATAAGCAGTGATATTTAAACTATACCCTGATTGCCACCATATTGCCTGAACTCACTTTATTTTTATACTTCAAAGTCTCTCTGGATCTCAGAAGCACAACCCTTCTTTTAGAAAATATAACTAATTTTCAGCAGGAACCTGCCAATAGTTATTACATAAGACGATTTGTGACACTGCATTTAACCAAGGAGGTTTTACTTAAAAATCTTATCATTTGTGAGTCTTTGGGGGTCAAAATGGTGACCTGTTAGACAACAACAAAAAAAGACCTGCTGAGTCAGACCTTAAGAGGAGACACCTTTTAGGGAGAATATGTGAACTTGGCCTTTTTCTGCTCTCTCATGCATCTCTTCCTCTCATACATCCCCAGTATCCCAGTTAGATTAGGGATGACAGAGAATACATCCACTTAGTACCTCTTTATGAGACATAAACATATCTAATCCTTTTATGAACTTGCAATATTCTCTTCTTTACAGTGTCCTGTTGGCAGTAAACTCCAAGAGTTCACTATATGCTGTGTAAAGAAGTACTACTTCTAGCTGTTGAAATCAGTTTCAAATCTTATGTGCTATATATATGTGCATATATATAATATTCGTTTTCATTCACAATTGTTCTTCCTGACAGACTCCCACTCAACTAGCATGTCCGTATTTATCCAGGGGGACAACATAACCATAGTAGAAAAGTAGACTGAAATGCCTATTTTGAGTTGTTCTGTGCTAAAATATAGAAGCTCTTAAGTGCTTAGGCAGGGAACTTGTGCTTATCCTGTTTTGAAGCTGAGAGCTCTGCTTCATAAGTGATATAAAGCAGAAGGAGTAGTGTGGGATAATCTAGTGGAAAGAAAAGATGCAGCTGTAACTTGCTGGTTAAAAGGATTCTGGTCTTTCTGAATCAGCATCAGGGCTCTGTCTAATCTCCTTCCTCCACTCGTGTTGCAACAGAGGGTTGCCTAAAGTGAGCTATGTTGGCTCTTTGCCACTCAATATTTCCCTTCACCGGGGAAACCCCCAACTAACTTTTAAAGTCAGCTTTATGGTCCCAGGAGAGTGCCAAAGGCGGTATGAGGCACCTCACCACCTTCTTGAAGAATTTGAAGGCAAAGATAGGGGAGGGATCACAGGAGGCAACCTAGACAAGCTCATATTGAGCTATTCCTGCTACTTTATTAGCTGACGCCTCCTGCTCAACATACTGATCAACCCTGCTTTTTTATTACTATTATTTCAGAGGGGAGTTGCCAGAACTGATTCATTGTTTTTGGACAGGCAAATACAAAGTGAGCAAACTGCCTTGTCTTTGACAACTGAAAAGCATATAAGAGAAAAAAAGCTTCTGAAAGGTCTTTGTCTCTGCCATCTAGAAAGCATAGCCTTCCAAGAGGAAGGTCTGTGATTCAGGGGGAAAATCCCATGACAAAGCCTTTAGCCCTAACAATTGCATGTAAGAGAGATTAAGTCATGGGAAACTCCTGTGAATAGAGTTGCATGAATAAAAAGAAACATGCAGCAACATGAAACATGCCTAGCTTCAGGTTTCACTGCCAACTTGAAACATTGACCATGTTTATGAAATTGTTCACTGGGCTACATGTGTCTTTCGAGCAAGCAGAAGCCTAATTTCAAGGGATGTGGGGGGTAGGGCAGATGCAGGACGATGCATGGCTTGGCTTTGCATCAAGCATTCAATATTAACATTCTCTGCCATGTGTCGATAGGAAAATGAGAGGAAGCTGGGTATTCTCAAAGGATTACAGGGACTGCTTCAGCCTTGCGGTAGCTGAGGAGCTCAGTACACCATGCAGTGTCCAGGGGGCTTGGAAGACTTCGTTCTGTCTTCAGGAACTCTTAGGGTAAAGCTAGGCAAACAATAGCAGAAAACTTAATTTGTTGTTTTGTGGTTTGGGGTTTTTTTTGTTTATCTAATGCTCAAGCCATTATACGGCTGCTCAGCTGCCAAGCCCGCGGCTCTGTAACGCTGACCAGGGGCCGGTGAGGGCAGAGCTGCCGGCGGGGACACGGAGGCTCTGGAGGCGATCACAGGAGCAGCAAAACTGGGGTTCGATTTAGGGCTCAGAGCTTGAGAGCCCGTGCGCAGGGTCGGACGGGCAGCCCCCACCAGCCCCTGGTCATCGACACAGAGCCACTGAGGCGGCCGGTGAGCTGCCGTGGGACGGCGCGTTACAAAAAAAGGCCAAAAACTAACGAAACAACAAATTAAGCTGCTGCGGGGCCTCCTGGGAAATGTAGTTCCCCGCTTAGATAGGCAAGGGCCAATCACCGCTTCTCTCCCCCGCTGGGCCTGCTGGGAGTTGTGGTTCTTCTCGCCCCCAGCAGAGCAGTGGCCAAAGGCGGCGGGGCCGGAAAAGACTACATTTCCCAGCGCGACCGCTCTGCCGGCGCCCTCGCGCCCGTCGGCTGTAAACAAACAGGGCGGCGAGTGATGGCGGCGGCCGCGGGGGGCCCTGAGGTGTCCTGAGCGTCGGCTGTCTGTCCGCCGGGGCTGCGGACGGGCGGGCGGTTCTGCCGGGCTCGGTCTGCGGCGCGGCGGACTCGTGGCGGCACACATGGATGACAGCAAGGTAAGGGCCTGGGGGGCCCACCTTGGAGCCGAAGCTGAGGGCAGCCGGCGAGGCTCTTGGTGCAGGGAGCCTGCTGAAATCTCCTCTCGAAGGGCTCTGGTCGCTGCAGCCGCCAGGAAGGAGGGGTTGCCCCCTTCTTTTCCTTTGCTTGCAGCTCTTGGATGCTACTTCTGGCGTTTCCGTAGAGCTCCAGACGTGGGCTAGGGGCAAGTCGAGAGACTAAAGGTTGCCCCGAGGGTTTGGTGACTCCATCCGAGATGCCATTTCTCTTGGGAGGGCTCTTCCCATTGCAGGTTGCTGTGTCAGGATGAGGTAAGCAGTATTTATACCTCATTTTGTAGCTGCTGCGGTCTTACACCTTGAGCCATCGTGTCCTTGAAATCTCCTAAAAATTCCACTGAGTCATGCTTTCCTCCTTATTGAGGGAGTTGGCCTGCCTAATTGGAGTGTTGTCTGTGAACTGAACAACTATGAAAGGAATTTCCCCGTAAGAACAGAGACAACTAAATTTCATTAGTAGTGAAGTAACCATTCTGTAGCTGCCTGAACCCAAGTTCAGTGTTTTCCTTCGTCTGCATGACATAATTAATTTAGAATTGGGCTTGCATGCTGTAATGTTTTCCTTAATTCATTGTGCACTTTAATTTACCCTTATCTGGTTTAGGAGAGCATTAGAAAAATGGTTCTGGTTAACATATTCCTTTAATTGGAAAGAAATAGTAAGAAAGGGAGAGGTAGAATAGCTGAACATCGGATCTAGAAAAATTTCATGTTTCAGTTCTGAAGGATTTTCTTAAATTATGCACACAAAAAAAATCCAAACCAAACCCAAAATATGACCTTCTTTTCTGCTGTAGACCTTACTTGAAACTAAGGCTTGTTCAGGTACTGGTCTCACTTCTTGCTGTGGTTTGAGCTATTGATTGTGTAAGGGAAAGAGTTTAGTGATGTAGCTGTTCCTTGGCAATTAATTCCTGTTAAAACAACACTTGTGCACCTCTGAAGTATTTAAACACAGGAAAAAGGAGGAACTCTTATAGTACTTTCAATGTTTATAGGTGAAATTACTTTGTTAGTTTGGAAGACTACATATAACTTATTATTTATTATATACATTGGGAAGCAGAGAGTTTGAACTAGGGTAAGAAGTATTTTGCATATTTTTGTTAGCTGATAACTCTAGTTGGAAACCATTAAAATAAAGTTTTATATAGCTAACTGCAATCTTTTGTATTAATTTTGGAAGTTTTTATAGGGAATGCTCTGGCAATAGTTATTTGGGTAATTAACTTTTCAGTTTATAGCTAGAAATGATAAAAAAAAAAGGTTTTAACATCAGATCACTTTTGTTATTCCAGTGAAATTAAAAACAAGCAAACAAAAACCAAACCACCACCAAAAACCATTGGGGTTACCCTCTATTATTACAAATATTCTTGCCTTGTACGGAAAAGATAGCTTTAGTTTTTAAAAAGTTTAGATGAAATGTATTTTTCCTCAAAAATAAACTGAACTGAACCAAATGATTAGATTGAGCTTTAAGAAAAAAGTGCATTTTGGAGACAAATATATTTTAAATGTTATTTTTTAATTTAAAGTGGGATTTGGGGAGGAAAAAAATGTATAGTGCATCATTCTTAATATTAGCAGTGGAGTGTAGTAACTGATTACTTTTTTTGAAGGGGGATGAAAATTCAATGAAATGCACCCAACAGTATTTTTAAATGCCTTGTTAGTTCAACATGTGTTGGACATACAAAGGAAGGCTTAGGAAAACCTTTTGTTACCCAGTTCTGATGACAATAGACAGGTCCATTCTTCAGATTTTTGAGAGAGCAGATCTCAATCTCACCTTCTCAACTTTGAAGGGATTGGCTCTTGGTTGTTGACTTTCTTTTGCTTGTAAATAAATTGCTGCATCCTCTAAATGAAGAAGCAAATTCCTTTAATCTTGTAAAAGAGGCAGTGGCTGTTTAAAGCCAGGTCTCCAGCTCAGATTGTTTGCTCTTCATCAGGCTGGTTCCAGGGGCTTGGGCAAGGATGTTGGTCTTGAAGTCTGACTTTTTCTAAACTTCCACAAAATTGCAATGTGTGAAGTGAAAGAAAAGCCTTCAAATAGGTAAGCTCAGCGTGTTTTTAGATGTTACCTGAGTTTGAAAAAGCAAGCCCTCAGATAAACTGTTTATATGGGGCATTTACATTTATGGATTGAGCATCTGTTGATGCCTTGCTCTGGTGTTCATACAGCTTTTCCATTTTAAGGGAGTGCTTGGTGTTAGAGCAGGGGAAGGTCCACTGCAAAAGGCTGCACACAAGGAGTTGCATTGCTTTCTACAAGCCTACCTTTGAAACATCAAATACTCAGTCCTGTCTGGTCCTGAGCCATAATTATGGGGATACAGATGTCCCTTGGAGGAAGTGTGGGAGCAAGGCAGATGTGCTTCAAATAGAGAGCCTGATGAGTCTTCATCCATGAGATGTCTTATAGCAGGTGTCTGCCTGTGGCCCTTGCTGTTGTGTGTGACAAGGATCACAGAGAGAGTGATCTCCCAGGCAATCCTGAAGTCTACTCTGGGTTATGCTTTGAATGCCACAGCAGGGACTGAGAGCTAGTGTGGAGTGACTTCAGTTGTTAAGGAGGTGGGCCACTGAGTTTTCACCCTGCAGGGCTTTTTCAGAATATGTAGATTTGCAATGTGCTGGAGAAATTTTCCACCCAGGATCATATCTGAATATAAAGCATTCTCACTGCTGCTTGCTTGGCAAAATAAAACCTGAGGAGCTTTGGTTATAATTTTATATGAGCAATTTTAAGTCATTAGATGTTTTAAGAAGGTGCTGCTTGGCATTGCTCAGATGGCACGTCTGCTCATATTTTCAATGAATGAGTAAAATGGATGAGCTTAAACCCTATAAGATAGCTAGAGCAGTTTTATTTCACTGTTGCAGTGAACTAGGAGGCTATATGTGGTAGAGTTAGCTGACATCCCTGTGTCTGTTCTGAGCTCTAACAGAGACAGGTTTAAAGAAATGCCTGGCTTCTGTTAGTGTGAACTGGCAGAATGTGTACAGCACGTTGGTGGACATGCTTCCACGGGTGAGGCCATAGGTCCTTCCCTGGGGGAAGAGGAGGACTCTCACCTCTTGAGCAGGAAGGTGGTATCTGTTTGATTGCTGCCCTGAACCTTAATCTTGACTTCTGGGTGCCTGTGTAACACCTTATGAAAACACTTGATATTTATTCCTAGCTTATGCTTTTTTTAATAGACATTGCAGCAAAGTCAGTCTTTATGCATTTGTGCAAAAGATTACATTCTTAGTATGTTAATCACTTTGTATCATTAGGGTTTTAAGATAGATGTCTATTGACATACCAGCTTAAGACATAAAGTGTTTGCTCACTAAATAGTATCTTACATTTTTGGATCGTTATGGGAAGCATTTTCTCTGCTAGTGAAAGTTAAATCTATGTTAAGCACATAAAATGTCATGCAACGGAGGAATAACAGGCATACTTTCCAGCTGGGTTTTGTACTGCTGCTGTAAATGGTATGCTTTGAATTGGAAGATCAGAAAACTTCGTCTTTATTAGCAGACTTGTGACTACCTTAATTTGCTTTCTGATTTTGAGAAAATGTTTGCCAGTGTGAATAGATTCCTCTCCCCTCTACTGTAATGCAGCACTTAGGTTTTATTTCTTACTAATAATTTCTACAGTTTTATGTAAATTCTGTATATGGTCATCAGCTTCATGTTAAGTTAAATTCTGCACACCTGTACCTTCAGCTGCTAATGCAATGAAGATTCCACTTAAGATGATTCTTTGAGCTGGATCTCAACTACTGTTTGATAGAACTGCTGATTTATTGGTGAATGAACTCCGAGCTGCTGGAAAATGCTGAACTGGTCAATGTGATCAGCATTGCTTTGACACTTCAGATAGTGTTGTTTTAATCTGCTGAATTGTTTAAAACCTGCAGATGTCACAATGAGGCTGCTTTATCAAAATCTTCGATCCGAAGGGCTCAGTTCCTCAGGGTTGTGAGTGCTAGTAACTGTATTATGTATGCATCTCCGTCCTAAGGAGGACTCTCTGTCATGCATTCTGGAAGTGCTTTTGTAGGTGCTGCATCCTTCTAATAAAAAAATCCAGAAATGTGAGGGATTTTCTATGTCAGGTCAAGTAATTGCAGCTATTTCCAATTCCAGGTCACATAACTTTGTGGTTGAACACTGATGGCAGATAAGAATTAGGTTATGATCTAGGTACTGTATTAAAAAGAAAATCTTAGAATCACAGAGTAAGCTGAGTTGGAAAAGACCCACTGAGATCATCCAGTCCAACTCCTGGCCCTGCGCAGGACACCCCAAGAATCACGCCATGTACCTTGGGGAAAGAATTATGTTTTTCCATTTTCTGAAGTCTGAGCGAAGTGAAGTGGGGCTTGGTCATACATCTAACTAATGCATGTCATTACTAATATTTCTATGTCAAATTTTATAATTGATGTTTTTCTGGGTCTTGATTGCTTATGACTCATGACTCTGTGGAAAAAAACCCAGATTCCTACTGCTGAATGCTAATAGATCACATCCCTTTATAAACTCCAGAGGAATACAAAGGGACAAAAAATGTTTGCCTGCTTGTTTCTTGGTCTGTTGCCATGTTCAACATCAACTATCACTTCTGCTTTGTCTTCTTTCTGTCACATCAGCGTAGCAACTGAGTAGGCAAACATGACTTGGAAGCCAGGGGGATATGGTAATGTTGGATGGGGACAAAGGATTTCCCAGGCCTTTTTTTCCCCAACTGGGTTGCTTAAGGTTACAGCAGGAGCTTTTAAATACTGATAAGGGAAAAGTGATGATGATGCAGGATTTGAGTGAAACCATCACAATGGCTTACCAAACCAACTTTGCAGTGTGATGCTTAATTGTATGGTGAACTCCAGGAGCCATAAAGACAGTATGAGTTCTTTAGGGATGGTGTGAAGTCAGATTATTAGGGTCAAAAACCCAAAAGGTACAAGCCTTTTTCCTGCCATAAGAGAGCTTGTGTGCAAGATTGCTGCAGTGGTAAAAGATCTTGGAGAGAGAGCAATTAGTACACCAATCTGTAGAAAGCTCTCTGGAGTAACTAAAGGGAAAGCAATTCATTGGTAATGGTGGATCCAGGATGCATTTGCAATGTGCTAAGCAGTCTTTAACTTGCTGTATGTGAGAAACAGGGTGGTGGGAACTGTTCACCTGCCCGACATTGTGGTGAAAGGGCATGGCCGTGACTGCTCCTGTGCTGGACTAAGACTCGAGTTATTTTGTTCATAGAACAGTGTGGGGTGTGCTGGGGCTCCAGCCTTAAAAGCTAGTTCACTCTACTTCTAGAAGGTCAGAACTCAGTGGCAAAGGTTTTTTAAGAGAGCTGGAGTGTACCTCTCTACAAGACCTTATCTAGCTCTTGAATTCAAAGATTTACTTTGAACTACCTTGCACTGGCACAGAAAAGCCCCAGGTGCTAAAAGTCTTCAAGAACTGAAGTACTTGGTGGAGTGAGTGGATTATTCAAACTGTATTCAGCAGTTATAGTGTAAAAGAGCTTGATTTGTTTTCTTTGCTCTTCTGAATGTATTGTGTTTGTTTCATTATCATAGATGTCCATTAAGTACTTTCTGTTCCTTCATTTGCTTATGGTAGCTAGCTACTCCTGAATAAATTAGGAGAGGCAATACAGAGAGGGTAGGATTATGTTGGCATGTGATTGTTGTCTCACTTTCCAAAGAAAGAATAGGCTGAATTGTATAGTCCTTTTTTTTCTCTTCATTCTAGCACATCAATTCACCCTAGTGAATTGTTTTTATTACAGCCTGCTAAGTTTGTAGAACAAGTGACTTCTTTGAATATTGCAAATTATTTATTTTGTAGAATTACACAGTAAAAGTGCCTTTTTTTTTATTTTGAACTCTGATATTTTGAATACTGCCTATTAGAAGAAGTCCTGTCTGTATACAGTATGGTGAAATACTAAGCAGCAGTGAAATTCTTCTGTGCAGGTGTGCGTGTGTTAATTGTGTTTCTCCACACTCCCTTCATTCAAACAGTGTGGTCAGAATGCAAATAAAGAGAAATCCTCACTTCGGAGGGGACCTGGGGTGTGTGGCTGATGTAATGCTTACAGGGTGATACTACCCAATGACCAGTGAAGTAAGCTTCAGAGCCTATTTAAAACTTTCTTGTGCCATACTCCCGTGCTAAGAGTAAAATATTTGGGTGGGGAAGCATAGAGTAAACACAGAGGAAACTATTCCTTTTTTAAAAAATTTATTTCAATTGTAGCAAGAGAAGCTTTCAGATGTCTTAAAAAGGAGACACAAAGAAGAGGGGAAAATGATTGCAAAATCTGCATTCCGTAGGGCAAGAAACTAGGGAGTTCTATTTCTGGAAGGGAGATCTAAGTTAGGTTCAGGGAGAGTTGAACACTGATAGGTTGCATGAGGAGACTCACACCAGGCTGTGTAATAATGTTTTGAAGGCCATCATGGCCAGAGTGGTTCAGTACTGATGGAGCAGAGGCAGCAGAAGTAGGACCTGGTGTGACTGAGTAAAACTCCTCAGAAGATTCCTCTGAAAGAAACATGGCCTGAGTAAGCTCAGATGGCTAGTGAATAATTCTGGCAAGCTTCATCTTTGGAGTAGGCTGAAACTGTTGATTGCAGCAGAACTAAGTTTTAGATTACATTGATTATATTTCTTTCCAAAATAAAATGTTAAACTGCATAGTATAATATTTCTAGATAATATAATTTTTCTAATAATTCTGGCAAGTACTAGAGCATGAGTTGTTGGTGATATTAAACTTGATTTCACTACAAGTTGACTATGCCTCCTCAATGTCCCAGATACCCTCCTAGATATCTGAAATAGTGTATCTAGTTCTGGCCTCCCCTGTACAAGAGAGAAATGGAGACACTGGAGAGAGTCCAGCAAAAGGCCTTTAAGATGATGAAGGGACTGGAGCATCTCTCCTGTGAAGAAAGGCTGAAAAGGCCACGACCATCTGTCCTGGAGAGGAGAAGGCTCAGGGAATCTCATCAATGTGTACAAATACCTGAAAGGGAGGGTATAAAGGAGGTGGAGACAGGCTTTCTTCAGTGGTACACAAGTGGGACCAGAGGCAGTGGGTACAAACTGCAACACAGGAGGGTCCATCTGCACATAAGGAAATGTTTGGGTTTTTTTACTATGAGGATGACTGAGCACTGGCATGGGTGGCCCAGAGGGATTGTGGAGTCTCCCTTCTTGGAGATATTTAAAAGTCATCTGGACATGGTCCTGGGCAGCTAGCCCCAGCTGGCCCTGCTTAAGCTGGAGGGGTTGGTCCAGATGACCTCCAGAGGTCCTTGCCAACCTCAGCCATCCTGTGGAGCTCCAAATCAGATTAGTAGCATTTACAACAGGACTGCCTAAGCACTTTACTGTGAAATCATATCCCTCTCTTTTGTTTTTAATGCTGTTAGTGAAAACTTCATACATCAGCATTCATATTTTCTCTGTTGCTCCAGAATCAGTGAATGTATATGCAAGATTTTATACTTGAGACACCGAGGAGTTGCAATCACATGGTAACAGCATTACCTTTGCAGAACAGGATCTTTATTGTGCCCTTCCTTTCCAGGTGGTTGGAGGCAAGGTAAAGAAACCAGGCAAACGAGGTCGTAAACCGGCCAAAATAGATCTGAAGGCAAAACTTGAAAGAAGTCGTCAGAGTGCAAGAGAGTGCAGGGCCAGGAAGAAGCTGAGGTACCAGTACCTGGAGGAACTGGTTTCAAGCAGAGAGCGAGCCATCTGCGCTCTCAGAGAAGAGCTTGAAATGGTAAGAAACTATCATTGAACCTAATCCTCAGTATTATTTGGGACCTGTGCTCATGAACATTTTTTCTCAAAATCACGGTGACTGACAGTGGCATTTGGCTAGCCAGAAGGTATCAAAACATCAGATGCATCCAGCTGTTTGCCTTCTTCGGTGTGTAGAATATGAATTTCATGTCACAAGTTATCTGCTGGTTTTGAACAGGAAGCAAGTAAAGAAAGTGCCATTGCATTTGAGTCTGTTGTCTTTGAAATATTTGTTTTGAATAACCTTTGGCAGATGTAGAAACAGGTAGGTGGTGGAAAGAGATGTGTTAATATATCAAGGGGGAAGATACACAGTGTGTCATTGCTTCTCTGTTGGGGAAGTTGATTCTTGCAGCATGTTCTCTGTATCGATGGTTGCACAGCTGTCCTGTTTTCCAGCACATGTAAGATGGGTGTCTTGGCCAAATAAGCAGCATTAACCAAAGAGAATGTTTCATTTGGAAATCAGACACAGCTCCTCAGTGGTATTGAGGTGCTATTGAAATTTCACTGGAGCTGAGGGTATTGCCTTGACCTGGCTTTAGGTTTTTTTGAGTAGGCAGGGCTAATCAGCACAAGTGAATAGGTTTAAGATCAGGTGAAAAGTCAGCCAGCTGCCCACAGGTTTTTTGATGTGCTTCTGGGTTTGGCAGTGAAGAATTTAAGATGAGGGAGCTAGGAATAAGGCACATGTGCTGCAACTGTGCCTTGCACAATCAGAAAGGACCTCTTAATAGTCCATCAGCTGCACAGTCATGTGAAATATTTGTTTTTAATAGGCCATGAACTGGAACGGTATTCTTGCATGTCAGCAGCAAGAAATTGCGCAAAGTGTTCCATGTTGTTTAATAATTACAGGATTCTGTCCAGTATGGCCACTGAGTAGCAGTTTATTGATTGAAACAGGATTTGCTGAGGCCAGGTATGCAACCATGGACACGTGCTTAGCTCATTAGTGCTCTGCAGTTTCATAAGAGGCTTCAGCTCAGTAAATTCAGACTTTAAATGAATATACCGGAAGGTAAAGATTAGAGCTCTGTTTTGTCTGCTAATGTGATCCTGGCAGTTTGCTAATGCCTAATGTGTTTGCGTATTTCAGTACAAGCAGTGGTGCATGGCAATGGACCAAGGGAAAATCCCCTCTGAAATAAAAGCCCTGCTAACTGGAGAGGAGCAAGGCAAAGCACAGCAGAACTCAACCAAATTTGCTAAGGCTGGGAAGACGGAAGCAAACAGCAGCAATCCCTGTAAGTATCCAGCCTATGCTTAATTCCTGGTTTTTTTACATCTTTTGTGGTGTAGGAGGATGGCTGTGGTGTAGGAAGAAACATAAGGATGTGCTTTTGGGCACAAATAGTTGATTGAAGCAAAGAGGTTTGTGGGTGGTACAGAGACTCTGTAATGTTTACATGGACAATACAGATACTACACTAGGTAGGAAGCTGGGCAGTTATTTTAAAAGAAGACTCAATCTCTGTTTCACTAAGGCCCGTGAAGACCTGAGACCTTAATCTTTTACAGCATTTTCTGTTTTCTTAATGTGAGGTGAATGGAGCACATAAAGCATAATTGAATTTTAAAAACTCCGTCAAAAAATCAGTATTCTGGCCATAAGCACTCAGAAGTGAGAAATGCTGGACTTGGCGTTTCCTATGGAGTCTTCTTTCTGACTCATTTGTGCATGTCCAGGGAATGAAATAAGGTTATTCCAGGAATTGGAAGGTGAAAAGATCATGTGATATAAAGTCATATTCCTAATATGTATGTGCAAAGGGAGAGAGTTAAGATGTAGCAAAGGGCAATTCGATATCTTACTACTTCTAATTTTGTAATATTTCATGCTACAGGCTAGATTACACTCTACTGAATTTTTTTAAAAAATAGGAATTCCTAGCTTTATGTTTGAAAGAATCAACATGAAAATCACATTTTTAACCACAACAGTCTTCCCCTGTGATGCATCACTGACAGGAGGCCAATGCAGAACCTTTCGCACTGCAGCAGAGATACCTCGGTAGCTCGCAGAAGAATGCTGTTCTGAGAAGTGGATGCATCCCCAGATGCAGGGGCAAGGATCCCAGTCCGCTGTCTTCTCTTTGCTCCTCCCCACATGAAACTCTTTGGTGGTGTTCCTAAGGCTGTGTGGAGTGGGGCTTTTGGGGTAGTAGGTGTTTGTGTAAGTGGAGCATTGTTCTTTCTTTCGCTACACCACCCTCCCCAAATACAGCTATGGCAGCTTTTGGGAATTTCTGTTACGAAATGGGGGCTGCTTTTATATCAGAGCCCAGAATTAGACTGGTTTTGGTTTTGGTAGTTATGTGGTTTTTAACCACTGTGGGAGTCTGGGAGGTTCTGTAAAGTAAAAGCAAGAGAAGGATCTCATAACAACTTTGCTAAAGCCAAACAGAGTACTGTAGGTCGGGGAGAAGGAAATGAATCAAAAGCTTTCAGTAAGAAGGTTTATAGCGATGTAATTTGTAACCTAAATGAAGATGTTGCTCTCAGCATCCTTCTGTAATCCAGCATGTTTTATATGTGATAGGGATTCTTCAAGAGAGGTACTAGATATATTTCCTACTTCTGCCCATACTTCTTTCACTGAATATATTTTCTACCTCCCATGCTTCTGGTAGGATAGTCAAAGCTTGTCCCTGCATCTTGCTTCCAGACATTCCCTCTCACCCATTGGGCCCTGCTATCTTTCTGTAGCTCCCTACATTTTGGGCCCTAGTACTTTCCTGGACAGCAACTTAAAATGGATTCTGCTGCGTTGTCCTGGTTTCCCAGCCAAAGATAATGCCAAGAACTGGTAGCAAGGAAACCAAGTGGCATCAGTTTTATGATAAGAAAGGTAATGGCAAAACTCTCGTGGGCTGATTCACTCATACTGGTTATTTACAGATAACCTGCCACTTTCTTCAGACTGCTCTTTCTCCTGGATATGTTTTTTGTATTCATATGATGTAACGTGGAGAGTGGAGCTCTCTGGATTTTCAGTGGGGGTTTGGCTTGCTTATTCTGTTCTGTTTATGGCAATGTCTTTCTCTGTATTTTATGAAATGCATGGAACATTTTTTAATCTTATGTTTTCTTCATTGTTTCATAGAATAAATATTATAATGAATGACTTTGCTAGACTGAATGTTGCCTTCTTTTTATTGAACTAATTGGGTCTGTTTAGCGTTACCTCAATTCAAGATGAGTTGAAAGCACTGAAAATAATTTCAGTGTACAGCACAATTGTTTTCAGAATTCCATTCTAAACACTTACATATTGAACCTTAAGGCATGGTTTTAAGTTTATTCTTTAGACCCTCCAAGCATGCACTTAGTTAACAATTGCTATAAATGTTGCACAGATACAGGAAACTATTATGAAAAGTTAAGTAATACTGAAGTAGGAATGGGGAGGATATGGGGGTTCAGGTTGTGTTGTCCATGTCCTGACCCCGGTCATCCACCCCGTGTGTTTGAAGTTTGGAACTGCAGTTTGTCCTGAAAGATAGCAATAAAGCCAGCATGTAAGTTTGGGGATTTTTGTCTGTATTGAATGCTTGCATGTCCATTTTCTGGAGGAAGAAAAATCCTGGGCCAAATGTTCAGAACTATACTCTGCGAACCTTGTAGCTGGATTTTGTAACATGATCATACCAGAAGTGTAATGTATTACTTTGGGCTAGAGTTAGTCTTGCACAGTCTGCTTTCAGATGTAAACGATGTATTGTACTTAAACATATATTTCAAATGTTATGTGTGTGCTTAAGTGTCTTTCCGAATCAGGAATGTAGAAAACATGCACGGGAGTTACAGTATGTGACAAGAACAGGTCCACTCAGCACTAGGTAATGTGACAGACTCAGCTCTGATCTTGCCAGAAATACCCTGTTTGTTTTCTTCCGTCTTTCTGTGTTTCACCAAACAAGAAGCCTCTCAGCAGAAAGTTTTATTTTCTGAAGGAGACGGTGAGTCGGAATTTCTCATTGTGATGGGCAACAATTTTTTTCTGTTCCGCATCATGGCTTCTACTTCTTGGCTTAATCAGCATTTGACATTACAGGATTGTGTTTGGCAAGCCTGAGTCCAGCTCTGTGGCACAGATAGTGCCACATCCATGTTCTAACAGGTTTTTTGTACTTCATGCAGATGGACTCGAGACATGTTACAGCCTGCATCATCTTCAATGGTTTTGTTGTTT
The DNA here is from genome assembly GCF_001604755.1 of Lepidothrix coronata. NCBI lineage: Eukaryota > Metazoa > Chordata > Aves > Passeriformes > Pipridae > Lepidothrix > Lepidothrix coronata. The sequence continues at coordinate 373,094 of NW_016690388.1, forward strand.
GTCCTCCATGCAAAAATATGAGACACATAGTTGCAGGCTCTAACTGTAGTTTTTCAATCTGCTCTTAGATGCTGTAGTTTATTACAAAATGTAGGATTCCTAGCAGCAATCATTGAAGTTCCATCATGTGACAGATTGTGCTGTGTTATAAATTTTTTGGCCTTAGCTGGATCTCCGGGAGCCCTTCATTTTAGAGCTTGAAGTTTAGCAGTTCCCCTTGAAAACTAACAAATGTTTGTGGTTCATGTTTGTTTGCTACTCTAATGCTTACAGTCTTCATCCACATTGATGTGGCTCCTCGAAGTGATACAACCAAGTCCTCTGACTAGGAGTCTCATCTAGTACCCTAAATAATGAAGGATGGTATAGTCTTATCCTCTCCTTGTGCAAAATGGGCACAGCCTTTCTCACATTTCTGCTGCAGTTAGTGAGCACAGCTGGTTCTCTCTCACATGTACTGAAGAAAGGAAATGAGCCTGGAAATGCTTCATTTTCCTACTTCCTGTGGAAATCTAATGCTCAGCTAGAGCCATTTGCCCAGCTAAAGGTGGGTATCTCTTAGAAACTATGCAGTCTCCAGAAAAGGTTGTCTACTATTTGGTGTTTACAACAACACTAGAACTGTAATTACAATTAAGTGTAATGAGACTGAACTCAGTTGATGATGATGGAGTAAGCACTGTACAGTTACACTAATCCTTTTGGGGAATATAACCCAAGGATGTACTAGATAGTGGCAGCTTCACAAGAAAAACATGCATTAAGTCTTCTTTTTATATGCTTCGTGCACAGAATCCTGAACAGTGAAGTGGATACATTTAATTGACTTGTCACTTAGCTGAGAAAATTTTGAAATTGTGTGTAAAAAAAAAAAAATCAAAGTCTGCTTTCATAATCTGATAAATGTTTGTCAAAAAATCGGTATTCTGTTAAGTGTTTTTCAAAGACTATTTTAACTTATATCAGAGGTTTGGGTTTTTTGATGTATTAGACAAATTTCAGAAAGCTTTTTCTTGTCAGCTGAAACCTGGCTAACTTTGAGAAAGTGCCTGTAACTGTTTTTTTTTTTTCCTTTTTACATTTTAGGGTGAAGATTAATCTACATCAATAATGAATCTAGTTTTTCCTGGAATCCCATGAAGAGGTGGAGAAGATTTGGGATCATAGTTCCAGTTCCTACTGTCCAAGAAATTGTAATCTCTATAATTACCTATAAAATTACTGTCAATATAAGAACCAAATGTTTGAGACTAATCTCAAAATACAGAGAAATCAGAGGCAAAGCTGAAATAAGAGCTGTAGTCCTCTTCATGAGTTGCAGCATGAGTGACAGATGATCAGCTGATGTAGAAATCCCTGTTGCAGGCAAGCAAGGCAAAATACCAGTTTGTGAGTTACTGCTGCTAGTGCCATTGAGCATTAATTTCTCTGTTAATAACTGAGTTTCTTATATGACTCTGTTGTGAATTTGTGAGAGAAAAAAAAATTCTAATCCACAGTAAAATCTGAGGTATCACATACAGAATAGCACATGGGGGAACTAAAATTCAGCTGATGCTGTATTTATAGAAAGTAAAGATTTGTGTATGTAGATATATTGTGGCCTTCCAGTACCTGAAGGGAGCCTACAAGAAAGATAGAGAAAGGCTATTTACAAAGGCCTGTGGTGGCAAGACAAGAGGGAACGGCTTCAAACTGACAGAGGGTAGGTTTAGATTAGATATTAGGAAAAAATTCTTTACTGTAAAGGTGATGAGGCACTGGCACAGGTTGTCAGAGAAGTTGTGGATGCCCCATCCCTGGATATGTTGAAGACCAGGTTGGGTGGGGCTCTGAGCAATATTTAAATTGCAACTAGAAAACGCTATCATTGTTCAGCTAATGATTTTCGTCAGGACTTCATTATAAAAAAAAAGAACCTAACCAACTGATTTTCAGTTTCTTTTTTTCCTCCATAAAAAGCACTTGGAAGGCAGAATTTTGCTTTTATAAAAAGTACAGGACTAACTCTGCTTTTTGGGTGTCTGCGTTAACTCACAACTGGCTTAATCAATGCTAGTAACATTGATTGCTGCTTCAAGCAATTCTTGTGTATGATCTCTATATGTTTGGGTGGGTATTGGTGACATTCTTAACTATGCTGCAGCTGATAGGTGTTCTGTTGATGAAATAAATTTGTGAATAAAAGACTACAAGTGGGTTATAAAATGCATTTTCATGAGACTGTACTCAGTGTGAATAGAAACAGCTTGCCATGAGGGGTGACTTGTTTCCGCGCCTTCTTTCTCATGGCAATGTAGAAAATACATTTTGATCAAGTTTTACGGTGCTGGCGACAGCAATGCTCCATGTTCTTGTGGTAGAGCATACCAGCAGTGGCCTCCAACTTCACCATCTCCTTATGTGGTATGCTGTGAATGCCTGGTGATGTAAGAACAATTCTTTCCTACTCCATATCAAACACAGATCTGGCCGTGTTGCTAGGTCAGTGTTTTCTGTTTTGCATTTCTGGGCTTTTTCTTTCCTCTCCCCTTTGAAATCTGCTTTGCAGTATGCACTCCCTTTTTCCTACAGGAAAAGGGTATTCTGTGAATCTCCTTTCTTCCCCAAAGAAGAAGCTATTTTCAAAAACTGCCAGGGGTTCCTTTTCCAGAGGGCTATATAAAAACATGAGTTACTCTGCTGTTTCTGCCTCTGCACACGCTCTGTACCACACCCACCAACTCATACTGAGTACCCTTTCTACATTTCAAGCTCTCAGTAACATCAGTGTAAATACCCCTTCTGCACTCCAAGCTCTTAATAATATCATCATCCTCTGTAGCTCAGGACCCTCTTGTTTCTCAGCTGAGCGCAAGCAGAGCTGGTATCAGCTCCCCCCAGAGTGTTTTTTGCTTGCTCAAGCGTTTTTCTGATAAGCTGTATGATCAGGAAGAAGGCAGCAGCATTAGCAGACAGTAGTGATGTTGTTCAGTTGTAGATGCTGGGCGTGTTCTCCCAGCATGTAGATGCTGGGAAACAGTTCTGCTCCTCCCAGAGTGGTAAGTCGTCTTTAACTTGAAACACTGGGATTTAGATGACTCTGTTACTTGTATTTCTGTAAAATTCTAGGTTGCCCGGCATTTTCAGCAGTGACAGTGCTTTCAAACAAAGGGAGTTTAGCTTAGGTTTACACACTTGAAACAGCCTATGGAATTAGGGGTGGGGATTAATTTTAAAAATTTTGGCCCAAAGTGATTTTATCTCATGAACATCACTGAGAAAAGGTTTCATCAAAGTAAATACAATAACAGTGTTGGTTTTCCATTTAAATCTGGGGTCCTGTCTTGCGATCTTGGATAGCAAAAGGGGAAGGAGGTTTGCCTGGCTTTCTGATCAGCTGCTGACTCTTGTGACGAGTATTTGTGTAAACCTTCTCAAGGTGATGGCTCGGTCAGGGATGTATCAGTGTGAACACTCACTTCAGCAAGGTGTGTTTCTCATTACTTTATTCTTAGGGTTTCTTGCCTTCTGAAATAAAGTAGTAATTTTTTTATTAGTAGTAACCAATGGAACCGAAGAGGATTGCTCTGGGTGTTTGAGAAGCAGCCAATTAACTACTTCCATTTTTTGAATTTACGAAATGTTTTTTTTTCAGAAGCTTCTTAATGTTGTCATCATTTCAATCCAATGCCACATTGTCATCATCATGGCCAGTCTTCGTGAACAAAGATTTGGGAAAGGTCTTTACCCTTCCAGCCTGCACAGTGGATTTTTTAGGTGAGACCCAGTGTGCGCTGAACTGAGCCCACCCTTTAATCCTGAGGTTCATCTGCCGGGGCCGAGCAAGCTCGGACGGTGGCAGCGAGGTCCTCAGGACGTAGGTTTGTTTAGAGTGACCTTCTCTTAGATGGATGGCCTTACAGGGCTGACGAGCTCCATCTGCCCGGAGGAGTTCCCTGACCGGGAATCGAACCCAGGCAGTGGTGGTGAGAGCGCCGCATCCTGACCACTAGACCACCAGGGGGCCCCCATGCCACATTGTAATGGAGCTGATATTGTCTACACGTGCTGACAGATAAAAAAAAAAAAAAGGCTGACTGACAGCCGAAGAACAATTATAAAGGTTATCTGTTTTAATCCCTCCGCCAGGGACTACTTGTGAAATGAGCACAGTTGCAGTTCTGTGAATGTATTAATAAAAAAAAAGAATGTAGGCAGAATTATGAATGGCCTCTTGCCATTCACCTTGCATTTTTTTTCTGAATCATGTTCTTTGTATGAAATAAGGCATAGAAACAAAATAAATGTGCCTGTTACTAACACAGCTTTGTCTTAGTCTGTCAGAAATACTACTACCAACTGTGACTTTATCACCTGTTAACATGGATTAAAATGATTGTCTTTATTACTGTAAAACTTCTTTTCCCCGTCTTTATTAGTATATACCTGTTTTCAGACATCAGGGAGAATTTTATAAAGTAGCAATTTCAAGTTAATTAGAAAGGATGGAGACAAGTGCAGGGATTGTCAGCGATGCTTTTAAGTGCTAATTTCTTCCATGTGTGCCATTTTTCTATCATGCTTGGTTTGGAGATCTACATGGAGATAGTAAGAGTAGAATGGAGGATCAATACTGATGCACTCCAGTTTTGTTTCTGTTGTCGGGTGCTGACTGCTAGCCTTCCAAGGAGCATTGAGAGCTTTTGAGGACACAATTTTACTATAGCAAAAGGCAGGGAAGACTTAGTAGAGTTTCTCTTGCAGTGATCAGGCTACAAGAAAGAATGAACTGTGGTTGCCATTGCAGCAATTGCTTGTCCTGTGGGTAGTGACATGGACCCCTGCAAACTCCTGCCCTCCAGAGAAAAATGGAACTTGAGTTGCTTTTCATTAAACAATTAATCCAAGATTCCAAGCTCTCCTCCTACCTGTATACCAGCTTTGCTTTCCTATTCAAGGTTTTTTGGGACAGAACTGTCATTTTAAATTGCTATTTTAGTCATTGAAGATTAAAATACTGTTGCCTTCAACAGAGAGTGTTTCTGGTATTGCTGGGGCCACTGAAGCACTGTTTTCATAAGGTTGTTTTCCTTTGGCTTTGATTGGACTGCACCTATTTAGAGTCAGGGGTTTTTTTTCATCTGAAAGGCAGAAACTTCTTAAACTGCTTCAATTTAATCACTTATAACCTTACACTTAAATCATACGGAAGTGCGTAACTAGTGGTTTTTATTTTTGCACCAACATTTGGATGAAGAATGTAGTGCACTTGTTTTTTTCCTCTTGTCTCATATTGTTAATATATTTGGTTGTACTCTTTTCATACGCTGAAATTAGAGAAATGTTTGCATGGTAAAGTCTCATGAGAAGGGATTCTGACTGTGTCACTCTAAAGCAAGTTGATCAGTTTGTGAAGTCCCAACAGTGTGGTTTCCTTTGAGCTTGTGATCTTTGCCTTATTCTTCCTTTTCCTTTGCTCAGTATCCACTTTTCCTTCCTCTTTGACTCCCTGAGCCCTGCTATGGGTAGGAGACAGCCAGGCTGTGGCTGATCTTTAGGGACACTTGCAGTTGACTGGTGGATAAGCAGGGACACATGCTGTCTGGCTGGTGTGCTGCTCTCAGAGTACAAAAAGAGTCTCTTTTGCTTTCCCCTGCAAGTAGATAGGTTAGTCCACTCAACCCTAGATTTGTTGATTGTCCAAATTGCATTGGCTTTATGACTTCCCTTTCAAACTGAGTTGGGATTGGTAAAGGGATCCATACATTGCTGATGCAGGCTGGCTCCAAACAGAATTACATAAGCCCTGGTTCCCCAGAAAACCAGGCTGGTGATAAACAAGTCCCTAAATAAACTTGGTGTACCCAAAAGTCTGAGAGATTCTTGGTTCTAGTTTTCCATTTTGGGTTGATTTTGACCAGAGTCCATCTAAGAGAGAAAACTTCTGTGTATTCAGAGTGGTTGAGGAGTCTGGAGATTGCTCTGTAAAGCTGAAATCAGCTGCTCGCTTACACTGGGATTTCAAAATTTACATCTCTCTTATGTTGGTGGCTGAAAAGCCTTTCTTTAAGGAGTTTTATACATGTAGGGCATGTAATAAATTTCTCAACAAAAGAAAAATCTGTGATTTTCTCAATTGGCACTTCTGAGGTTTTCTATAGAATACTTAAGCTGATGAAGTGGTTTCTGAAAAAAATATTAGCTAAAACTGAATATATGACTGATAAAAGTCTAGTCAGGTGAGCTTGAAACTCTAGTATTCATTTTTTATGCCTTTGGCTTGGAAATAGGAGCATTGCTACTAATTTCTTACACAGTCTCTGCCCCTATAATATTTGGAAAACTCTTATCATGTGCTATCAGTTTTAAAGGCCAGATTTTTACCAACCAAAGACTGTATATAATTAAATGAGAATATAAATTAAATGAAGATTGCAGCCTGTTTATATGAACTTTCCTGCTGCAAGTGTGCAACAGAAGGTTTGGCACTGTTCAGGTACTTCCTAAGGGATATTTGTGAATAGGATGTCCTAATCTAAATTATGCTCTATGTTTCTTTTAAGCTAGCTGGTTGTTATTTGGAGTTAAAAGAGAAATAAAGGATGTTTTTAGGGAAATTTAGAAGAAAACCATCTCCTGAGAACTGAGGTGAGAATGCTACTGGTCTTGCAATCACAAAGCAATTACAGGGGAAAATATTGGATGTAAAGAACAAGTCATAGAGGGTGCTCTGTAAAAAATGAAAAACCCTCTTATTTCTAGATCAACTTGGCAGGTGGGTAGTTTGGCTCTGCGAGGAGCTTTTCTCTGTACAGATCACTGTTTCTCTGTTCACCAAACAGTTTAGTGGAGAAAACTAAACTGAGATGCCACTTCCCAGGAAGCGTTCTGTGTGTTGATGAGGTTGCTGTGAATTTGCTCCTACATACATGCAGTGCAAGCTGGAACTGTGCAAGGCTGGTGGTATCATAGATCCCATGCACACATTTTGCTTATACTACAAAAGCCACTGCAACATGTACATCCTTTACACCCTTGCAACTGCACCAAATCCGTGGAGAGTTTTGGTAGACCGTTGAAAGGGGTCATTTTCAATCAAAGACATTCCTCCTATTTCCTTTCCCAAGCAAGACCTCCACGACGGCACCAAATACCTGAAATACAATACTCGAAAGTATTTACTAGTATGATTTTTTTTTTTTTTAGTGGAGGAAAGAGGTAATGTTTCCCTTAAAGACAAATCTCCAGTGATTTGTTACCTGGATAGAAATTTCTTCTGACAGTTAACATGATCAACAAGCAGGAAGCAGTCTTTGAAGACACAACTAGGTAACTGTTTCAGAGTGTGTAAAAAGCTGGACAGCAGATCAGCTCTCACAGCAGTGCTGAGTTAATAAGGAAATCGGGGTACTCCTGCTGCATTTACAGCTAACTGGTAACTAATCTGAAATCTTGCTTACTCTGGATATCATTTAATCGTTTTCCTCCCTGTATTTGGATTGATACGGGAAGGGACTCTGTGAAGTCTGTATGGAAGTGGAGATAGTATAAGTCTCCAGGGCTGAAGAGAAGTGCTGTGATGCCTTTGGAAATAAGATGGGTAATTACACCCATCTGTATGTGGTCTCTGCTGTCTAATTCTATGTGGCCTCAAAAAAATTCAAGGCCTTCTCCCCAAACCATGGAAACAAAAGCATCTCTTGCCTTTACTTGTCCATGCAGAGAAAAAGCTAGTGTCTGGCCAGGCATAAAACAAGAACAAATTAAATTATTTTGTGATGTAATCTTTTTTTCCTTTTTGATTCCCCTGAAAATGTAGGACCAAATCGAGAGCTGGTGTAAAATGGTTGGGATGCTGAACACAAAGGAATTACTGCTGTCTTTGCCACTTAGAATTTTATCCAGGGACTAGTTTCATGAAAAAAATGAAAGAAGACTTTGTGTGTGTTAGCAGTAGTGTAGAAAAAAGTCTGTGTTTTAGTCCAGGCTGCTCATCAGAAGGTGACATATAACAATCTTCCAGTAGGTATGTTATGTTTTACTAGATACTAGTTCAAGTAAAGCTTATGTAATTTGTAATGGTCTATTCCACAACACTTGCTAGGTTGAAGAGAGCCAATTAATAAAGACATATTAACTTACAGAACATCTTAGGGAGTTAATAACCCTTCCTTTTAGCATGTGGGTCTGGCTTTAATAAACCTCAAATCTGCTTTTTGCTCTTTTAAACGAGAGGGATCTGATGTTGGGAAAGGCTGAGCACTCAGAATTTCAGCTGAAATCAATGGCGTGTGTTCAACACCTTGGAAAACCAACTCCTAAATCAATGTCAGTTAATTCTGAAGTCAAACAGATTGAGTTGAGGAGACTGAAAAAAACTCAGGGGATTCTTAAGTGGGTATGTGGAAACTCTTAAGTCTGGTAATGGATGATAGCCACTTTGGTATCACCTCTGGGAGGCTGGGGGAAAAATAGATAAAATATGTTTCTCTGTTTTTCATTAGTCCCCACCCCTTCAACTGGAAGCTTTTAAAAGATGTTTAACGAAAAATCCAGTTTTCTGCTGAAATAAAAAGGGAGCGACGTAATTTGACAATTTGTAATAGTAATTCCCAACTGCAAGCCACTTATTAGCAAAAGTAAGCGGCAGCGATGGAGTTTCCACTTAACATGTGTCTGCTTAATGGAAAAAAAGTTGTTCAATGTTTGTCATGTATTGTGTTCTCACACAGAAAACATTTAAAACCAAGGGTCAGATGGGCTAGAGATCCAGGAGTCCTCTCTCCTAGAGCTTCTCCTTTGCAAATGGGGCTGAGATGTGTTTGTGAACTGGAAGTTTTTGTTTGCCAACTGCCAAACCTGTCCTAGTGCCTTGCTGCCTGCTGCAGTCCATGTCTACATGCTGGTTTCCATTCCGCTTACACAAAAGCTCATGGACAAGGATGCCTATCCATGCAGGAGCAGTGATTGGCATCCCAGGCACCTGGCCAACCTTTATGGGTTACTGGGGTGTCCCAAGAGGTCTTTGAAGCCCTAGAGGCAGTTGCTGGCTATTCCCACATTAAAATGTGTTTCTTCAAGCTGCCTTTACCTGAGTAGCATTGTTTGGTCTAGTGTTAAAGTTTCCTCACCCCTCTGTGTGAGCCAGTACAGGCTGGACACAGGAACAACCACAAAACTGTGGATGAAATTTATTTTTGTTACCTCACCTGTATTTTAGGGATTCGTGCAGGGTAGTTTACCACTGTGTTTCAATCTTTCTCACAGCACAGAGGGAATCTCAAGCATATTCAATAGGCTGACTCTATCATGGGTTATCAAATCACAGATATTCTACTTGTCCAACGCTCAAGGATAAACAACAATTAGTATAATATATGGTTTTTTCTACACCTCAGCTCCAGGTCACTTCAGTGTTTTTATAAACTTCCTTGCCAATCTTCTGTTATTTTCCTCATTAACTTTATCGTTCTGTTGGATATATCACTGAAACAGTCTGTTGGCAGTGAGGGAGTGTGAAGACATATGTTTATATTGATCAGAAAAATCCTGCAGCATTTTCTATTTCTTGCTTAGATCTTAGATCTGCAGATTTGCTCATCTGCAGGCCAAAAGCTGTCTGCACACAGGCAGCATCCACTGGAACATGATTTTTCTCCTGTCTCTGGCACCTCTGGGGCCTTGGCAGACCAGGAGGTACTTGGCATTGGTGCTGTCAAACCCATCCATCACCTGTCCTAAAATGATAGAAGGAGCGAAAAGGATTTCTTCTTGCTCTAGCACCAGGTCAGCACTTTTTAATCTCCATCCATTTCATTACAGGTGTCCAAAGTCAACCCTAAGCATGGAGTAGCTGACATTTCAACTGCCAAGCTGCCAGATATTTTCCATCTTCGGCACCTGTAAGCATGGTGTCTTTGTCAGCTCTCACACAGCAGCACCAAACTTCCAGTGGCTGGATGTCACCTGCCACTGAGCTGCCAAGGCAACTCAGGCAGCCTTTCTTCCTTCAGGCACCTCTCCCAGAAGCACGATGTTTGCCAAAGCATGAGCCTGGTCAGCAGCCATGGCTGATGGAATAGAGGATGGAGAGGAACATGCTGAAAGCTGCATTGTATTGCAAGTAGAAATCAGGACGGTTTATCAGTGTAGCTGCATAAGGGCACAGCTGCAGGGACACATTCCTCCAAGTTCAAAAGCATCTTATGTTGGTGAGAATATGTTTTGAACAGTGTAGCAGTTTTGGTTATGGCAATCAGAGTCATGCTCACTCTGAGACAACTGTGACTGGGCTTTTACTGATGCGGGAAGGTGGTTTAAGGGAGCCAAACTCCAGACTTCCCTCATGGTCACAGGGCCGGGTAGGCCCATGATTTCAGTGCAGAACTACCAGCTGTTTCAGCCTGGGGACATTATGTCCCTAGCTGTTGTGTCATGGCAATTCTGGACTTTTCCTGGACACCTTCTGTAGTTTTACACCTTCTGGAAGGCAGGAAAATGTGGTTGAGTTCACAAGAGGGAAAGTTGCTCCGAAGTCTCTGGTTTCACAGCCACTGGTGAGTTCTTTGATCTGTGTACATAAAATGACACCTGGCAGGCTGTGGGTCTGCAATGTGGAACTAGTGCTGTAGGGATGGACTGCCTCTCTCTTAGTTCCTTTTCAGCAATGGAGCAATTCTGAAGGCAGCAGCCCCTACGTTGTGGTGGCTGCAGCAATATTTTCCTTTGGGATCCATAATGGTCTGAGGCTTGCTTCACATCTGAGGGCCAAAAGCTGGCTGTGCACAGGCAGCATCCACTGGAACATCTCTGGGGTCCAACTGAGCAAGGACTCATTGCATACGATTGATACATTCTCCAACATTAAAAGTAATGTTGCAAAGTTGACCTGGCCCGAGATCTAATTTTACTGTGTCAGAGGCAATTAAATGGCAAAGAAAAACTAAGCACATGTTTCAGGGAGAAACGACCTGCTCAGAACATGAACCACACCTTTTCAAGGTCCTCTCATCTTCTAATTCATGGGAATTTTTTTGCTAATGGCTTTACGAGAAATATCAGATCCTTATTTAATGGGGATTTCTGAATTTGTGAAATACATGCTGGAAGTGTTCCTGCGGTCAGCGAGGATTCTTACAACCATACTTTGTCTTGTAGAGGAGGAAGGAAGTTTTCTACCATATGTGTAGGATTATTTCTCAACAAAGGGGTTTCCTCACTCCCACACTGCCAGCACAAGAGACTCTTTAGAGGATGTCAGCTTGGGGCTCCAACACACGTATACGTCTGCTCCCTGCTGATGGAAAAGGGAGATACTCAGGCATGTTTATTACATGCTGTAGTACTTGCTGCTCTTGTTCTATTAACTTTTACTACTGCTGCACTTTCAGGCTCCAGCCATGAACAGGACCCCAAGTGTGCCACTTTTGCTCTGAAAGCAGAAGAAAAAAATAATCCTTCTCTGAGGAGGTTGTGACAAGGGATGTCTCTTTTAGACAGACAGCAGGGAACTTGAAATTTTGAAACAGGAGTATGTAGAGGGATAGCTGACACCTGCATACTGTCTTCTATTGCCTAGTTTAGCACTTGGAATCAAAGTGTCCATACTGCTTTTAGGATGACTTGAGTGTGAAATGCCTGCTGATAGCCTGGACCTGAGGATGTTTGGCCATGCCCTGCCAGCTACATCAGGGTGCTCCAAGGAGAGGCTGATCTGGAGCTGGTTCTGGGCAAGAAATGACAGAATACGAGACTCCTCAGTTCAGGAGAGAAATAACTGAGAATACATGACAGAGATTTACAAACCCGAGACTGGCACAGAGAGAGTGGATGGGGACCAACTGTTCACCATGTACTAACTTTTTTGGAGCTAGTTGAGAAGAAAATAGAGAATAGGAAAAAAGTACTTGAGACTCTCAGCTGAAAAGAGGTCAAATCCTTGATTCTCAGGCAAAAAGCTCCTGAAATCTGCTCAGATGGGTTCTGAGCAAGCAGAGTGGGGCAGTTAGTCCTGTCTTTCAGACTTTGTGACTAGGTCATTCTGCACCTGCTCTGGGTTTACTGAATGGCACCATTCTTTGGCATCTACTCTATGAAGGGAATTAATTCCTACCAGTGACTGCTGGAGGCTGGAAGGATGTGTCAGGAGTCCTCTATGTAGCCTCTCTGCTTTCTCCAAGCACCCACTGATGGCTACAGTAAACAACAGGATACTAGGATGGATGGACCTCCAGTCTGATTGACTCTCTTGTCAATATTGCAAAAAGAGAGAAAGGAAAACTTTGCAGGCGAGCGGTGCGGCAGCCTGGGCTGAACCTTCCAGGGCTACAGCGCACAGGACCACATGGATCCAACAGAGTAAGGGGAATTCACCAACCAGATGCCAGTGCTGACTTAATTTAGTGGATATGTAGTTATCTGTGTTTTCTGAGGGTGTTCTACTGTACTTCTGGGCAACACAGTGAGAACTGAGGAAAAAAATCAATATTCCCCACACAGACTCAGTGCAATTCCTATTAATGAGATTGACAACTGGGGGAAAGAAAAAAGGAAAAAAAATGCCCTCTGTTTCAGGAAGTATAAATTACTTCGGTTGAAGAAATTTTTCCTAGTCCTGGCCACCAGGTCCTTTTCCACCAGGCAACTTTCCAGCCACTCTTCCCCCAGCCTGTAGCACTGCATGTGCCCATTTCTCGTGAGTTTGTCACTGTTGTGGCAGGCAGGGTGGTACAAAGAAGCTCCTGCCTCTCTCCACTGGTCTCCAGTTTTCACAGCTGGTGTTGTTCCTCTTCCCAGCAGGACTGAAGCCCCAGCCAGTCCCACTGGGACAGTGCTGGCAGAGAATGAGCAGTGGGAGTTGCCTCCACCTACATCCACAGCTCCCAGGCAGGTTGTCCCTTCTGGGACACCTATTAGGGACCTCTTCGAACACACCCCTGTGGAGGATGCCGTCAGGCAAGTGTGGGACCACAGACCTCGTTTTCCTGCTTGTGTTTGGGAAAGACCACTCTTTGCTGCAGTGCCACAGCTGTGCCTCAGCAGAAGGGATGCAGGCCAGGGAACACAGTTTCAGATGTGAGAAGGCCCTGGGTGCCTGTCACACACATGGCTCCTTTTGTTCAGCAGGTCTGCTCCCTGGCTGTGCCCAGCCCCAGCTTCTGGGTGGGTGCACCAGGCTGGGTGCAGAAGCAACTTGAGAGGAGGAGGGGAGGACGAGACCAAGGAGGGGAATTTTCTTGGGCAGTTTGGACTGTGAGACCTCTGGAGAGGCACGAGGACAGAGATGCAGAGGCATCCAGGTCTGGCCCAATGCTGACCCTGCTGGGGCAGTGGGAATTTTGCCACTGATGAGGTCAGTAGGCTCAGGCTGAGGCCAACAGGGCCCACATATGGACATCTTACCTGTGGGGTCTCAACATGAGGGACAACCACAGTGCAATGTTATTCACAGAGACATAACGGAAGGAAGTTTAGATGGCTTTGGGTGAATTTAGGTATTTATATACTGCGGCCCATCTTGTGTGGGGATTAATATAAACAGTATTTTTTCTTTCCCTTTTTTCCCTACAGATAGAGAGTATAAAGACTCTTGTTTTGTAGAAGAGCATTGCTCGTGGTTCCAGGAGAGGAGTTCCCCAAAGCAGAACATGATAACTGAAATGAAATAGAACAAATTCATCAAACCCAAAGCATTTAATAAAATAAAACATCTCTTTTCCCCCCCCTAAAACCTGTGTTAAAAATATGTAACTATACATTGGTTCAAAAAGGAGAGAAGACTACTTCTTCTGGGGTTACAAGGTAACTTTTCAAAGCAATGAAGTCCACTAGACAAATGTATTTGGGGGATTGGATGGAATAGGCCAGGCAAGCTTTCTTTCCTTGGCTTCTCTGTTAAAAGCATCATAGGTGGAGTCTTTGGTGACACTTTTGGCCGTCGCTGGAATATCTGCAATACCAACATGATTTTTTTTTGCTATCCTGGAACTGGTGGTGATGGTGTATGCATTGCTTCTGTAGCATTTCATGGCAGACATGCAAAAAGTTTCTTTCATCCCCCTTCTGAAGTTTGCATTATAGATGGAGTAGAGGGTTGGCTTAGAGGCTGAGGAACTAAAAGAGATCCAGGTGATAGCCAGGAAAACCAAGGAGCTCTTTCTGTAGTCTGTTTCCTGTGGGTGCCACAGCTGTACCATGTAGAAAGGGAGACAGGACAGGAGAAACATCGAGTTTAACATTAAGAACATCTTGATGGTTTTCACTTTTGTTCTTGGGACAATATTTGTTGTCCTCCTGACAGTCATTCCATCTGTGCCTATTCTCCAAATGTACTTAATTACTCTCTTGTAAAAGAGGATAATGAGGAGGGATGGGATCAAAAACACCACCGAGAGGTGGGTGATACTATAGACAGTTCCTTGCCAAGAACTGGGTAGAAAAAAGTTGCAGTGGTGGTCACTGTTGGAGCTGTAGAGAAAACAAGCTGGTGATGCAAACAGAGCACCACAGAGCCAAGAGGCCAGAATCATTTTCTTGGCTTTCTCCCTGGACACTTTGAAGCTCAGGGGATGGACAATAGTGTAGAATCGATCCACACCTATGGAGAAGAGCACGTAGATCTGGACTGCTGGGGTGAGGTACTGTATGTACCTCACCAGCTTGCACATCCCGTTCCCCAGCATCCACCTGCCGTAGGTCAACTGGAGCAGCAGGAAGGGCGCACTCACAACACTGGTGAGCAGGTCTGCACAAGCCATGGAGACCACAAAATAGTTGGTGGTGGATTGTGTCCTCCTGCTCCTGTGGATCACTAAGCAGACAAGGAAGTTTCCCAAGATAGAAACCAGCCACAACACTCCCCAAGCCATGCTGGCTGCTGCAGTTTCCCCCGGGCTCAGTCCATAGTCTAAGAGAGTGTGGTTCCTGCTTGAGCCGGGTCTTGTGGGTGACGATTCTGTCATCTCATAGCCAGCAGGAGGGATGGAGGTTTCGGGGTTGCTCGTGTTCTGCAGCAGGAGCAGTAAGGTAGGGAGAAGAAAAGGACTGCTGCTGTTATCCATGCTTTGGGCAAACTCGGCCATGTCTTTTGCTCAGGCTGCAAAAAGAGAGGAGAGAAAAGGTTTCAACAGCTCTGTGTGAAAAGCCCACCTTAAGCAACACAGGAGAATTCTCAGTAGTATACCTTAATTTCATAGAAACTGGCAGAAATATACACTGTGTGGATGCTCATGTGACTTCTGTATTTTTGAGTTAACACTGAAATTCAGCTGCTGGGATCGTATTGTAGCTGGTCCTTTGTGTAAGGAGCACCCTACCCTATCCCCCTCACTGATATGTAGTGGCTGCCAGCCTTTCATGTCCTTGTTTTTGTGCCTTACAGCCCCACCCCATCCCTGCCTTGGTGGGGGGAAGGAGAAGGGCAGGACTGCTTGGTCAACACATGGAGTCCCCAGGCAACGAGAAGCCTCAGCCCGGAGAATGTTCTGGACCATCGCCATGTATGCCCACAACCCCTGACTGGAACAGGTTATAAATGAGACCCCCCTGGAAACCACCTTTTTTGTGTGGTTTTCCTTGGAGCAGCATGTCTGTGGTGGGAAGCCCTTCCCTTAGGGTTGGGATGCCATCAAAGGAGACTTCCTGGGATTGAGTTCCCTCACTACCAGCACCATCCCCCCAGAAGAAGGACAGGCCTTTAGCATGTGTGCGAGCACAGGCACACTTTGGGTCATTGGTCTTGTCTGTGGAGTAATAATATCCCCAACTGGTAACACCAAACCTAGAACCTGTTAATCTCTCATTGCTTGAGAATTAAAGTTTGTCTGAGTGCATTATCTGTGTGAAGATGTTTTACTGTACCTTCATGACAGACACACTACAGAATGTGATAGGTATGACCTCCTGTTTCGAGGAGCAAGAGACAAGAATGCATATATTAACAGACAGAATTTCCGGTCTTGAATTTAGCCAGATGATTGGGTTGGTCTTAGCCTATTGCAAGGACAAAATGGGAAAACAGCAAATTTTAGTGGCTATATGTATACAAGCACCTTGCTGCAGTCTGATGTCCTTTCAGTCATCATCTTGACATGCATGACTTGTAGCTGAAACGGTTTGAGGGTAGTAACAACTGGGTTTGTTTCAGTGGAGCTGGTTAAACAAAGAATATTTGCATGGCACCCTCATGCCAGAATAACACTGGGGGGATATCAGTAGTGAGACTGAGAAGTGGTGGTTGAGTTGTCAACTGCAAGGGGGTCCATCAGCAGATCATACTTTGCCCCTTGTCCCCTCTTCTGTTGGAGGGCTGTGGGTGCTGCCCAGCCTGGCCTTGCCTTCCCCCTCATCCTTAATTGCCTTCCTTCATCATTTTCTTGCTGGCTTTGCCTGGCAGATGATTCCTGACTTCTCAAAGAGTTCCTACTTGTCTTTCACCATCCTCTGTCAGGTGGATCTGCTCCCCTGGAGATATCCTGCTGTCATCAGCTGTTGGCAGGGCATTTGGGCTGCTATCTTTGGCAGAGTGGCAGGATGCATTGACAGTACAACCCACTCAATTATGTGTTAGAATTATCTGTCATAAAATAATACATGTGGAGCCTTTTAACCAGATAGAAAAGAACATTATAGGCTAATTTTCTTCTTTGATTTCCCTTCTTGCTGTGCAGAAGTATGTGCCATTAAAAATAACCAGCTACAAATAAAGCTTCATAGAAGAATAACCAGATAAAATTTCTTGACCAGTACTGAAGAGTCTGATACAAGAATGCAATGACCTTCTTAAGCTGTTAAAATATGCAGACTCGCTAACACTGTTTTCATGATATTTCTCCTTGTGGGGCAAATCTGCTCTGCGTGTCTGTTCAGACCTGAAACATTTAGTTATGCAGGTGGGTAAAACCGAGAATAGTTATAGGGTTGTAGTACTCAAATAGTACTTTTTTCCCTGATGTATGTTGCCTAAAAGTCAGCCCAACCACTGTTGACTGGAGAACGTGGGTTACCTGCAAACATGCCTTTGAGAAGACAGGAATGCAGCAGCTTCAGCAGGGAACAGAGACACTTATGGAGAGCTAAACAGTGGGTGCCTACAGAGGAGAGAGAATGGCAAGAGGTGTATCCAGCTGTCTTGTGCTAGAACTTTGCTAGCAGAGGAAGCAACACATGAGCTGAAGAGCCCGTTCCATGTGCCACCCTTCACCAAAGATCATTCTTGTGTTGAGAGGTAAAATATCTGGTTATGCGACTCTGGAGGTGGTAGTTTCCTCACTGTGAGTAAAACAGAAGAGGTACCAAACACATGTGCAAGTAATACTATATTTTGTGATTCTTTCTTTCTTGGAAAAATTCAGGATCATTCAGCACATTGCCCACAAGGTACAGGTGTAACTGTAGGGAGTTTAACTAACTTGAGCATAAGATTTCTCTCGTTGTACAGCAATTATTTGTTTTATTTTTTTAAAAAGTAAATGCTATCTAATTAACCAATGTGCTCTGAGATTTCTGCATTCTTAGTCATAGATAATTTTTCTTTCAAATGGATCAGAAGCTAATGTCTTTTATATTAAAGGATCTCTATTCAAGCCTATTTTCCCTAGGTGGCACTGAGATCAGAATCATGCCCTGATTTAGCACTAAGAACCTTAGAATCTATGACCCAACATATATTTTTCTTCTGTAGGAAAGCCTGTTTTTTATAGTGGAGACTTGAACTTCTGCATTATAAGTAATGTTCCAAAAGGAACCATGACCGTGAAATCTCAGCAAATGCACAACTCTGTATGGTCTAGGATGCAAATACCTGAAGATTCTGTAACTTGCTACATTATTTATCCTCAATTCCCATGTTCCTGTTTGCTGCACTGTTTACTGAAATATGTTTTAAGTGTTAGTGAGCCATTCGACTCATGAATATCAGATCTGTAAAAAACAGTGATGAGCTCTGTCACCTCCCTCTGCCTTGCAGGTCAATAAGCAGAAATTTAGAAACACAAGAAGTAAAAATTACATATAGTGAATATGTGAGGGTAATTACATTTTTAGTTACCAAAAATGTTTTGAATAATTTTCCCTCACTTTGTCTTTCAAACATTTTAGAGTGGGAATCCTTTTAAAACTGATACAAGGACTTTCTGTATTTCTGTTTTAAAACCTACTTTATGCGCATTTGCTTGGCAAAAGAAAGGGTGTGTGAAATGACTCATAATTATCAAAGAGAGATTTCCTTGTGCCACAGTTCCATTTTATTGACCTTAATTTGCAGTTTGGAAACCAAATCTCTCCATTTTCAGGGTTATCCCTTTGGGTTGATAGCTAACTCTCCAAAATAGATCTGTTACTTAGAGATTAAGTATTTGAGCTACAAGAACTTCATGAAATTACCACCACATATACTTTGCTGTTGCATAAAACTCATATGGCATAGTTACTGTGTGTTTGCATGTTTACTGTCCTATCTACAAGTGCAGTGTCCACCTCAATTTGGAAGAGCAAAACCTAATGAGATTCACAAAAGAATGCAATAAATGTTTTGTTGCTTTGGGGTTCTTTTTATGATTAATCAAAAGAATAAAGACTTTGTTTGCCAACTACTGTTTTCAGGATTAAAAAGGCAGCTAAACAAACTGATCCTAGCACATTACTTGACCTAGCACTAGCAGAGGGGCTTTTTTATTCAACATATTTTGCCTCTCTGCATCATAACTGCAAAACACCAGGCAAACATTGGCCCAGAAAATTATTTCAAAAGCATTAAACTGGTCATTAACTCCATAAACTTCCCTCTCTGAAGAGTATCTTGGGAATAACTGCCAGACTGGAAGAGAAATGCTTCATCTAACCGAGTTTAATCAACATTAGAAAAGTGAGTAAGTTGAACCAGAATGGGGGAGAGAGGGCTTTTGTCTGACTGTGAGATGCTAGAAGGTGACACTCATCTCTGCCTAAATTCAAATTACCTACCCTGTGTGCTCACTGTGTCAGTGTAAAAATCCCTTTATAGAAGAGCGCAGTCTCTCTCAGTGTCTTGCTATGTGGAGATGACTGTGTGCATATTGAGGCCATTTAGTACTTCTGCTTCCAGTGAAGGAATGCAGATACACATGCTTTTGTAAGTACACCATTTCCCTGCCAGTTCTTTTCTCTGGTCTAGTGCTCGTAAAAATGCTCAGCTATTTGCCCTGTTCCTCTGACGAAGGCTTTTCCTTTCTCTGGGCAGCTTTTCTGAGCAAAGCTTAAAATCTCTTCAGATGAAGTGTATTCTTCCTCACTCTCTGCATTCTAATGCATGAGGATAGAAAACATCTGCCCCTATTTTATCAGGAGAATAAAGTGTTTTGAATTCAGTAAAACTTTTGGGATCCATACCCATATCTCATATGCTACTGTCTGCTCCTGAGCTTCACCCAGCTGCTGGAGATTCTTATCCTGCAGCATGCCTAGCTAAAGATGATGTAAGTGTGGATGGGTTCATGGATGAAGCTTTCAGTGCTGGTGTGGACACAGCTCAGCTTTCAGTAAAAGCTTCTGACCTGAACTGACTATGTAAGCTGATACGTGTTACTGCATCTTGTATCAGGATATGAGGGCCAAGCCTGTATTGCGGGGTGAGGTCGTGGGAGCAGGAAGTATGGATGGAATCAAATAAAAGAAGGAAATGTTCTAATTTCCAGCACATCTACAGAATATATGTTATAATTGGCTACTGCATAAGCATGAATCTAAACAAGACTTTTTTTGCTCTATGCTTAAGGAAATTAAGGGCAACTAGGCAGCCTCTTTGCCATCAACCTTCATTGACTCTTCAAGTTCTGACTATTTTCATAAGGTATTAAAACTGAGGACAAGGATATAATACTGCAACACTTGCTGAGATTGGGATCAGTTTACATTTCTTGTACTGGCTGCTTGAGGAAGAATCCTTTTTCAGCTTCACCCTTTTAACTGACCTTAGTAATGGGTGAGATATGCAGTAACAAACTAGAACAAGAACAGGGTCCATCTATTGCTTGTGGATCTGTTAGCTCACATCTGGAGTAACTACTCTGGCAGCAGGCTTGTAGCACTGGGTTCAGGGCAAATCTACGAGGCATGACTTTGATGAACAAGCAGGACTCAAACCCGTTCATAAGTCACAAGTCACTGCATATTGGCTTAGTCTCCTTAAAGACGTTGCCATGTCTTGAAGTTCATTCTGGTCTTAAAGGTTCTCGGAGCAATGGCATTTTCCTGCATCTGAAGTCAATGAATTTTTCTCATGTATTTTCTGTGGGTTAAAACTGACATACCAGAAGTCACTGCAGGACTATTAACCTGAGATGAGCTGCTAAGACCCAGTAATTATTTGTGCACCTAAACCCCAAGGTGTTTATTCTCTGTTGGTAGGGAGAAGGAGCCCTTACAGTAACTGCAGATTCCACTTATACCCAACATCATGCTCTGGTTCAGGGACAGACAGTGGTAAAATATGAGCCAGATTTGTGCTCAATACTACCCAGACACAGACTCTCACCTCACTAGAGTGAGGTAACAGGTGTAACTCTCTTCAACCAGGGCTCTGCTGAAGGACACATGAGGTTGGCAACACTCAGATCTGTAGAAAGGAGGCCCTTCTGGAGAGCTAGGCAGGGCCACTTGCAGTGAGAAGTTATTCCTGCAATAGCTGTAGGGTAGGGTTTTCTGTAAGGCCCAGGCAGGACACAACCATCCTTCCACAGACCCAGACTCTGCCAAAAGAGTTGTTGGGTTTGCCAAGACCTTTGGACTGTCTGTTCCTTCCACCTGTCTCCTCTGCTCTTGTCCACAGCCTAGTCTGGCTAATCATAGGGGATAAACAGAGAACGGTGCTCTGGTTACTACCTCATGAGCAAACCTGTGTAACACAGTTTACAAACATGTGCACAAGGGTTTGAGTCTCCTGTTATAGAAGTAACTGTTCTTCCCCAAAGGAAAGACCCAAAGGTTTTAACTCTTCTTCCCCGAAGGAAAGACCCACAGGTTTAAATGTCTCAAAGCTTTATTCTGCCTTCCTACTGCTGTGGCTAGTATGCAAAACTCCAGATTAGCACTGTTCTAAAAATGAGAGCAGAACCCAGATCTGTGCCCAGTGTGACTGTGGGAGCATGAAAAAGTGGAGAAGAGTGACTAACCTGATTTCCAAGTCTCCTGTCAGAATAGGTTCCACCTACTGAAATTGTCCAAGAAGAGTGTAGAGAAGCTTGAAATAAAACTTTAGAGGCTTCTGGTCCCCCTTAATGGGGATTGATTTTGTCCTTGGATGTGGCTAGGCTGTACCCTTTCCTGATTCAGAGGTAAAAAAATAGATGCTCTCTCTCACATGCTTGCACTAATTTTTGGCAGTGCCAGGCCCTGCCTACAACACAGCACACTCTTCTGTGTGATGTGAGGAACACAGTGCTTACCAGGGGTGGTTTGCCATGGTGGGTGCTGACAGATAAGCAGTGGTGAATCTCGCTCTTGGCTGATTTTAATTCCCATCTCTTGGAAATTCTCACCCTCTCCCCACTGAGTGTCCTCTCCCCCACAGGGAAAATGTGCCAGCAGGAGGACTTCACCAGCTTAGTGCACCCTCTCGCTATCATTGAGCACAAGTTCTTCTCCCAGGAGAACCTCAGGAGTTTTTTTTGTTGCTTTTGTATGGAAAGGTCATGTAGAAAGGAACTCTTGATATTAAATCTTGTGAAAATTGCTTTCTCATCGCACGAAAAGTTAATATGGCAGCAGGATTTTTGCACTGGTTCAAACATTTGTGTTGGGATGTGAGACTGTTTGTCATATGTCTCTTGACTCTTCTCAATAACATGGAACTGTGCTCACATGACACAGGTCACCTGTGCCAGACACAGTGACAGAGAGTGGGGTGGCAGTGGTGGCTAATAATTAGGGCTGCCAGAGATCCTAAGATGCTTCCAGGAGGACTTATCTGATAGGAATAAGAGGAGGAGACCTGAATGAGCAATAGAACAACATTCCCACGAGTCTCTGCCAGAGAACATGGTGATTAGTGAGAACATTTCATAGTCTGCCTATAGTTGCTTTGTTGGAGAAACTGGGAGGCTGAAGGCCATGCAAAGCCTATAGTTAATCTGGAAATGCCTGATGTGGAGATGATTGTGGGAAGGGGTTTTCTCAGCTAAGCTAGACTCAAGGAGGACAAAAGCAGCCTAGGACAAGCCACTGAGGCAAGATGTCAACCTGCTGATAAGCCCTGAACTGGAGATATCTTCATGGACAGGATGCCAATTGCAAGAACTGTGTTGGCTGCCTGTCAGAGGGGAAGTCTAGGGAATTATGGAAGCTGCTGGAATGAATAAATCCCAAGTGCACAAGCTCTGTTTCATGTTTTGGCACTGGGACAACTGTCTGTGGTGAGTAGGGCGAGTAGACTCCACTTGAGGATGTTAGGGGTTTGTTCTGCATTGTCTGATTGAAGTTGCTCTCCAAATTGTTAAACACCTGAGACAGGATGCCTGGTGGGGCTGCAAAGGAAAATGCAGATGGAGATCATACGGTGTGGCCCGGATGGGGGAATTGCACTGCACAGCTTTGCAAACAGAGGCTTCACAGGAGAACTGTGGGGGAGTAAGAGTCTGCAAGCTCTTACTTTAAGATAAGGAGCAGAGCTCCCCAAACGTGTCTAAGGTGTAGAAATTCCTCCCTTTACTGACTCATCTGAGACAAGCATGCTTAAAATAAATCATAAATCAAGCTTACTCACAAGTTTCCAAAAATCCATATTTAGACACCCAAATACAGATCAGCTTTTAAGGACACCTCTGGATTGGCAACCAGTTTTTCTGCAAACCAAGACACTTTTTAAAGTGATTAACAGTGACTTTAACAACAGATCTTCAAGAATCACATTTTAAAATCTTAGCCAGAAAGAACTGGCTATGAATCCTGCCTCATATACACAAATGGTCTTTTGAAAGTAGAAGGCAGCTTTGCTTCTCCATTACTCTGTGGAGACAACATACTGTTTGATGTACTGGAAGCCAGCTGGAAAAATGAGAAATATTGCTATGGATTCTTAGAGAATATGTGTCTGAACTAGTAAAACCAGAATAGGTCCCTTTCCTGTGCTGGCTACAGATAAGCAAAGATTGCTGAGCCTGTGGTGTTTCCCTAAGTAGCTGCATCCAGGCACCCACACAGAAAAAGGGAAACAATGTTTTCAGAAAGGATGATTTCAAATTAATGACTGAAAAATACAAAACCAGCTGTTTTAGAGGAAAGAAGAAGCTGTTTGAATGTATCTAGAGACAGAAAAAACCAGATGAGCAGATTGGTTTTCTCCATTACCGTAAAAGTAATTTTCTGCTTCCATTAAACTGATGATGTAAGGGGATTGTTTTAAACAAATAAGTAGCATAATTGAAAAAATAAAGAATATAGATATGGAGAATGTAGATTTGTGCAGAACATATAGGGAGTTATTCTGCAGTCATGCTACACATCTCTCTGCTTTCAGCAGAATAAGCTTAAAATTCAAGCCCCACAGAGCATTTTCTCCTGAGGAATGAGTCCTCCTTGCCAAACCCCAACGGTTTTAAATGAGTGTAAGTAAATATGCATAAGATAAATTGCTGGAAAAGATCATCTCATTTGTCTCCACGGGGAGAACTATCCCTTTAGCTACAGCAGTGTTCAGCACAGCACCCATCCATCCACATACCTGCTCCAAAGCATAGTCCCAGAGGCGCTGGTCTCCTCCGTGCTCTACCTGTTATCCCAAGTGAAGGCAGCTCTGGAAAGGTCCCAGTCATACCGTGAACCACGGTGTATCGTCACGTCTGTAGCTGTCTCTGCCCAGATGTTTGCAAAGCCGCTTGAGCGGGGAGAGATGGGGTGTCCTGCCCCTCTTCTTTAACGGAGGAAAAATGACGTTTCGCAGGTCGGCTGCCGCTCAGTTCCTTTCTGTGTCATGTGGGATGCCGATCATGTGTCTGTCCCCCCACCAGGACCCGGCTGCCCGGGGCTCTCCTCCCGCCTCCCCGTCGGATCCGTGCGCGCCGGGACTCCCCAGCACCGCGGACAGCGCCCCGCGCCCCGACGGGCGGGCACGGCCCGCTGTCCCTCCGGCCCCGGCCCCAGCCCCGCAGGGCCCCGGGGAGCAGCGCAGGGCACCCGGGGGCTGCGGCGGGGCTCGGCTGCCGGCGCTGACGTCCCTGTTGCCATGGCGAGGAGCGGCGGCTGAAGAGGATGCTTCTCTCCCACGATGGTCGCCATGGGACCCCGCCAATTGAAAGGAACGGAGAGAATGAATAAGGTGAAGGAGGTGGAGAGAATATTTAATTAGTTTCCTCTGGGAATTTTTTTTTTTTTATATTCCCGTGTGGATACTGAAACTCAAAATGCCTGGTCCTCCTGTTTAAAATTGGGCACCTTTTTTATTTTGTGGGGAACGACACCGACATCACTTCCTTATGTTCTCTGCCACATACACTTTATTAAACAAATCGGAATAGTAACAACCCTCCTCAAATCTCAATCAGTTGTCTCTCAGAAATGTTTTCCCTACAGATTTACAACAGCTCCATAAATTATATTACACTGTATGGTTAAGGAAGGAAGATACCATTTTATTCCTGACAAACTTTCTGCCTGTGAACTGACCAAGAAATTTGTTTGGTGTATGGATTTCTGTTATTTCAGGATTTCTGACTTGAAATACATGGGTAAACTGTACCAACAAAGGCTGGTTCAAAGGACTGGTATTTTCCTTTATTTTCCCCTCATTTTTCAGTGTACAAATCCAAGTATATTTTTATAATATTTTACTAGATGACTTTAGGACAGAGGAGAAAAAGTACAATTGTTTATTGAAAACTACTCTCAAGGAAGAACGTTGAAATAAACAATGTGGGGTTTTTTTAATGGTAATTACTCTAGTATAATGTAATTTCCTATATTTTTAAATTTTTAAGCTACATTACATGCAGTGGAACGGGTACCCTGGGAATCAAGTTAGAAACATAGAATAACTTCTACACAAAGAAGGATCTAGGTTAGCAAAAGGTAAGGTGTGGGCAGATTTGATAGAGTGCATGATATAGAGAGTGTCAATAGGGATTGTCTGTTGATCTTCCAATGGAAGAACTTGGAAGGGAGCATCAGATGAAGGAACAAGGTTCAGAGCACACAGAAGGGGTGGTTATTTTCTGACAGTATGGGTATAACTTCCTGGGGTTCCTTGCTAAAGGATGGTGTGGATGCATAATTCCATGTGAAATTAAGGGGGGATTGAACAAATGTTTGGAAAAGTGCTAAATAGAACTAAACTTTCTAAACAAATAAAACACATTCCTTTCAGAAAATCGTCTGAGCTCAGGAGAGAAAGTATTGTACTGAGATTCAGTGAAAGGTATTTTTATAACCAAACCAATAATTTTATAAAGTTTAGGCTGGGAATGTAACTTTCTAAATACATTTACAATATACTCTTGCCCTGTTAGAGAATGGCAATGGTAATGGCAGCTTGACCATACATTTCCAGATATTTCACATAGTTTATTTCAAAAATTTGCTGATTTTTGAATAGCAAGTTTCTTCCCCCCACACACACTGTTTTCCGCCCTGTGATTGTCAGTGTTAGATAAAGAAAACCTTAATTTTCACCTTATTTCCATGGTTTTCCTGACAGTGCAGGAGGGTGAAGGAAAGTTACCTGACACTTGTGTTCATGAAGTGTTGCACGGGGAGATGGAAACTGCTGGACTGACTCATACTTCAGTTCCTCTAGTTTAGGGATGGAGCCTTTGGCAGTGGTAAATGCATCATGTTTTGGAAGAAGGGGGTTCACTTTCTCCTTCTTGCCACATAGACATGAGGATCAAGGCTTGAAATATTTAGCGATATTAGTTTTTTGTGAGCTTAGATCTCACGCTGGATTAATCAATAAATAATAAAATCCAAGTAGATAATTTCAGTATTGATAAACTGGATGAGGATGTACACCTCATTCAGCATATCCAGAGAGCCTGAAACATTGGTCCTTATTATTTGGAGACTTGTTTCTCTGACAAGACCAAAGCATTTTCTCAAGTTTGTCCTGAATGACCCGTGTTATTCCAAATCTGATATCAATTGTTGCCAGAGCCATAGTTGCTGTTGATTATTTTGAAACTACTTTTGCAGGACAAATAATTTTCACTCAGCATCAGTCTGTTTTTATTGTGCATTTGTTTGACCAAAGCTGGAAGTAAATCTCAGATTATTCTTTTACACCTGTCATGTTCCTGCTATTAAAGAAGCTTTTATTCCTGCCTATGAATCCAGAGATAAACCCAGGTAGACAGATCAGGTACTCCAACTGACACCTGACTGGTGAGAAAAGGGCATTTTGTGTACTCATCACTAGACAGTTTGCTGTGGGGAGGGGGAGCAGAAAAATAAATCATATGAACAGATAAGAGGTAATAAGTGCAAATTGAAATATATGGTGTGTTGCACCTTCTGTGTGTGGGGATCATTATGGCTGAGGTACTCCCTGTGGTGCATATGGAGTCTGTGTTTGCAGGGCCAGGCAGGGGAAAAGTATTGTCATTTATGCATGGGGTCAAACTCTGATCTGTCTTTGATCATCCTTGTGGGTCTCTTCCAACTTGAGATATTCTATGATCATAAGTTTTTCCACTTTGTTCAGTGGGATCAGTCTCTTGAGTTTGGTACACAAGGGTCACTAGCCCTGGAGGGCTGAAGGCAGCTCTGGGGTTGCACAAGAAAACATCTGTCTTAAATTCCTGCCTCTTTTGATGTCTCAGACATGCAGTTTGGGATACATCATTTGGCGTCTCTGGATCAAATTCAGCTCAGGAGCACCAGGTTAAATTCAAAGTGACTCCACTGAAGCCACATGGCAGAGCCCAACCACTTACCAGTTAAACATGTCTTCACTGTTTGTCCTAGGGCTGAATTTGGCACAGGGCCTTGAGAATGATTCCATGTTCTCTAAGAACGCAACATTTCAGGCTGGTTTTGTTTGAGGGATGGACAAGGTGACTATGTATCCCTCAGGCAGGATCCCTCAAGACTTTTAGATCTAGTGTGAACTGTGCCACTAAAGGGTAGCCCACCAAGAGAAGGGTTTTTTTTGTTTTGTTTCACTGTGTTTTCACCTGTTTAAATCCCAAAGTGGTTCAGAGAGTACTGAGAAATATCCCATGGCTGAGCTAAAACCATAGCTTTTCTTAGCTGTGCTCAGACCTTTGTAAGGTCTGACCTTGCCCCTGTAAGGTCTGAGCACAGACATGAAAGTGAAATCCTGAGATAACAAGCTCTGGAGACACCTTATATGTACTTGGTGTGGAAAATAGTAACTTGCCTGGAGGAAATATGACTCACTCTTCTTGGTGTTTGGAAAAGTAGGGCAATGTCTAGGTTTCTGTTTAATTAAAGCTTATTATGAACTAGTTTACTTCGTCTCATCCCCAGGCAATACATGAAAAGCAGCAATCACTGGCCCTTGAAATTAATATACGGCATTGTGCATTCTAATGGATGGCATTTCATATGACCTACATGCACAGAGTGCAGCTAGGATGAGTCAGATTTCTGTGTCTGAGGCTGCCATAGCTCCTACACTCTTAAATTAATGCTTATATTTGAAACAGAGAAGCACCGATCCTGAACCATTCATTAAGAAGCAGTGGTAAGATATGCACCTGCTTTAAAGAGGAACTTATTCCCTGGAGACATTGACCATACCTCTTACTCAGATACAATTTCAATCATGTCAAGTAAGGTCAAGAGGATTAGGACAGACAGGATTTCTGGCAATGCCGGTCAGGGAATCTTAAACAGGGAGGGAGCTATGGCATCAGGGGGTGATGCTGTGGCAACCACAGGAAGCATGGATAATCCAGTGCCAAGGAAAAAATAGTCACAATTTATTATTTTATTCTGATATAGGCTCTTGGTTGAACATTACTGAATGGGAGATCTTTTTTGGTTGTTAGGGCGGCTACTTTCTGCTTTGCATAACAAAAGCTATTTCACTTTCCTGATAGGACCACAGAACTCAGGATGGATCAGACTCAGTCATTGTAGCCTGGGGGCCTTGCGTAGACCAGAACTGGTGATATGAGCTGGCCTGATCATGTCCAACCATTGAATGTGTGCTACAGCTTAGCACAGCAGCACAAGGCTCTGCCTGGTTCAGTGCCGTGGGCAAGTACTCAAGGGTTATTTAAACACATAATCTTTCTTACTACAGAGCTGTCTCTTATAACACACAGACCTGCTGTAGCCATAGAAGTATCCTGCCACATCCTGTCAAACAGTAGCATGTAGTCCTTGGCATCTTTCACCCAGTGAGCCAAGAATGAAGTGGGCATTCAAGAGATAAAGCCTTATGGGCAGGCAGTAAAGTAATTAGTCTCTTTGGTGCTGAAGTGTCTCCTGAAAATGGGATGAGAGGCTTGCTGTATTTAGAAGAGTAATGATAAAATAAATTTCCAAAGTCTGGGTCAAACTGATGAGCTCTGTCTTATGCTTGGGAAACAGAAGCAAAAGGAAGTGAAATGGTAGAGCTGTGAACTGCCCCTATCAATCAGGTAACATAGAAAGCATGCTTCTCACTTGGCCTAGGGAAAAAGAAATAGGACTTTTTTAGATTTTGAAATTTTAGTCTTTTGAATAATCACTAAGATTCTTCATATAAAAATTCACGTAAACATTTTTACATGTTCATGTTTAATACATTGGTTATTTTCAGATATTTTTAAGAAAATCCTTGCCTTGTCTCTGCTTCAGTGAAGGAGGGCTGGTGACTCCCTTATGCTGCTTGAAACCATATGGGGTCCCAATAACCTTCTCATCTTATACACTTCCTTTCTCATGCTGCCTTTTTCAACAACTAGACATTTGCCTGTGTTGTGATGGAGCTTGTTTAGCAAATTTGGCCTTGGGCCTAGGAGTTCTTGGTGATCCAGCTGTCCTTGTTCACACTCTTCTGCTCGAGCCTGGCTGATGATGATGGCTGGAAAATTAGGCCCATCTATTCCCTCCAAAAGATGCATTCAAATGGCATCATGAGGAAAACATACCCAAGAAGTGCTACAGATGTGTTTGCTTTGAGCCTGATGACAGCCTCGTTAAAATCAATAAAAAGACTCCCACCAACTTCAATAGGGAAATTATTTCCCACTCTGGAATTGTCTGCTTGAGTTATGCAAAGGAAACAAGGTCAGGCTTTGTCTTAAAATTACTTACACAAATAACTTATTACGAGATAAATAACTGATGAGGCAATTCTTACAGGGCCCCAAAGGTCAAAGGGTTTCTTACCACAACTGATAAAACATCCTTGACTGATGTTCTCACAGCACCCATGATAATGTTGCTGATAGGCACAACATGCTTTCCATCAGCATTTTATGATCTACTTATAAATGCCATATCGTCATAAGTCTCTACTAGCAAAACAAGTAACTTTTGTGTCAGAAAGCTGTGCAAAAAATTTGGAAACTAAAGTAATTTTTGAGATCTGAGGAACATTCGGATTAAATGTTACCTCAGTTGTGAAATGTATTTCTGGGAGAATATAAGACAGGAAGCCTCATGGCTGGAGAACAATGTGTCATTGGAAAGCCAACTTCTTTTCTGGCTGATCTTTAACCACTGTAAAAAAAGGGGGGGAGGAACACGGCACACTTATTTCAAATAAAAACACTACAAATGATGGAGAAGCCCTGAGAACAGACACCAGGATTTGCCACATATTGGCTGTTGTTTCCCCTTACTTCTGAATTTGCTCTTAAAAATGGCTGCGAGACTATTATATGTGTCTATTATACACCAGATTTTCTTACTTGAAGGGATATAGTAATATCTTTGCTCCCACTGTGCAAAAAAATGAAGTTATTTGTGAAACCCTCAAGCCCTTAGTTTGAATCCTCTCTCACTGGGAACAGCCTAAAAGTAATCATCCTTCTGAAGTGTCAACACTGGCATTACTGGACTTTTTCTTCCCTGGGTGAAGTAGTAGCTGCACAGTGATTCCCAGTGTCAAAGGGATTCATCCTGATGATGCAGGAAGGTGGGAGCGACCATGGGGACACCGGCTCTGCCCCTATACGAGGCTGGGGGGCAATGAGGCTTTGGGAGGTGGTGATACCAGGATGGCTCTTCTGCTTGTGGAGAACCTGAAATGGGTTTGGTGGGGAGACACCTATGTCTCCCCATAATTCCTCTCTGAGCATCAGTTGAGCACTTAGTTCACTAATCCTTTCTGGGGCAGGTTTCAGTTTTTTCTTCTTGAGTCGCTTTCTGAAGGCAGCTGGGAGAGCTCAGAGATGTGTGGCCTGGCAGCCCTGGCAGCTCTTAGCTTGCCCTGGGGAAGGACAGAGAAGGGTGCACATTGCAGGGACTTCCACTTCTCCCCTATCTTCCCACAGTCATGACAAAGAGAATTCTCATATGCATAAAACTGTATGAGAGAGAAATGTATTCAAAAGAAACACAGAAAACAGTGGCCACAGGTGGTTATTGCTATTTACTGTCTATAGTTAATATGCCTTTGGGACAGTGATGTTTAGAGGAATCTGTTCCTTGTCCCAGCCCCCTGGCCAAGAAGGCTTCACCATCATAAATTTGACTTGAATGGTTTATAAACCAGAAGAGAGGTGCTGCCTTCATGCAGCAAAAATCTGCAAAGGCTGTACTTACACTTTCTTAGCGACACTCCTTTGTAACTTTTCACACGTTCACCAAGACAAAAACCCACAGCAGTTTCGCGGTTAGTATTTTACAAGCTCCCTGAAGAATGGACTTATTTGTGCTCCTACGCCCGGCGCTTCGGAAAGCAAATCAATGCTGCCCTCCCGCGGCCCCGGGCTCTCTGTGCCAGGAGGATGCTCCAGATGTCCGTCAGCCTCCCCGCATGTTTTCTCTGCTCCGGAGGGAGAAGAGAGAGCCACTAGGCAATAGGTTTTCCACACTGAGGTTTTTCACACCTCCTCCTGTTCTGACACCTGAGTTTGAAGCCCCACCTAGTAAATCAAAGAAGGATAACAGCTTAACTGAGTTGTTGGACATTGCCCTTTGGAGGAATATGCTTCTTTCCTTGAGTAGGAGGTAAACTCAAGACTGTGAATGCAGAATCAGGAGCCTGAACAGCCATCTGTGCCTGCACTGCCTCTGGGTAATGATAGTGCCAACCACAACCAGACTTCCCTGAATCCCATTTTTTTTCTGCATTTGCCTATTTATATTTAGGCCTTCCCAGTGACTGGATGGAGGAGGTGGTGGCTCTTCAAGCGGCCTTGCTGTCTCATTTATATTCCCTATTTCACACATATACCCACATTCATTGTACTAAAAATCTCCAGGTCACTTCTAATGACCTGTGTCTGCTGGTCACCGAGGACCAGAGATGCCTGCACTGCTATGATGAGACTTCAGGGAGGGAGGGTTTTTAGTGAAGGAATGTCGAGACAACAGCAGCTGTAGATTAAACAAATGTGCTATGCTAGGTGACAGCTGGAAAATTAGGGCAGTGGTGGTGCACTAAACTGGGCTAAATTCTGTACTAAATTTAAGTTTGGAGTAACCACTCTGAAATAAATAAAGTAACTTTAGACTGACTCCATTGTATTGGAGAGCAAAATTGGCTTTGCAATTACATGAAAAAGTGCAGCAGATGAAGGGTTTCATAAAAATTTCAGTCAAGACAGAGTGAAATCCAACAGTTCCAACCAACCTTTCTCTTTTCTAGTAGCATTTCTGTGTCTGGCTTCTCATACCACATTTCTCTATTTTAGGGGCATTTATGGGTTTGCTTTTATAAAAGAGGCCCAGTCTCTGCCCTCATTTACACTGTCATATGCCTACCTGTTTCAATGTAGTTCTTCTCTACTTGAGCTTTCATAAGCAAGATAAAATAATCATAATTGATCTTATTGTAGCTGAGCAGCAGGTGAACCAAGAGTCCTGTCTGATTCGAGACATCTTGAATGCCATGATCAGAAAGACACCAGGCTGACTTCTGTCCTCATATGCAAATCCTGCTGACATCAACATCTGAGGGTAAAATTTATCATCTCTCACCTCTGCCTGTCCCCCAGCTTTGTAGTTGGGAAGGGGAGCCAAGAGTCACAAGGAGTCTCTCCAGAGGACAAGATTATTCTTGCAGGAGCAGTTTTTCTGTTTTTTGACCGGATTTTAATGCTTATCAGATGTGAAGTTCACAGGAGGAAAAATGAAGCCCAAGTGAGGTATTACTTACGCTGAGAAATGGCCAGGCATGTAAATATGTTCATGCTGAGGGACCATACTTGTTGCAGATTAAAATGCATTATATATAATATTATATATAGTTAAGGTTATATTTAAGGCTAGTTTTGGGTTGCCACCTTTGAAATAAAAAGGGCACATTAGCCACATAACTGCTGTGCATACTCTGTGCGTGCATACTGGCTTTAAACCTACAAGGCCCCAGTTCACTGCTGGCAACCTTGTGCTGGGGCATGAAATGAATTCTCTCTCTCACCTCAACAACCCAGGTCTTATGCTGCCTCTTCCTCCAGGGCCTGCATGTTCTGATGAAATTCAGCATGCGTTTCACAATGACGATGCTATTTCTCTTCTTCCAAATAAGCATAATAAAAAAACTCTGCTGATACCAGTCCTGGTTTCCGAATGAACCAAAGTTTCACTGAAATCAGTGGTGCTGCACTGGTTTTTGCTGGATGGTGCTCTGTAGCAATGAAGTTATGGGAATTTTTAAGTTCTCAGGAAAGGAAAATCGAGATAGATGTCTCCCCTGTTGTTAATACCGTCTGACCTTTTTTCCTGTATACTGTCCTGTGTGTCATTTAGCATGTGAGCACTTCAGGGAAAAGGAGAGGAAGTATCCTCAGTGGGCTCTTTCGTGAAATGAGGAAGATTACGTGACTGTTTTTTTCCCGTGGAAGAAGACTGTAGATTTAACACTGCAGACTTTACTCATTCGAAGTGCTCAGCCCTCCCTTGAACTGTGAACTTGGCTCAAAAAGGATTAAAAGGTGGGTATCAAATTACACCTTTTTTCCTTTCTGCCACCATAGTCTAAATGCCTGGGTCAGGATTTTGCTGCTACCCTGAGAGAGCTAAAAGCTCTCTTCTTACCTCTCAAAACGAAACCAGCCTCAGGATATCAGCAGTGAAATGATAAGAAAACCACCAAGGCAGTGTGAGACCCAAGTTAACGCAGGGAGAGCTGATTAAGCTGCTTGCAGGTGGGGCTCTGGCTCGCTAGCAAAACACACCTGGCTATGGCATATATTGGTGCATAGCTGTCTCTTGGGATGAAAGGGGTTACCTTTTATCAGAGTTGTCTCTGGGTTGTATTGCTTATACCCGAATGAGTGTTCTGCTCATTTAAGGTTAAATCTTACCTTTCCATTTACACTAGATTGTACATTTTTTAGGCAATATGCCTGGAATCTGTGTATATGCTCATGGCCTATCAGATATGAGTCTCTGTAGATGGAAATGATGAATAATCTTATTGGAAGGGATTGAAAATGGTTTGTCTTTGGTGCTTCCAAATAGATTGGTCCCAAAGTGTTGTGCTACCAAAATGCTGAGAATCAAGGAGAGAAGGGCTCCCAAGTGCTGATGTAAAGACATGGTCTTTGTAACACCTGGTACTACTTAATCTGTGTTTCAGGTTGTTCAGGCATGAAGTACAAGAACACTTTTGTCTTTCAGGGATGCTGAATCAGGCCCATTTATGCACTGGCTTATGGAAGATGTCTTTGGCCTGCAGTGCCTGAGAGCAGGGAATGGCTCTTGTAGGGTAAATAACCAGTGGTGGGACAGTGGTGTGACAGGGACAGGACTAGAACAGAGGTACCCACGGGGGACTAGGAGAGGAGGAGATCTCTGCCTGGGTTTTAGTTTGGACCCTGTGAGGCTGAACATGTGAGGTTCTCATCAGTTCAGAGGTGGGAAATGTCTCATTGACATCATTTGACTCTGCTTGGTCCCCGGGCAGCCAGAAGTCATGTCCTTTCTCTGCTTCCTCACTTCCTTCTTTCTTCCCTCATTTCTTCACACAGTCACAGACTGGTTGGGGTTGGAAGGTCCAATCCCCTGCTCAAGCAGGGCCACCTCAGGCAGGCTGACCAAGACCATGCCCAGTCAGGTTTTCCATCTCTCTGAGGATGAAGACTCTGGAGCTTCCCAGGACAACATGGCCCTTCCTGGCCCTGCTCCCTTCCCCAGCCCCTGTGCATTCCTTGCATCAGTCAGGTGGCGTCAGCAGGCTGCAGCTGTTCCTCCCAGGGCATCCTGCAAGGAAAAATCACAATGGGATCCACAGGAAATACTTGGCAAACAAATGAGCGGAGGTTGGAGTACAAGGACAATACTGTGACAGAGAGAAGTGATGTTTGGAGTGTTTTTCCTTGGTGAGTCTGAGTAACCTCACCAACATATGGGCTG
Organism: Lepidothrix coronata; assembly: GCF_001604755.1. Taxonomy (NCBI): domain Eukaryota; kingdom Metazoa; phylum Chordata; class Aves; order Passeriformes; family Pipridae; genus Lepidothrix; species Lepidothrix coronata. Next base: position 407,519 of record NW_016690388.1, read on the forward strand.
TGCACTGTGGAAAGCTGCAGGAGGGAGTTTAGTGACTGGTTAAACCATACTGAGCTCCTGACTTCTTTAACATTGTAGACATCTCCCCCAGCTGTTTTAGACAAACTCACCTCATCCTGGCTTTGCCAATATGTTGTTGCCTTGGGCAGATGGCTTCTGTGCAAGTTTCGGGCTGGCTTCCTGCCAAGTCCCCGAAACTCGACAACAAGGACCCGCTTCCCAGAGAGGGAAGAGAAAAAAAAACAAAACGACTTAAGCAGCTAAAGCTATAGCAAAAATATATATATATTTTACATATGAGACAGATATATACAATGAGAATACTATACACTACAACTCCAGAAATCCCAAACAGTTCCCCAAAAAGGGAAGAGGGGGAGGGAGAAGGGAAAAGGACAAAAAGGGATAAAGACCAAACAAGTCAACCAGCCAACTGAAGGTAAATTAGCAAAATCTCACTACTTCCCTTTGAACAAGCAGGATGGCTAGACACAGCCCAGCACTCTCTCCTCACGCGTGGCAGATAACAGCAGTCACTGCAGGCCTCAGCTTCAGATAAGCCAGACCGAGACAGGGACCCACCGTTCTCGAACCTCGCCGGAAAGGAAGAAAGGGAGGTCTCTCCTGTTGGCTTTATTTATACCTCAAGTTACGTAAAGGAATAGCATGGAATACTTCCGTGATCACCTTCCTAGTTCCTTCCTGGTTACAAGCTGGTCTCCAGGAAGGCCTGAATGAAACCATTACAGCTTCACGTCACAAGCCTTGGCTTCGTCTGTAAAATGAAGCTGGTAACAGTCACCCTCTGGTGTCCCAGGGCTACAGCACGTTTCTTGTCTTACACCTGATTCAAACCATTACAATGCAGTAGGAGCAGAGATAAGCCCCGGGATGGGGATGTTTGTCTAGTGTCTGTGTTCTTACCCTCTTTGGACTGACCTGCAAGAATGACCACTTTGCCGGCTTGGAAAGACAGCTGGGAAGTATATTTAAGGAGCAATGCTGTTTTTATAAACAAACTGTGAAACCCATGGTGACTATCTTTCGAGATCTAGACTAAGTAAGTGAATGGGTGAAGGTATAATCAAGTTGCTCTGCTCTGGGCTGGAAGTGGCTGCATGCAGCAGGGTTGTGTTGTGCAAAACTCTGTTCCTGAAGTGGCAAGCTAATGAAATGTCACTGACAGTGAAGGACCGAGTTAGAGGTAGTGGGGTTTAAATCTGTTCCTACCAGCACTCGCCATGTGGTGAATCATGCCAAGCTGTGTCTGCTGGGAGATGAGCTCCAGGATCTGGGCTAAAAGGAGCAATGAGAGGTTCTCAGCTCTTGCTCTCCAGGCAGGAGACAAACTTTTTATATGGTGAATGAGGTGGTGTGTTGCATTGTGCTAAGTTACTCAGAGAAGGGAACCAAATACAACTCTTGCTTCTTTTTAATGACTTCTTATAGGGAGCCAAGGCCTGGCAACAGGAGGTCTAAACACTCCTTCAGTCTTTTGACTCACAAAAATATACGTCTCTTACAGATGCCTTGGTAGGTGGTCTAACTATAGCCTTTAATCCTTCTGTGCCTCAGCTCCCTCTTTTTTAAGATACAGATAGGAATACTTTGCAGCCATGCTGGCAGTATAAATATCTCAAGGACAGGGATATTGTCTGCTATCTTGTTACCGTGTTGCCAAAATATAGGGGCAGGGTATTACTATTTACTGTTAAATTTCCAGACCTGGCATTTTAAGCTAGTGTGTGTTTTGGAAACAGTGAGGGAGGGCTAGAGACAGAGGAGACTTACTCAGCCTGGCTAGGGGGCAGGGAATGGGCAAAAAGGTTGCTCCCAATCTTCCTCTCTGGTTATGGAGCTGTGTGGATGGATTTTGAGGGGAAAACCTGCTCAGCTTACAGACAGTCTGCTGCTACAGCACTGAGCTCTGAAGGTCTGGAGCTGAGGAACAGAGGTATCAGAAAGCTTGAATACCATGAATCACTCGTCTGCTCAAATAGCCTTCATAAAAAAATAAAAAACCACAGCACCTTCTGAAGATGTATCTTGACATTTCTGAGCATGAGGGATGAGTACAGGTCACAGAAATCTGGAGTCCCGCAGCACTGCTTTTATGGGCAACAGTACTTTGGAACTTTACTCTTTTGTACGGTACCCTATAGAAGGCATGTGATTAATCCACTTAATTTGTGGGTACCAAATGCTTGACTTAAGGAGAGAAAGAATCTAATACGGGGCTTAATGCCTCAATTGGATTTCCTAGCAAGTTTAGGCATGAGATTTTTCTTACAGAGATTAGCTAGATTATTTGGTAGAAACGGAAACCAGAAGACCTGGGCGTGGTTAAAGAAGGAAACAGGGAATGGATAGTGTAACTTCAAATTTTTCTGTGGGGTATGGCAAGATAAGAATGTACTTGGGGAAGTGTAAGGTGCTTTTTTTTTAGTGGTGGAAAAGGACTGTGCTTTGAAGAACCATGACATGAGAGGGATGGAAGTGAAGGATATGTAGAAATGTAAGGCTCTGAAACCAGCAGAGTACATTTATGAAGAAGATGTGTAGCCAAGTGAGGAGTGATGTAACAGTGAGGAAAAAAAGAGCTCTACATATACAGCAGGTCATTCTTACTTTTTTCTAAACTGTGATTTTTTTCTTTTATTTTCCCGGGGTAACATGGAAGAATCACAAAATAAAATTGCCAGTTCATACCATGTTTCAGCTTCTAGCTGGGACAACACTTGTTCTGCATCTGATAAAGGAGTCTCCAACATCTGCCTTAAAACTTAGGGATTGTTTTATCCCAGTCTTGGTAATAGCATCTCTGCAGTTAACCAGAGGAGTGTTAGAGCAGTTGCTTGCAGTTCCACAGCCCACACACTGAGGCTGACTGAGTGAGCATCCTTCAGTGAAACTGCACCAATGATCTTTAATAGAATTTGGAGATTTGTAAGTGTTCGTGGCATGGTATATACATACACACGTACACATTTATCTGAGAAAAATTTGTTGTGTTGTCCTGTTCTACACCTCCAGCTCTTCCCCAGTTGTGGAAGGGCTAGAGGTCCTCCATGGCTTGCTGCCTGCCTAGGCAGTGAGTTGAAGGTGTAGGAGATAGGAGGGTTTTAGAAACTCCCTCAGTATGCTGGATCCAGCAGACATCAGTTGTGTGGCAGATTCAGCAGAGGGAGCCTTGTGTTCAGTTCTGGAGCTGAGGAAGGGAGGGGACTTAATGCAGCTTAGAAAAAGTATTGGCCTGCCTAAGATTTTAAACACAGTTTGGCATGTAATTTGATTCTCTTTAAAACAGGCCAGCTGGTAAAAGTCTAGGTCTAACAGGAACTTGAGAGCAATCTCAGCAAGTTAACATGTTTTTAACACATCCTGCTTCATCGTTTTTACAAAGACCTGCTGGAGAGTAAGCAATTGTGCTCTCTAATGGTGCTGCCTGCTCTGCTGGAACACATGGGGCACTTTCTAGTCTCTGTTACCAGAGACTGTCTTTGCTGAAACACAAATCAATAGACCCAAGGAGCAGCTTGTGAGCCTCTGCCTCATATATAGGTATGACTTAATTGAACAGGACAGTTTCCACCCTTAGGTAATGGCATCCATGCAAGTGTGGCTGCTTTGATGGATAGATCTCCTTGCAGAAGTTTCACCCTTGATCAGAGCAAGTTAGTCATGACCATCTCGGACAATATTGTCCTGGGAGGACAGTAAGTATTCCAAAATGCTAGTGGGAGAAAAGAGGGACCTTGAAGCCCCTGCCCCTTCTAGAGTAATACAATTTGATTTTCCCTGCAAGCACTCTAGATCTCCTCACCTGACCATGGCAGCTCTCTTAAGTTGAACTGGCTGAGCCCATGGGCTAAAATCTTTATGGACACTCTTACCTGGGCTGGCAGGCAGCTCAGCCCTCAGACAATAACGACTTCATGGCATTTCTTCCTGGATGTGGAGAACTACCATAGATTTCTCCCATACTACATGTAAGGTAAGGTCATTGAATCCACTGGTATGAGAAATGGAGGAAATGCAGAACAGTTGCTTAGATAAACAGCCTTTTTTCAAAGTGCCTTGCATGTGCCGTGCTCCTTTAGCAGAGGAGCTGGCTGAGGCAGGACACATCTCTGTCAGCCCTTCCCACACCTGCACTTCTCCTGCTCTTCTACCAGCCCAGTTGACATGCAGTGAAAAGATGCCTTTGGGTTTCACCCATTTGAGTCCAAAAAATAAGCTAAGTTTTGTATGACTGACTTGGACAAATGTGCACCCTTGACTTGACCCCCGATGACTTACATATCCCCTCGTATGCCTGCCCTGAGGGGCAGGCCCCTGGACACTGTTGGCAGGCTGGTTGGCAGCACGGATGCATTGTTTAAGTGCTCAAATGCATCATAGTTTTTGTCTTGTAGCAAAAAGCCACAAGCTTGTGTAGCATTTAATTCAGGTTTATTAGCAAATCCTTCAAGCAATGCCTCTGTCAGCATTGCTGAGTGGGCCAGGCTTTAAACAGAGCCAGTATAGAAGCACTATAGTTGTACTGCTTTGGTGTGAAGAGCAGAGCCAGTGATGTGAGTTTGGGTCCAGGGCTATGGTAATATGGTCATTCAGCTCCCAAATTGACCCATATATGACAGTCATGTAGATGAATTGCTGCTAAAAAACCCCCAGGCTGAAGGAGGTCAAATCACTGTCTGGTTCATGGAAAATGTGAAGCTGTGACCAACAAGTCCAGGAGAAAGACAGGAGCATTTCAAGGTGAATAGCAGTGCATGCCACCAACCTAAACAATTTCTTTAGCCACACTGACCACGAAGGATGAAGATGACGGGCTTGAACCAGGGAAATCAATATCCTCAACTGCCTCTAGCGAAAGAAGCCCCCCAAAGGCTGGCAGGGCTCATTTTCAGCTCCCTACCTTGTGGGAGAGTGCCCGCTGCTCTTGCTTGATGGATGTTCGTGGTGTGCATCCCAGCTGGCTGAGACCCAGGCATGGTGTGGGAGTATTTCATGGCATCAGCAGGGGAAAGGGGAACAGCTGGGAGGTGGATGCCACCTCTGAGGAGTGCTGGTGAGGGGGAGTGAGCTGCTGAGGGGGTTTGGCCAAGAGCCTGGTGGCTGCATTAAGTGTAGCCATTGGGAGGCCATTTGTCATAGCTGTGCAACCAGCCACCCATCAACAGCAATTACTGTTTTTTTACAGCTTCCAAACAATGTTCGTTGCAAGCTGTGTTTGCTGTCATAACGTAAAAAATAGAAATAGGATGAAAAAAATCGTACCTAACCAAACAAAACTGCAGCTTTTCAGGGATTTTGTGTTTTTCTTTCAAAGTTAACAGGTGTTCCTGGTCACCCTGCGAAACCACAGGGAAAATATCTGCATACCACTGAAATGAAGCAACTCCAAACCAAACTCTGGGAAGATAATCCCATCCTTTTCTTTTGTTTTGTAGAAATGAATGGGTAAAACAACCAGCTTGGACTCTGGGTTTTCATACTGATAGAGTGGAAGCTTTCACCACCATCCCAGTTTTGGACTGCATCTGATGCAGTCTCATGGAGACAGGGGACTGTTATTAGAGCTGCGTGAATAATCTACAACAAGTTACTGAATGGAAGTGTTTGGCCTTTTATCTGTTTGCAAACTATCTGTGAGCCTGCCTGGATGTTCTTGAATGTGTTTGTTGTTTGAAATAATGCTGCTTGTAATTTCTGTGTATAATCATTTATTTGTAGCTTGCCTATGAGCATTTAGATAGTCAAAATATCATTTCTCTTCCATGGCTACATGACTGCAACCCTGAGATTTTCACCAAAAGTACCCACAGCCAGGAGTGGTAAATTCACTTTCTGTAAAAACCTGTTGAAATCTTATTGGGAAATGTATGTTCATCTGCAATATTTGGGGGAAAAAAAAGGGAGGAAAATGCAGTTAAATAACAGAGGATTTTGGTAAAACATTGAAAGGTATTTCCTAGAATTCTTTCTATGGCTAATTGGATGATTTATGTTTTTACGTTTTGCAGTCTGGAACCACTAAATCAGAAGCAAGTTTGCTTAGAAGATTTCTGCTTAAACCATGCACAGTCCCCATGCCCTATGACTCTAAAAGTGTCTCTGCATGCTGTAGTCCAGATCTGAACTACTTCCAGACTCCAGAAGTTGTATACTGAAACACTCAGCTCTCTGCCAAAGGACTGTTCAAAGGTTGAAAGAAAAGCTCACCACTTGGTTTCTGAGCAGGGCTGTCCCTGCATAAAAGGCCACCCAGCTGTCGGGGTGATGGTGTCCCCAGCAGAGCTTGCTGCCTCATTTGTTCCCCGAGCCATGGGTTTGGGCACCAGCACCACAGGCACGTCACTCAGCTGAGCTGGGCACAAATGCCCACAGCTCACTGCTGCTCCTTGCCAAGCTCTTAGGAGAATGGAACGTACCCTTTCGAGGAGGAACCCAGTGTACTAGGGATGTTTGCCATGTGCTTACGGGGCCAAGTCAAGACAAAGCAAACATTTCACCCACGTGCTTCACAAGCCACCAGAGCTTGCAGGGATGCACCTGAATCAGCCGGGCAGCCAAGCAGCAATGAGGTTTCATAACTATTTTGCCCTCCAAAAATTGGTGCATACTCAGTGCCTAGAGTGCTCCCAGTGCTGCCCTGTTGTGCCCACTTGTCCAGTAGCGTTGAAGCCAGGTCTTTGACAGCCAACAAGTTCTGCTAGCAGCTCTGAAAGTTTTTTTGGCAGCAGTGTCAGACTGCTTCCCATCTGCACAGGCAGGATTAAGGGAGCTTTGCAGGGCAAGGGGTGGCCCAGAAAAAACTCTCATATTTGTTTTCATTTGTAGTATTTCAGTTACCCTGCATGATTGGATGGTTTTGTGATAAGGACATCTTGAGGGATAAATTGCGCAGGCGTATTAACGAAAAAGTAGTCAATACTATGCACAGGCTAAGTGCCTATATCAAAAATTGACATGTATTTTCAGGGAAGAAACAATGTTTTGCAAAGAAAACAGGGCATGAATCCATTTTGGTTGTCTGTAAAAATGTCTTCTTCTGAAAGAAATGTAGAAGAGAAAATTTTTTACCAAAAACATTTCCCTGTTCCTGAACTCTCTGTTCCCAAACAGCATTGCTCTGAACTATTGTATGTGGGTAGGAGTTTTCAAAATATTAGATCTCCTTTGGCTAACTGAAAAGTTGTGTGGGCTGTAGATATCTCTCTGTATCTATATTGTTATCTTGTTACAGGCTGCTTAGAAAGCTAATGGGCAGCAGATCAGTGAATGACAGTAAAAGCCAAAGTACTGTAGGCAAAGGTGTGGACTTGGATTCAGGAGATGAAACAGACTGTGACCTAATACAACTTACTTTACTCTGTTTCCCTTCCCAGGCTTTGTCTTTACCACTTAAAACCATAAACATGTTGAGCTTTCTATAATGGATTAAGAAAATTAAACTTACGGTGATGAAAAGGGGGAGACAAAAACAACACTGTTCTTTCTTTCACACTTCCTACTCTCTCTCTCCGTCAATTTGCTGGGTACTTTCATCCTCTTTTCTTCTGTCCTACCCCTTATTGGGACTCCATTACTATCCTTCTTTGTCTTATTCCTTCTTCCCCAAGAAAGTTTTAATGGAGAGGAGTTATTTGAGGGAGAAAATATCTGCCCATGGAGCTTGTGATTGGTACAGAATGAAATGAGAGTTGCACTGAAGATGTGGCTTTTTTGTGGAAAATAAAAACAAAATCAACTTTTTCTCATATTATTGACATTTCTTCAGAAGGTATGGTCATTTGTAAAGAAAACTCAAGCCAGAATTTAGGCTTTGACTATTGAAATGTTTTGATGAAAATTTGCCAACCTCTTAATTTACTTTTCCAATTCTCCAATTAAGGAAAAACAAGATTACTCAAAGAATCTTTCCCACCACACAGCTCTCTCCTTCCTCTGCTTTTCTTGTTTGTTTGTTTGGTTTTTTTTTTGGGTCGAACCAGTTTTCCACTTGCACTGATTCAACGCAATCTTTTTATTCCAGAAGCTGCATTGCAATAAGGTTGAAAAAGGAGTCCAGCCCCAGCTGATTTAATGCTTCGCTCGTGATCGTTTGTACCCTTTTCATTTCACTTTACCTTTTTTGAGCTGAATTTGGTGGGGAGTGTTTTATATGCTAAAGTGTACCCGGCACTCAACAATTCTCCTTTAGTGATGAGCTGTATCACTGAACTGTAGCTACTGGGGTGCATCATGGGGTGACCCCATTTCTCAGCCAGCTAATAGCTGATGGTGGAGGTCTGTGTATACAGCTACTGCATACGTAATCTGGGATGGAGGAGGAAAAAATCTTTTAAAATTGTTCCCAGCAAGGTAGTCTGAATGTCCGTTTGTCATTTTGGGCTCTACATGATGTATCTGTGAAGGGTAATAGAGGGTTGGGATTGATTTAGACCTGAAAAAGAGCAGTGTGAAAGGTTGGTAGAGAAATGACAGACCTCAATACCAGTGCTTAAGCTGTGGGCAAATTCCTCAGGCTTTACCCTTTCCTCTCCTGCAAAGGAAATTACTTAATATGATTTACTTACAATATCTCAGGTTCTGTTTTTTAACTGATAGAAGCATTTGGGATCATTTTTAAAAGCTAGTGCTGTAAACGGATGTCGTGATGGGGTGTCTCTCACAAAGCTGCTGAAGAGGACTGCAGAGGATCCTTGGACAGAGAGTTTCCACAAGGGAGGAGAAAGATTTAATTAATAACAGCATTAACTTGCACCCTAGGCACATTGCCGGTGTACAGCCAATCTGCCTTTGCCTTGCTTCACCACACTGCAAGCTGTGCTGGGCAGGCTCTGTTAAGCTCCCTGCTCTCAGCACCCAGCCTGATTTCAGTCTCTGGGCTCTGCCTCAGCCGTAAAATACAGAGATTATGCAAATTCTTCAAGAAAGATAACTGATGTTTGTTCTGGGGAAGGTGGGATGCAACCCTAAGGGGGACTTGAAGTAGTGCACAGCCTGAGTCCAGGAGGATGCAACAAGGATGGAGCAGGTGCTGACTGGCTGCATGTTTTTAACTACTGTTGATATTTAACAGTTGTTTTGTCAAACTGGACTGAAGCACCTCCCACACAGTCCTCTTCACTCCAGTAAATTAGGAATAGTGCTTGAATAGGGCTGGAGCAAGGTTACAGAGCTTTACTCAGTTCTTAAGGCATTAAATCACCTCCATTTCCAGGTAGGACAATTACACCAGTGTCATTTTGAAAGAAATGGAACGCAAAGGGTGAGCTGGCTGGTTGGCTTTAGTGCCCTAGAGCACTAAGCTATAAGGCCTCGTTTGTGGTGATGCCAGGAAGGTTAAATTCCACTTCTTGGGCATGACAGAGGCTTGTCCTAAGATGCATGCAGAGTCTGGCAGCATCCATAAAAAGGAGGTAATGATGGAGCTGGCAAAGTGGGTATCTGCCTGCTCCTTTTCATTAATTAAGGACAGTTGGTCACAACGGGGCAACTCAGGCCAGACTGGGAGAGTTAGCTACAGAATAAGGTTTGACTCTAATCCCTGCTGAGAATAACTGTGTTTCTTTCACAGGGGATATACAAGACTCAAGCAGATTTTGTCTGTATTCTGAAAGTGTTCTCCATCTTTATGTTTTGTGGCACAGTCTGGAAACACAATAAAAAGAGTCTCTGGGTGGCTCTGTGTTCATGTGACTCTGAATCAGTATCTAAATCCTGCCCAATTCCTGTTTCTTGCAAATCATACATTTTCTTAATATGAATCTAAATATCACAAACTTTGGTCTTAAGTTGTCACTGTTTAGTTAAAGACACAGTTCTGAGCAGAGTTTGAACAGATGGGCAGGATGGTGAAGGCCAAGATATTCAATAGTCCTTGTGGCTCTGTCTCCAAACTTTTGCCTCACAGCCTGTCCCAGCATGGGTGTTCCTTAAGTGGACACTTAGAATTTTCCCAGCATGGAAAGAATCAGAACTAATTTTTCATGTTGCAGTCTTTCCACCAGATGTATTGACACCTGGACAAAAAGCTTTGTTATCCTTCTGGTCAAGATGAGTATTCACTTAAATGTTTGACAAGTGAGCGTGAGGGAATTCAGGAGAAAAAACATCTTTGTCCAACTCCAAGAGAAAGGCTTTGTCTAGATAAGTGTGGTCGGTTACTTCGTGTTTGCTATGACTGAACAGCCAAATAAAAGGAGGAGCACATTTTAATTTGTCCCCTCCCTCCTGAGGGCAGAAGTAGGATTAAATCAGCATAGTTGGATGTGCTGACAAACCAGAGAGCCAAGAAGGTGGCAATGATATAAAACACTTTCACATAGCAAAGGAAGAGGTCTGATTTCCACATGCTCCAGCCAGGGACCGGATGGGTGTTGGGCTTTGGTATGTGGTTGAGATAAGAGTCAGTGGTCCTTCAAAATACTGTGCTGCTACCTGAACTCACAGCTGTGTGGTTCCCCTTCCCTCTTAGGGTTAACTGTAAACTATCTAAGCTAGGCCATACAGACAAGCCTTTATGCACTTGCAGTTATGTCTCCCATACCATCAGTTTTCAGGTGCAAAGACAAAGGTCAGTGCTTAGAATACTCCTCCTGAAGACCACATAGATCTTATGCGTTGGCACGTCATGATCCCAGAAACACTTCTGGCCTCGGCAGGACAGGCCTAAAAGCAGCAGTGCCTCAGACTATGATGAAGGTTCAATAACCAAATGGTGTGGGGAAATCTTGACTGTGCTTTAATTTACTATATTGCATTGCTAGCAAGGCTAGATGCATAAACAATAATGATTAATAAATCTGTTATATCCTCCTTTTTTTTCCTATTTGCAAACTGCCCAAACAATTTTGTCAATTGCACTTGTTATTCAGAATATTTCACTAAGTAATTTCTGGAGATAATGCTTGTGTTTTTATCTTGTCTGGAAAGTTATGCTGGGTCTGACATTGGATCTGTTTTCGTTAGAGACATAAATCTTTCTTTTGTTGTTTCAGAATCACATTTCCCATGCTACCATTTGCAATTACAGATATGAAACTTGCTTGCTTTGACTGCTCTTCAACATCCATTTATCACTGGCTATTTCAGCTGCTGTTGAAAAGCTAGTAAACTGTATCATTCTCACATTTGGGACCAAACACCATACAGGGAAGCATGAATTTACTTGCACAAAAATTAAAGACTGAATGAGCATCTGTGAATTTTCTTTTTTTTTGGATGGATTTGTTATAATTTTGTATATAGTCCATATTTTGTCTGAGTACCAAGCTGATGTGCAGCAGAAAAGAAAGGCCATTCATGGGCTGTGTATTTGGACAGCTTGTGTTGAAGCACATATCATTACCACCACATTTGCTATTTGCTCATCAGACACTAATGCATCAATCTCTAACCAAAATGGCCTGTATGGGCATGGAGTAGACCTGAGAGACTTCTCCACTAACTAGAGCACACAGAAAGAAGTAATCATTATGGCAATGATGGGGCATGTGTAACATAGTCTTCTAAGCAATGCTGGCCCAGGTTTGGCAAGAGTGATGAGGGACAAGGCTATCTGGACATCTGGTCCCCAGCTGGGTGGAAAATACTCCTTAAGGGCATCCTCAAGAGTCTGAGTCCCAGCAGATGGAGAAGGGAAAGCAGGTACCCACCTCTCTGGACCAGTTCTCTAAACAATGTGGGGAGGGGGGTTAAAGAAAAAGGAAGGTGAACAAGGTCTACTACTTCATTCTGCACTTCAAAAGAAAGTGTTGGCCACCACGACCTTTTGGAGGGAGGAGAATCCTGAAAATATGCTCTGAGAATGGTTAATAGGTCAGGAGACTCAGGGAAAAGAGGAGGAGAAATATTTCATTCCTTGATCATAACTCAGCTTAGACACCAAGCTGCTCAGACATTTTTGGGCATGCAGAAAAGGAGATTACTTGTTTCTGGGATCAGGCTTCAGATGAGAAAATGTCTCTCCAAGACACAGTTTTTGTAATTGGGTGCCCAAATTCCCCTGAGCTTTCACTGGCTACAGCCTCTTTGACCTTGTCTGATGCAAGTGTAAGACTTTGGGGCATAATGCTCCAATGTCAGCAGAGCATTTTGTATCATGAAAGGAGAGGCTGGGGCAGAAAAACTATTTGCAAGGAAACATCTTAATGGAGGACTTTTACAATTGTTATTTATTTTGGTGGTGTAATAAAGAGGAAATTTTCCGACAAGCTCAAAGACTAGAGCATTCATCTTGAATTAAGCAAAGGGTGGCAGTGGCAGTTGGTGGAATAAGAATATCTGAACTCAAAAGCAAGCCAATGCATGCATGCAAAAACATTTGCAATTGTTTAGTGGAACAACGACAGCCTTAATAGTACAGCATCAGGCAGAGGGCCAAGAGGCAAAAATATTTGTAAATAGGGTTTGCTAATTTTTTCCGCTGACAAACATAGGAAAAGAAGGAGGAGGAAATTAGTGCTCTGAAGAGACTGTTGTCCTGGGAGCACAGGTCTCTCTAGTTTTTGAACAGAATCCCTCTTTAATCTGTGTCCCAAAAGCAAATAAGAAGTTTCTTTGTGGTTTTGTGTGTGTGTGTTTGTTTGCGTGCATGTGTGTGTGCATAGCATAGGGTTACAAACAAGATGTGGTAAGGAGACATTCCACCAGCTCAGAAACAGGAGCTGCAGGACAAAAAGAAATACAGAAAGAACTTTCCTTTCCCTAAAAGGATGCCAAGGACTAATTGTGAAACCTACGCTGGTAGGCAATGCTGAATGTTTCTGCCTGTAGACCTGTCCTTTCAAAGGCTCTCTCATGGTGTTGATTGTGGGGAGCTGATGGAGTGGCTGTGTCTCTACCACAGCTTTCCTCCCTCCTCTTCATGGCTTCCTCCTTGCTGTGGCTGTATGAAGGAGTATCTTAAAGGGGTACTCTGAAGCACACTGAGATAAAATGATTTGGGAGACCTGTAGCAGAACTAAGGAGCAACTGGGCCTGGAGGGTTTACTGTCTCACTTTGACATGCCACTCAGAGTTGTCTCTTCCACAATCCATTTTCATTTAGAAAGAAAATATGAGGAGATTCTGCCTATTCTGTGGCTGTTGCTGCTGCTCACACCTGAGCAGTGGTGCACTTGAGCTGTGTGCTGCTGACAGAGAAACATGCGGAAGTAATCAGTGATGTCACTTTTGCAGAAATCAAGAGATTGATCAGTCTCTGAATACAAACTAACAGAGCTCTTCTGGTTTGTTTTTGGTTACAAATAGAAGTGCTTTTCACAGAGGTATTAAAGTATGGGCTGCAATTTTGTAAGGGCATTCGTCTCCCTTCTGACATTTGTTTGTCACGTCTACTTTTGCGCCCACCTGTTGCACTTGCCACAGTAAGAATAGGCTTGTCTGAGATACAACTTCACTGCAGAAAGTAGAAGGCCATAAGGATTTTTTTCTAAACTTATGCAACAGATTAATTGAATATTCTCCTCAAATTCAACATCCTACAGTTAATATTTCTTCTTGAACTTGAAGCACAATAATTTATCTCTTTGATCTGCACACATTTCAATATCCACGCAGGTGATATGTGTTTCTTAACTGGACTTAAACTGAAGCCTTTTGAGGTTCTTTTTTGAGGCAGAGTTTATCTGAAAACTGAAATCAGTTTGGCTTCAACTTAGACAAAACTCAAGCTGTGAATAATTTGTATCTAAACAGTGAAAAAAGGAATCTTGCAACACACACAGTTATGTGAATAATATAAACTCTTAACAAAAACCCAAAGGTGGTTAATGATAAACTTCCTGTTAACATTTTCCTGGGGGGGTGGAAATGAAAGAAAAAGGAATCTTAAAGGTGATGAGAAGGAACTAATGGGTGTTTTACACAAATAATGCCAGTGTTTCAGCAGTACTCTCTCAATCATGGTCTGCCATTCTTCCTCCCTCTGAAATAATCTGAGCATGTGCAAATGAAAAAAAAACATTCAAGGGAGAGCTTGCACGCATAGCAGAGGGGACTGGGAGCAGGGTGAAAACAAACTGTGTAAAGCTAAAATTATCACATGATGTCTAACAATGTCCTGCTGGCATTTTTTTTTTTTCAGAATATTTTGCACCATGAAGTCCTTACTTGCATGAGAAAATGTGTGATTGTGTGGAAAAGCTTTGAGTGTCTATCTGTTTGAAAACCAAACAATGTGCTGCCTCCTTGCTGATGTATGGAAGTGAGGAGTGGGTTATTAGGGCAGTCAGATGGTTTGATGAAGGTCCAAGCACAGATTTTTACATCTTCTTTCAACTTCTCTGCTGCATGCCTGAAGACTTCCTGTTTTACCCACCTAGTTGTGGGATGCTGAAATTCCCTCTCCATTTCACTGATGTTGCACTATAGCTTACTACTTAGGTGAGCATGCAGCACCTTTATACCTTTCTGATTCTGGAGTGGATGTGGGAGCCATGCAGGAACTAGACAAGGTGGCTGAAACAACTTTGGCCTCCACCAGACCTCTCCTGTTCCCCCAGTTTGGTCTGGGGACTCTGCCATTCATTTTTGCCTGCAGACTTGGGATGCAGAAGGCTAGAAGTTGGTACTGGGAGTTCAAGAAGTTGGGCTTATTTATCAATGCATTTAATAAATACTGAAAGAGCAAAAGGTCATTGGCTGACCATGATGTGAAAGTCTTACTCTTTACAGAGAGTACAGAAGATTGCTTACAGGGAGATTGAGAAGCAAGCCCCTCAGCTCACTGCTTTTGTGTCTTGTGACTGAACCCCACTAAAAACAACTTGTGATTTATTTCAGCTGCGTAATAATATTACAAAGTAATAAAAGTAATAAAAATAAAGACATATTTTATGATGTCCTTCCATTAAATAGTATACCTTGGCTGTCTACCAATGGCTTTACAGACCTACTGGCGCTTGTGTCAGGACCCTTTCTTTCAGTGTGGGGAGAGACATTAAATATCATGATAGAATCCTATGTACTACCAGGTTATGCTGCACAATTCATTTCCATTAAGCAAAAATTTTTTTACTTTCCTTGGCTTTTTCTACTTTGTTATGCTAATAAATATGCTTGTGCAGTGGGACCCACTTTAAACAAAGACTTGACATAGTAACTTTGCTGGACACATCCAGAATGGGACATCTGGGTCTCATCACAGCCAAAGGTCTCTTCTCTCACCCTCTCATCTTCACAATGTATCAGTGCTCTCAAGCACAGTTCTCTTCAAGTCTCCAGAATGCACTTGTTGTTTTCATTATTAGCTGGAAAAAAATATCAAGCGATCCCTGTTGAGAAGAAGGAAGGAAGAACGTTTTTGGTTGTAAAGGAAACAGGAAAAAAAAATGAGAGGAGAGGAATTACTATAGTGGGCTAGAAATAATTTATTGACATCTTCCTTCTCAAAGGATTCAGAAGCATTTTACAACCTGAATCAGATCACTTCTCCAAAAAACAAAATGCTAGTATCTCACTGGGAAAAAGCACAGCGGCTGTGCTTGCTGTCCTGGTATACAACACAATGCATCAGGTAGATGCTGTCCCAAACAGCAGTGCAGCAGGGGAGGGCTGAGTAGGCAGGATTACAGCTCACTGTTGGTTCAGAATCTCAAAAGCCAGTTTCAGGGGAAAATGCAATGGAATGTGCTTGTTGGAGTCTCCACTTTCTGTCCTTGCTGAGCTATTTGGGAGAGACTGGAAGTTTCTCTCAAGCAGCCAAAGTGAAGTGAGCAGCTTTCCCCCATATGTACCACCATCTGCTAATTTGATGTGAAAAAAAAGTGGAATTGTATGTGCTCACATCACGTCACATCACATCACATCACATCATCACATCACATCACATCACATCACATCACATCACATCACATCACATCACATCACATCACAATCTGCTGTGTCCAACTTGGATAGCACCCAGTATCCTGCACTAAAGCTACCCAGACTGTGGAGTCAGTCTGCTTAACCAGCCTGGTCTGCTCCTATCTAGGGGTGATACAAGTAGTTAGGAAGGTACTGGAGTGCCTGGAGGTCAGAAACAGGACATCTGAGGATGGCTATGCTGGACTTCCCCCACTTGAATAAATGCCCAGTACACAGAGGAAGGAGGCAGGGAAGAGGGCTGGTGTCAGACACAGAACCTCATCAGACTTTTCAGGGCCTGGAGCTGCTGCCAGGTTTGTAGTGTTGATGTTGTGTGGTGTGAGATTAAAGCTAAGGGCCAGGAATGATAGCACCACGAAGGTCCTTACTGCTGTGTAAAGGGCTCGGTTCATCTCTAACTCAGAGATGGTTTCCCACACACAGTTACCGGAACTACTTTTGTAGTGCTTGTGTTTTTCTTGAGGGTTTCCTGTCCAAGGATCCAGCAATGTTGACCTTGGTTAACTATTCGTAGAGGGAGTGTATATACACAGCATTCTCCCACATGAAGCTGCACTGCCAGATGAATCCCAACCTGTTTTAGAGGTGCAGAAAAATGAGTCTGGGGGCAGGGAGAGCAGCTCTACTCACTTGCTGCATCTTTGTTTCCCCCATTCTTAGATCAGACAGTTAATTACTCATGCTTTTAGGCTGAGGAGCCAAGTAAGTTTGTCACCTGTCGCTTCTCCATTTACAAATTACTAGCCAATGATGAAAGTGTTTTATTTATTTTATATATTATATAAAATTATTTTTATATTTTTTCCTCAAAAATATGTTTTTTTTTTAGTCACAGGAACAAAGCATAAATGATTACAATAAGGCTTCTGCCAAGCTACTTTGATGCACTCCAGAGAGTGCCCCTTCTCATGCCATGATTGTATCCAGTTATCAGTAGTGGAGACCATTTTTGAGAGGGGGGAAAAGACAAATTCTTCAAAGAGTCTTCTGGTTCTTCAAGTCCTCAGTGATGGATGAGGAGGAGAAGGAAGAGGAGAAGAAGCAGAAGGAGAAAGGGAAGAAAAAGGACATGAAGAAGAAAGAGAAAACAAGAAGGGAAAGGAGAAGGAGAAAAAGTGGTGGGGGAAAGAGGAGAAGGAAGAGAGAAGGAAAAGGGGAAGGAGGAGGAGGAGAAAAGGAAAAGGAGGAGAGCCCAGTATATTTCCCTTCCCACTTTGCATTTTACTGAAATTGCAGGTCTATCCAGTTCTTTATAAAAATACAAACTCCCAAGCAGGAGGTGTGTGACTCAGAGAGATTGGCTAACTGGGTGCAGGGCCTAACCTTTAATCTGTCTCAGTCACTCCTCCAGGATGTCTTTCAAAAGCTCTTTTTCTGCGTTGTAATGTTCTGCCAATCATAATTTGCATTTCCGAATGCATGAAAGAACTGTTTCCTGTCTCTGGTGGAAAAAGGGAGGGAAAAGAAAAAGTATTTAAAGTCAAAATGAGTTTTTTCTTTTAAAGCCTACTACGGAAAACAAAAGACGTTTCCATTATGGGCACAGTTCAGGCACCTCTTTAAAAGCAATCACACACGGGAGGTGTTAACAAGCCATGTGCACGGGGTTACATTCTCTTTTCCATTCAAGTGTCAGCTTTGCTAGCTTGCAATTGGAGGCAAGTCAGTGATCCATGGCTGAGCACATCAGAAAGGTATGATGTAATGGGCCCTGCACTCAATTCATCCATCACACAGCAGAGCCCCCCCGTCGCATCGAGTTAATCAGTGACATGAAAGAGTCGCCTGGGCACTGACGTGGGAGTGGGCTGGGGAGGGCAGCGCCAAACCCCCCGAGCTGAAGCGGTGGAAATTTTTCTCTCTTGCCCATCCACCAAAGACTTGGGGAAGTTCTCAGTACTGCCGGGGAAAAGAGTTCTTTGATGGGAGTGGTGTGCCAGCTCCCTGTTTGGAGGTGCTGGTTTACGTGTAGCAGCTCCCCACCACCACTCGGCTAATCTCTATTACATATCTACAGACAAAACAGCTACTTGGCATTGTGTTGCGGATGTCTGCAACTTTTGCCAGGACGTTGAACAGAGGCCAGGAGCTTGGGTGGAGGCAGGAGCCAGGAGGTCATCTGGGGTTGCTGCTCTTTGTTAGAGCTAAATAACGTTGTGAATGTATTAAGCCCCTTTCCACACACTGATTTTATTTTTTTTTCAATGCCTTCAATAGTTTGCTTTTTTTTTTTTCCATTGGGTTGGATTCATGTACAAATATGCAAGGCAGAGCAGTCTGCTCATTTGCACTTAGCATGAAACCCTGAGTTAGAGGCTTTTTTGAGAAAAATGAACCAACATACTCACTGCAAAGGTTTGCTCTGTGAGAACAAGAACTTGGGTGCTTTGTCATTTCCTCCCTTTCAGACACTGATCAGACACTCACCTTCACAAAACTATCAGATGATCTCATTATTGTTCCCTAAGAGAAGAAGTTTTTTTTTTAAAAATTAAAGCTGGAAGTGGCCTGAAGCAAATTGTGGCATGTGGAATTGCAAAGTTGCGGCTGGATCCTAAAGCCCTGCTGAGCACGGGCACGCTGCTGGAACCTGTGGGGACTGAAAAATGGTACGAGTAAGATTTGCATTTTATACAATTGATGTTATTAAATGAGTCTCCAGCTGCATGGATGTATCTGCTTATTCCGATCTGCTAGATGCCAAAGTTTACACATATATAATTGAGTTGTTCGTGTGTATCTCCTTAAAACAGGCTGCAGATGAAAGGAGGTTAATACCTCAGCAATCCAAATTACAATTTCTTTCCATGTTAAATTACAGCAAAATAGTTACGGACATGGAAATAGTAAACAATGTGCTATCAAGAAAATCATGTTACAGTTGTCTTTTGGACACCATGACAAGTGCGTGAGTGGGTGAACATGTGGAGTTCAGGGTTTAGTGGCAAAGCCTCCTCTTCACTGCTGAGACTGATGCTCCTGTGGCTTCTTGCTTTTTTCTCTTCAGGTATTCTTTCACCTAAGCATGTGCTGACTAGTGAATTCTGTCTATCCCCTGCTACACTGCCTGAGGTTCAACAGTCATGGAAGATAGGTTAGTGAGGTTGATATCACCAGGCTTTTTGGAGATGGATAACAACTCTATTCTTCTCCAGACTGGACAATTATAAATGTGAATATCCCCATTTTTTTAAACTTGTCCTTTCCCTGACATATAGCCCACTGTAAGACCGAAAAATCACAGGCACTAAAACATCACAGATTTTTCTGCAGTCACTTCTGCTGAGCCTGGCATGCTGTGTTTGGCCTGGGATGCAAACAAGTGCCACTGGACACCAGAAAATCCCATCATGGATGTCTTTGGCAGCCCTGGGGAAGGTTGTTACACATCTTTTGCAAAGTTCTCTCAGGAAAAGCTTTGTGTTGCTTCCTTGTTATACAAAAGGCATCACTAGCCCTATGTGTTACCCACCTGCTGCTCCAGTTCATCCCTGGAACAGGATTGTTTTGTATCAGGCCAAAAAGTGTTTGAGTCTAAGATGCAAATACATCAGTATCTCTATATGCTTATATAGTGATATGAAAAGTCTTATTATTTATTAAATAATAAATATGAGCTTTTATTGGTTTTTTTTCCCCCTGAAGCCTTGCTGGATGAAAGGTGTCAATACAAAAAATATTTTAGTCATGGCTATGTTTATCCAGACTGTGACACCCTTTTCCAGAGACATTATCTAATTCTAACATCTGAGAGAATCTTTGAAGGAGATTCTGTGGTAACCACAAATAACAAAGAGAGAAAGATTGTGGAAAGGTAAAAAGGCTGATCTTGATTTGTAGCAGGCGAGCAAAAAATTCCCTGCAGTTTCTCAGTCCTATGTCCTAGTCTCTTTGTGCTGCTCTGCTGTTTAGTATGGCTTCCTTTTTTTTTTTTTTTTTTTTTTAAGGACAAGACAAATTGTCTAGCCACAAGAATTTAAACAATGTTTTTAATCTGAGTGAAGAAATGTACTGCACTGCTTGGCTGCCTTTGAAGTCTACTATTGCAATATCTCAGCAAAAGGTGTATTTGTAGAAAGGAGAACTGTAGCTTACTGTAGCTGCACCAAAAAGCTTATTTATCCCCACTGCGCTTGATTTACAATTCTCAATAACTTTCTTGCCATTTTTTTTAGCTAAGAAACCTTCAGAGGTGGTGCCTGGCAGAGGTGAAATCAGAGGGTCATAAACTGCTCCTCACCCCCAGTGCTGTCCTTGCCCTGCAGCCAGACAAGCCAGAGGATTGATTTTAATTATTTTTAAAATAACCTGAGTTTTAAGAAAAATGAAATTTCACTGCACCTTTTTACTCTGAAACCATGAGGAAAGGCACTGAAACACCCAAATTTTTCTTGAATGGAATAAACCTTTATACTCTGAGAGCTGGTGACATCTTTGTGCTCTTTTTACACAGCTCAAGTGCCTGATGGGCCTCTCCACCCTTTGTCTTCAGGTCTGTCCTTCCTCCTTTAGCCCAAGACTCCTTACAGTGTCCTGACATTACCTGTGAGATCTTGTGTGCGTGTGTCTGCCTGGCCACAATGGCACCTGCAAGTGGATTCTATAGGAGATTGCATGAAACCCTACAAAAGGACAGAGATTCAGATAATGTCTCATTTCCCATTAAGGGAGACAGTGACAGATGCTGCTTCAGGACCCAAACCACCCCTCTGCCCTGACAGACTGGTGAAAACAAAGGGGAGTCAGTAGTTTTTCCCATTAATTCCTGGAGTTCCCCACTTTCCTCAACACACCAAAATGTGCATCTTGTGGTTTGCAGTCACGTGAAGAACTTGATAAATGGTTTGTAAGGTCAGAAGGTTTGGCCATTCCTGGGTACACACATTTTTTTAACACACATTTGGGAGAGTCTGAGCATTGTGTTAGTGAAAACAGCTCTGCACACAGATATAAATCCATATATTGGAAAGCAAGGAGACAGACAACCTTTATTATCCCATGTAAGCAAACACAGTATGCAGATAATCTGAAACAATTAGAGTTTTCCTATCAGAAAGTTTTAAAGGGATTTCATTCATCATATGCTTAGTGGCATGGTTCTAGCTCCAAGGATGTATCTGAGACAGAGATTTTAAAATATTCATAATAAAGTTTTTCTGCTCACTGTCACATGATTTTTAACTGTGAATTTGCTTGAGCCTTTAAAACCAGAAGCAACTGATATACATCACCCAGATCCCATGAGTTTCCCTCTTTCAGTGGAATAATGAGTGTTTCTCCACTTTCTTCATGCCAAAAACCATCTTAATTTTTATGAAAATGGGTCAGCAGACCAATTATATAACAAATGCCACAACAGTTTCATTTACAGCAGCTAAACATCGGGCTGGTCTTTGCACATCTGTGTATTTTCTCCATTTTACCCCCTTGCTGCTATGCTGTGAGAATGTCCTTAGTTCCTTTAATTTTGGAGGTGGTACATGGATCCTTTCCTGAAGGTTCAGGGACCACTAGAGGTCCCCATACAGTGCTGCAAAACACACGTCGGGGCACTCCTGTCCAATGGCCAGCTTACCTTGGCCCATCGGTGTTGCAGCTGGGCAGATCACTGTTTTCAGGCTCCCGCCGACCAAACTGTCTGGGAAAAATTGGCGTGTTCATACCAAGCTGGGGAAAATATTTATTTAGCAGGTGCGTGTGTGCTGGCTTTGCTCCCTGACCGTTGAAGCTGCTCAGCACTTTGGAATGCTCTTTGCCTTTACAGAGGGGATTACTGGGCAGTGTGAAGGTTATTATCCTATAAACACAGCTGATCACATGAACACACCACTTCTCAGCACCACCTTATAAGACAAAGGGATGGGTTTGGAAGAGATCATCTGAAAGAGGGACCTAGAGAATCAGATCCTTAAATCCATATTTGTTTCCTGAGCTGATATTTTTTTTCAGAAGTGCTGCTTCTAAATAACTCCTTCAGTTCAGTGGAAGTCACTGTAAAAAGAAAATCAGTGTATATGTATGCCCTATATTATAAATCATCTCACATTGAAGCATAGCTGCTCCTGGGTAAAAACAAGGCTGATGTTTAACATGTTGTGTCACAGCAGTTTCCAGTAACAGATTTCAGCGGGACAGGAAGAACACCATGAAGCTGCAAGAAAGATTGAGTTAGGCAAGATGTAATTACCAAAGCTGGACTACGTCCAGGACACTGGGGCAAACCCTCCTGCCTTTTGCAAATTTGATTTTAACAACTTTAATTTTAAACACCTGATAGTCATATTTCTTGCCAAGTGAGCAGATTGCTGGAAGTAAGAGAGGCAGCATTTTTTAAATAGAAGACCTCAGAAAATTAAGAAAGGAAAAAAAAATCCCAACCCAGCAGGGGTTTCCTCCTATTTGATTTGTGACACCTCAGTGGGAAACCATGAAATATCCACTTCAGAAACACATTTAGTGGGCGGTAAGTTAGCTTAACTTATAGCACCCCACAGCTTGAGCCCATATTTTGTGCGTGGAAGTGATGAATTATAGACAGTGGAATTTCAGAGGCATCAGTGCAGGCAGACCAGGTCAGAGCAGTGCAAACAAAACAAGAAGAACCTGCCTAAAAAAGAAGAAAACTCAACTTCTTTTGCTATTAAAACATATTTATGCACTGGCATTTATTGAGGACATTGCAAATATCCACATCTGACAACCAAATTGTTCAAAGAACCAGCTTGCTTATATGGAATTCAACTGTATCTACAGCCTTGCAACAAAACAAGCAAAGCAAAATGAACACCTGAAATAAAACATCTTGTATAACACAGACCCTCTGAATATCGGGAAGAAAGTCACCCCTGAGATTTGCCACACGAGCAGAGCAAATAATTTCTTACAGCAGTTTGCAAGCTTTGGAATAAGCAAGTCCTGATCCTGCTGTAGCACAGGGGGATGGAGTAGGTGATCTTCTAGGTTCCCTTCCAGCCAAACATTTCCGTGATATTAAGGCCCACCTCCAAAACCTGTGAACAAGGAGCCAAAAGATAATGGTAAAATAAGTTAGTAAGTTCTCCAGGAAACCAATGCTACCCTACAGAAGAGTACCTCAGAATAGTTTGTAGAGGAGTGACTTTAAGTAGAAGAAGCTGTGCTCACATCATCCTGAAGTAACTAGAAGCACGTGGAGAATCTCTTTTCCTAGCTTTTTCGTCCAAATGAAACAACCTTCTCCAGTTGCTGCTGAGAGGAATTTAATGAAATAATCCATATGTGAGATTATTCCCGTGTTTGCGCAAAACATAAAACAAGTGTTCTGGACTTGCTCTGTCCCATTTTCAGCTCAGGTTGTGTTGCATACGGGACATATTCATCTCAGATGGAAAAAAATCTGGACTATGATTTCCCTGATGTATGTGCTGCTCACACCATGGTGTCGGATACCACCGTGTTAGTAGAAGCTGAGCTGTGGCTGTTGAGTATATTGGCCTGAGTCATATTATGCTGTTTACATTCAAGAAAGGGGAAGGAGAAGGGCTCAGGCAGATGTACCTGTACCTGTCTATCAGCATCCTGAGGTTACTGCATTGCTGTGACTCCTGTTGCAGTCTCCCTTCTGCTGTGTAATCCTCACACCAGTTCTGAGACCCTCTCTTTAATGCCTGAAGTCTGAACACATCCCCTTGCTTCTCACCATGAGAAAGTGCCCTTTTGGGATTTGAAGGATGGCCACAGACCCCTGCAGCCCATAAGCACACACACAGTTTATGCCCAGGGAATACAGCTCTAGTGTATTGCTTTTTCAGTCAGGTCTGTTGCCTTGTTTAGAGAAGGGGGATGTTTACATGCACTTGCTATTAAAAAAAGTATTAATATTACAGCTTTGACATATCCCCACATGCATACTGTGTTAAACAAGAAAATGCAATTCAGAAGTTGAAAAAAATAGTGAAATGTTCCCTGTTCACTCTTTCTTCAGCAGCATGGTAACAAAACACAGATATACTTTATCTACCCTGCTGGTGATGAAGCTCAGAGGTTTGTTGCTAGTTTTAGTTGTCACACAGAGAAAATTATAGCAGAAACCATTTTTCTTTCCCTTTTAAAACTCTGGTAGAAAGGAAGCAATGACTTTAACACACCTAGCTTCTTGTTCATTTCTTTTATAGAGTAACAAAGATGACCAGTGCAAAACACTTCAGCTTCAGTTCTCCTCTGGTGTACATTAAGACAATTCCTCCACAGATCAGTGGAACTGTAATATAGTGTATGCCAGGGTAGGGCTAAGCCCTCTGAGACAAGTATAAGAATACGATTGGTATGAATTCCGCTGGTATGGAAGCAGTATTTCCTTCCTCTTCTTTTGTGTTACTGTCATCTCCAATAGTCTGTCACTTCCAAAGCTATTAATGAATTGGCAAACAGAAAGATGCCACCTTGTGTAACCAGCAGAAAATTCTTTTCTATCCTAGCTAGCCCTGAGCTCTCAGTCACAGTCACAGCTAACTGAGATCATCTATAAACAGACAGGCTGAATGTTCAGCTGTGTTCAACCACTTTTCAGCCTCAGCACACTGAAATTTTACTCTAAGTCCAGTATCTGCATTGGTATCCAAAACATGTTACTGATAATTTAAACAACTGTTTTATGAATTCCTATGACATTATAGTGCCCTGATTTCAAAATATTTAAGGCAGATACTTCCTTTTAAATATAGGTTTAATCACTGAGTTGTTTTGGAATTAGTATGAAAAGAAAAATCCTTTCTTGTTTCTTTGGGACAGCAATTGAGTCATTATTTCTCCTAATAAAGAGAAGCATTCCTTTTCCTCTTAAAGACTCAGCTACTTCTTTATAACCTCCTGCATGGACGACTTTAAGGCTTTTATGCACAGCTCATGCCATCCCAGTCAGAAAGTAATTCTGCAATTAACCTTGCTAAAACAGAAAAAGGTGCACAGTGTTGTTGGTCTACTTTAAAATGGCAAACACATGGAGAAACAACTGTGCAATTTTCTTAATTAGAGAAAATGACCATGCTTCAAAAAAAGAAAAATAGATTAGACTGTTCTAATCACAAGCAAAGCTTAAAAATTAAATCAAATATACAAAAAGCCCAGTCCCACACCTTTATACTGCATTTCAGCAGTCTGAAAAGCTTATAACAGATTGGCCTGGCACAAACACACTGAAGGCTCTGCAAGCAGCAATTGCCAGGTTGACCCTCATCCTGCTTCATCTGGGTAAAACTCCCTTTGACATCAGCTGGGGCAAGATTTGTTCCTAACTAAAGCAAAAATTCAATAGGGTCTGACCCTGCAGTTTGCTGAATAACCTCATCTCACTATACAGAAACAGACTGAAGTCACTGTCTTGTGCCATTTGGGGGAAACCCAACTAACTATTATTTACATTTAAACACTCGTACCTCTTAATGGGAAAAAACGAAACACAGTAAACCCTCCTGATGTTGCCTGTAATGCAGGGTGTATGACTCACACCACTTCTCATGCATACGCCTGACAGGCACACACAAGCACATTAATTTTTGCTACTCAAGAGAAACCTTAGTTTGTTTTGATTTGAGACAAAAAGCAGCTGTCCACCGTCTCACGTTGTTCTAAAAACCTGACATTTACAGAGCTCTTTCCAAACGAGTTCATTAAACACTGCATGCATCTTAAGGCCATATGCAGCAATATAACTTAGAGTGTATATTTTATAGGTTTCTTTTTCTGATTATTATGTGCTGTAAAAATTCAATTATCCCAACTAGTCAGGGGAATAAAAAAAGGAAATAAGAAGTAGGTGACGGAAAAGTGCATGTTAACATATTCCATAGAAAAGCAGTCAATGCAACACGAAGATTGTTGCATGTGTAACATTTCAGTGTTATTAAAGCTCTTTTCTCTTCTCATAGGCAGATCAGTAGTTGTAGTGGTTTGGACCTTGTTTTTTCCCCCAGAGACTGAAAAGTGGTAGACCCCAAGGGGTGGAAACCCCTGGAAGTTTTGAAGTTTTGCCCAATGGGCGCTCCTGCAAAAATGTAAACATATCACAAGCACCGGAAGAGATGAGTTGTAGTTTGTGTTGGAGGAGAGGTGGCCATGTTGTGAGCCACGAGGTAGGGGCTCTGAGCCCCTCGGGGCCTCTGGGGCCCCCAGCCCCAGTTGGGGGTTACAGAGATTTGGAACAGTGCTAGACTGGACTAAGCGTCTGTAGTTATGCCGGGAGATGTTTTTCTCCATGGGCGCAGAGCAGCAGCCGGCACTGACCAGAGAAACAGTGGCACAGAGCCAGGACAGATAAGACCTGAACCGGAGAAGCAACAGAGACATGCAGCATCACAGAAAGGACTCCTGGAAAGAGAGAGAGAGCCAGCAGCAGAGTCTTGGGGTAAGAACTATACCAGACCCCAAAACTCCTTTGACACCTCCGAGAAAGTAGGAATAGATGGACTCCTATTTGAGAGGAGCCTTGGAGTACAGCAGCACTGGAGAGAGAGGAGCTAAGAAGCTCAAAGACGTCCCGGAGCTGGACCGGGACGGCCAGATGGAATGTGGGGGGAGTTGACCTTGGCTTCCCCCCCCGCTACTGCTACCACATTGGCAGTTGAGACAGAGCACGGAGCTCTGCAAAGGGGAATTTGAATCCCCTGAGGAAGGGACTTTCACGAAGATGCCCCTGCATTTCGTGATATACCTGTGGTGACGCGAGTCTTGTCCCTGCTGGCAGTCCACAGGTGAGGCCTTCGCTTGGACCGAAGGAGAGCCGAGGGGCTTGGAGACCCCCTTGTGTGTATTGAACAGAGATCCAGCTACAACAACCCAGCTATCAGCTGCTGCATGCATGTGAAGAAGACAGACTGCTGCCTTAGAAGATGCTGCTTAGAGACTGGAAGGGATCTGTCCTTCTTTCCCTCCTGGACTTTTATTTGGAGGGGAGAAGAGATCTGATCATTGTAAATACTATATGTCATGGTAGAGATATTGTGATCGTGTGTATAATGTGATATGATATTTATTTGTACAGTCATTGTAATATATTCCCTTTCCCCCATTCTGAGTCTGGTGTGTTTTGTCTGGAAAAAACCCATCTCACATTGGGTTGAGATGTGGGAGGGGGCTTAGACTAGGGGATTGGATTTTGGGGCTATCTCAAACCATGACAGTAGTATGAATAAAAAGCACAAAATGGCAACCAAACCATCCCCCTCATTCTTACAAGCATCAAGCATTTCAAAACACCGTGGACAAATGCATGACAAATTTTATCTTAGCTTTCCCTGTACAAACTCACAGACCTAGGAGGAATAGCACCCCCCAAATTAAGGGCTGGATTTGGCCCAGTTGGTAACAGGAAAGTTGGTAACAAGAGACAAGAATATGCCTGTAAATTTTTCCTGTAACATACAAGTAACCAACCCAATTCTTGTGTGTGGGGCAGATACACCGGGCTAAAATGACTACTGTTAGCACAAAATGCTGTACCTGAAAAAAAAAATCACAGAAATGGCTGGGAATTTTTTTAAAGTGTGTCAAACCTGTAAAGCTGAGATGGTGAAAGTTGGTAAGCCGTCCCTGATAAATCCAAAAAAATGGGTATGTAAAGATGTGACTGTATGAAAGGCCCCAATTGTACAGTGACTTGTCCAAGCACACTATGACACATATACAGTTGTTTACCATTTTCTCACATACACTGATTTTTGATGCACAATCAACTGCTAGTCTTAGCCAATTTCTGTAGCATCCAAATTTGTTAACCAGTGTTTTTAAGGCCCATAATTTCTCATCGAAGTGATTCCAGTTGATTTGGCCTGACTCCATCCCAATGAAAGTATTTTCTGTTTTCACTGCTTCTGTCAGGAATACAGCTCTGTGGGATGCCCCTAAGTTTCCACAACCTGCACATCCAATTTTTGAGGGTTGAGGAAGCCTGACAGATGTTTCCAATCCTTCTTTGCTTTCAAGTAAGTTGATTTCTTTGCAGCAGCTTGCATATTCATTTTTACTTGCTTCTTTGTTGAGTAGTAACCTGGAGAGCAATACACAAGCAGAATTACGACACTGAAAATAGCTGCTTTTCAAGCAATCTCTCAAATCTTGTTTTTATGTTGAAGAAATCATTTAGACCTCTCTACAGCTTCTGAATGAACAGAACTAATACCTTTAGCATGTTTCACATAAAGTTATGCAATACCAAGCAAAACAAAGGAAATGTGCTGGCTTTTATCCAGTTGAGATCAAAGAGCTTTGGACCCTCTTATGCAAGCTGAACACTGCAGCATTTCACTCTGAGATCCACTGCTGCAGTGCTTTCCTGACAGAAATAGGGGTGGAGTTTTTTCCCTCCTTAAAAGTAACAAAAAATACTCTGTAAAACAACATGAGAAGGACTATGCATATTGGGCAGTTCACTTCTGCTTAGTAGGTCAAACTGCAGATTCAAGGACTGTACAAAACTTTGCACTATCACTGAATTATAACTAATTCTTTTCTCAGAGAGTATGCACTGTGGCTCACAGGGAGAACATCCATTAAGTTTTCATACATATGTGCAGCTGAATCTTTGTTTCAAGTGCAAGTCAAATCACCCCTAACTACAGAACTGTGATTATGACACAGGAGTTTCCTTATGAGTTTCTTCTCTGCTTCCCTTTCTCACACGAAAAAACTCCATTCTTCTTTTCAGGTCATAGGGCAGAATTAGCTGAAATGGAACCTAGATGATATTTATCTTTAGAGTTCAAGGAATTTACCTGGTGTAAATTGTTTATATTCATAGAAATGAATTTGTTCCAATTTCAGTTGAGGATGATATTTAAACCTAAACTTTTTATATGTGCAAATTGGCAACAGTTATCAAGTCTTCAGAGCATGAAATCTTGCATTAATTTCAATGCAGAACATTGCTGGAAGGATGACCGGAATTCTGCAGGCTTTCACTGCCAAGTTTGTGCAGAGAGATTCCTGCAGTCGACTTCCTCAGTGATACATCTGCATGGCACAGTGGTACCTGAGCTAGCCCTAAACTGAATTTCTGAAGCAGGTGGTCCTAAGGAGAGTGCATTCTCCTGGGTAGGAGCATGCACTGTTAACTTGGTAGAAAATCAAATCCTGCTATTATTATAACCTGCTGTAGTGTCTTGTTGGAGCAACAGATGAATGAAACAACTGTAAGAAAAGAAAGCTTACATTACCAAATGTGATCCTTACTACTTATTTCTTCCATTTAGAAGAATTCTATATAGCTATCCTTTAGTTTATTATAGAAAAAGAAATGCATTAGGAATTATGCTTAGTAGAGGAAATTCAGAAAAGACTTAAACAGTCAGTATTCCCCTTTCTGCCTGTGAAGAATTTTAGCAAGAGCTCAACTGCTCAGATGCCCACACATTGCAGCCGAGTTTCAAAACTGAGAAGCCAGGAGGATGCACATTCCACAGAGCCATATTCAGATGGTGTAGCCTGTATCTAAGGTGCTGAACAGAGTCCATGGGAATTGGCTGGTTTGCCTAAGGAACCCTAAAGAGCACTTGTACTGGCATAAGTAAGGTAAGTGAAGATGTTGCAGCCTGTCAGTAGGAAAGCCTGGCCGGGGAGACCTGGGAGGGAAATACTTCTGTTATTCAAATGTACCTGCCTAAATATTTCCTTTTCTTTCCTCCTCATTTTTCCCTGCCATCTTGCATGAACTGTCTGCTTCGGAAGTAAGACGATATAATGAAAACACAAGATTCTTACCTCTTTCTTTTTGACTTTTAGCAAAGGAGGCGAGCATTTATGAATGTCTTCCAGGAAAGCCAAGGTCTAAGTGTAACAGACAGAGGCAAATCACAAACTTTGGAAGAAAAAAGCTGCCATGGAGTGCCAATCTTGCTTAGTGGTGGGGGAAAAAAAAGGAAAAAAGTGAAAAGGCTTATTGGCCTGTATCGGACCTGCTTTTTGAATTTAAGACTCTCTCAGAAAACAGAGCAGAACCATACTGGGTCCACAATAAAAAGGAGAGAATGGAGATGGAATATGACTATGTAAAATGGTTGGGAGACAGAAGGAAAAAATCTACTGTCTTGCTGGTTGGCTCTCTGAATGACTGAGGAGTCAAATGCAGCAGGAAAAACTCTGCTCCTTCCATCCTGGAGGCTCCAATGTCCACAAAACCCCATGGCTGGATTTTAATATATCGATAGTTACTTAATGGGCCACAGCTGCCTTTGGAAGTCTAAATTAAATGCATATTCTTGGACCTTAATGGAATGCATTACAGTGTTCTTGTTGACCAAAGCAGAACCTGGATAACCAGGATCAAATCCAACCTCAGATCCTAATCCTAAACTAACCTTTTATTACGGGATGGCAGAAGATGAGTGAAGTGGTGGAAGCACAGGGTCAGACCCTATCAGTAGGTATGACTTTACCTGTCTCAGTTTTGCCTGAATGACTTCAGTTATGGGCAGAGGACAAGGTGCCTCCAGCCAGAGGGAAATGCATCCTAATGTAATAAGAAGGATATGTGAAGCCTTACCAAAGGAGAAAACTGAAAATTATTTTCTTGGCCCATCTTGCACACTGAGATTCCTTGGGAAGAAGGGTACTGGTTAATAGACTAAAGTGCTTTCTCTTATGAAAACACATGTGGGAAAGTGTTAAACTGTGCAGTGTGGTATTTTGGTTTCCATATCCCCTGATGAAATGTTTCTTGCCTGGGGAAAACAAAATGGAAGAAAAATATCCCCTGGAAATATCTGCATAATTTACTCCCACACACCTAGTGAGAGATTTACAATTGAACAGCAGTCCCCTCAAACCATTACAATATTGTGCTCGGAATTGCACTGCTGTTCTCCTACCTGTAAATTATACTGTTAATTAGTTAATAGCTGTAAAGTGCTTTGGAGAAGAAAAGGCACTCATTAAATACCATTGTTCTGCACTCCAGTGTGCAATGTTCCACTCTTCATTAATCTCCAACCTCTTCCTGAACCTCTCACTAGCAATTAAGTTTCATATCCTCAAATAGCAAATTAGTCTGAGATCAACATCACTGTTCAGAATGTGTTTCCTGAAACCTGAGTTCAATTATCTTCTAGACAATTTCAAGCTGGTGTCTCTCATGAAATTCCCAAAAACAAAATCCTTGGTCTATGTCTTGAAAACCTCAGCCTTGTATGAACCAAAACCCGCTTTCCTTTCCTTGTTCTTTCCTATGGACAAGGGAAATCTAATATAAAGGATGAGACTTTTTAAAGAAGTTCAAACCCCATTGAGAAGAGCAAACAAGGGTCCAAATGTTCAGAAGAGCTTAGCATGAAAATTACTGAGGACTTTCAAAAAAAGATTTTTTATGGGTGCTGAAACCCACTCCTGGCAGCAAGTCCTGGTGTGAGGCATTTGAAAACCCAGACCCTCCTTCCACATGGCCAAGTTTAAGATTGATTTGACCTTAGAATTCCTGGATGTCTTCACTGAGTATAATATGCAAGCTGAAGTTAGCAGGAGACCTGGCTGCTTTCTCTAGTTTCTGGTCTTCCTCCTAACGTTTAGCTGGCTGAATGGTCTTCCTTACTGTACTTGGGAAAAAATGCCTGCAGCCAAACCTACAACCAACCAAAAAACCAAAAATTCCCAGTAGGCAATCCCATTTTCCTGTTGGGCTCCTGCTTGAAAAATCACCTCACTATTTTTCTTTGACTGCCTTTTTAAATGTCAAACCATCACAACTATCCTCCCACAAGAAATGATCATGATCTTACTGATCTGTGAGAGCTCCTAAGCAGACCAGGGCCAGGAGAGGGGTTGTCTGCCTCCTCTTGTAGATGCTTCCTTGAAGGACTGCACTTTCTTAAAGCAAGAATGGTTTCCAAGTCCAACAGACAATTTCTCAGCAGCTGCTGGGACCAGGTTTGATCTGCTGAGCAACACTAAGGTCTCGTACACTTGTTGAAGATATCTGTCTCACTCTCACTCTCAGTTTAGTGGGCACTGCATAGAATTTAAAGGGAGTGTGGCAGTAAACCTAGATACTTTTGATCCTGCTACAGGAAATCTTGACTTATTTTGAAAGATACTTTTCCTGGTTTCCAGTCCAGAGCGAGAATTCCTGTCTAGAGGAAGTGGCTATAGAAGGATGGGGAATGGTGAAAAGCCCTCACCTCTTTTCTGAATCCTGAGCAAAGCTTTACCCCAAGGGGATAGAGATATGAGGAAATGGACAATATCCTTCAAGGCAGTGCAGCAAAAGACAGAAAGCACAGAAGTGATACTTGGGGAAAACAACCATGAGTATCACATTAAACAAGAGAAAGGGCCTGGAAAAAGACTTCTATGACAAAAAAGGTTGATGACAACAAGTAAAGTACAGAAGACATGTTTAATTTACATTGGAGGTGGTACCTCTGTCCTCACTGCTTTTACCACAGTTTGGTTTGCAGTGTCAGCCAAGTTGGAAACCGAAGATGATCTAGGCAACCACCTGATTCCTACCTGGTATTTTCATCCCCTTTTCTTGAAGCAATTGCCTGAAAAATGGTCTCAGTCAACAAAAAACACTGCCTTTCCTAAAATGGCAAATCCCATGCAAGCAACCAGTAGGTGGATTTCCCATTTGGTAGGGTGGCATAGGGACAGAAGAGATGGGGTTTGATCCTCCTCCTCTGGCAAGTAAGGTGAGGACATGACAACACAGAGGAAATACCAGACATTTTTCAGATTTCGAAGACCAGAAGGGCAAAATATAACAAATATATTCACACACTAATTCCTGGTCTTCAATTTCTGGAAGAGCTTAAAAATACATGTTAAATGTAATTCAATTCTTTCTCTCTGTGTCCATAAAACTCAGACCCCACTCTCAAGTGGTGGACAGGCTAAAAAAAAAAATCCCAGAGAAATGTAGCAAACAGCCAAATTCTGGATTTGTTTCGCTACTGAATTCTAAAGGATATAAAGGATCTGGGAACAGAGTTGAGAGGTCCACTGGTGATTTGTCTACAGATGATGCAGACAGGCAGAGTTCCTGCAGAACCTGAAGCTTCAGCTTTGGTCTTCAAGGTCTTGAGGGCTGCTTCAACCGCAGCAAGCATAAACCCAGATGTGACTGAAATAATCACTACCCCATATTATCTTTTCAGGATTGTATCTCATCCACCTGAACTTTGAGCATCCTCTCACAGTCACACGCCAAGTGCCTACTCGGAGAATGTCACTTAGTGGCTTCGGCATCAAGAGCTTGTCAGCAATGGGGCAGTGTTGGCACTTAAGTGGTTCTGCATATAATCTGCCACAGAAAACTCAGATACTGAGGGATGTGGCTTCCTCCTCCTAGGTAGAAGCCGAGTGTCAGTTCTGTGGCTGATAACACTGACAACGCATCTAAGCAGCGGAGGTCCAAAGAGGTGGACTGGCTCCTGCATTGCTTATAAATCTTATTCCCTGCCCTTAGTGGCTCTGAACCAGCACCCTGCAAACATATGGCCCAGAGCCACAGGAAATTAAGTATTTTTTTATATTAAATTAAATATATTAAATATAAAGAGAGTGACAGATCTGGGTTGCCCTTTTGGTGCATAGATTGATTTCCAAATGTTAGGTGCTGTTCTTTGGAGAACGTCTCCCATGTTGCTCCAGGATGGAACAGAGAGCAGCCCTGTTAAGTCTGGGACACCATCTGGGGCTGATCTTTAGGTGTGGTGGGACTATGGTGCCTTCTGGGCACCAGCCAGGTCCCACTGATGGTACTGCATTGTGCTGTATGGTTACACCTGCTGATTTGGCATGAGCCTTCTGCACTCAGCTGACAATGGGAGCAAAGCTGGAAGGTACCCACCTTCCTTACTCCTTGAAGGGCCTAGGAAAGGTGGAAAAGCACTTTTCCTGAGGAAAAGCAGCAGAAAGCACAACGACAAGGATAATCCTCTAGGTGGCGTCCAGAAACTCCAAACTTCACACAAAACTTTTCCTGGGTTGGGCACAGCCTTGGCCTTTGCCATCAGGATACTTGGCAGTGCTGGCTGTCATTATAGCTATTAACAGTCACACGTCCACTGCTTCTTCATTTGGTGCCAAGCCCTTGGCAGCTTAAACTGAGCTCATTCTGAGGTAATTAGGTCTTAGGAAATGGCAAAAGGTCTAAGAAAGGTGGTTTGCAGGAATCTCTGTATTAGAAACTGTCCTCACTCATAGGAGGAATGGATTGAAACCAGTGAGTCAGGGTCAGGAGGAAAGAAAGTATTTATCAAACAGTCGTGGCCTTTCCTATTAGCACATTTTAATAAAACCCAGGAATAAAGTAGAAAAAACTCTGTGTTTCTCTGTTCATGATTATGTCTATTCTAGAACAGTTTACAAATCCAGGGCCTTGCCTAATTCCAGGTGTTTCAAAGGAAGATAAAATGCCTGCAGAGACGATAATTATAGAACAACCTCTCCCAATGGAAAATTTCTTCCTAATGTGCTTAGTTATGTCATTAATCACAAATGCTTCTAACTCTTCTAAACTTACATCATGTGTATGTACTGCCTGTTGTCATTTCCATTATTTACGGTCGCATCCAGGGTGAAACCTACAGTGTCAGTGCAAGTTCACTGCAGCACAACCAGGATGTGACTCCTCACTTTTTTCAGGACTCTTTCCAGGTCTTGGCTCCAAAGCTGCACTGTCACCATTCCCACAACTTAGTCTGAGTTGCGTGGGTGTATTAAGACATCTGAAAAACAAGACTAAAATATTTCTGAAATGCGAAGACATTACTGTAGGGTCCTTTCCTTCTCAGCCCATGATTTCTGCGCCACCTAAGAGCATGCTGTAAGCCCTGCTCTGTCAAGTTCATACCTATCTATACTCACCTCCTGACTGTGCTGAGACACAGGACAAACACTGGAGGCTTGAGCTCTGTGTTACCAGTGATCAACTCTGTGTTCCCTCCAGTTCTGTGTCAGCTTGAATGAATTGAGAAGAAACACAAACTTCCCAGGTAGTTCAGTGCTTGCTCCCTGCATCGAGTTTTCAGGGCATCAGAGGAGTTTTACCTCACATTTCTGAATTCCTTATGTATGCAGGAGTTAAAGAAACAGATGACAATAAGAAAGGGAATTAATGCTGTGGACATTTTCTTTCAGTGAGGGTCTGGTTCCTAAATAATTTTGATACTGAAAGTTGCTAACTCTAAATCTTATTTTCAGACACACCACTTGCCTGTGGCAGGTGCTCAGGTACCTTTAACTCATTCCTTTTTAAACTGCAGCTGGGAAAGCGGTCTCCCTGTCCTCACAGAGTGCAGTGCAAGCCACTGCTCTTATTGCTATCTTTCAATCCTTTTAACTCTCCTCTGCCTCTCCCTGGGCTCACTGCCTGAGCAGCAAACCCTAGGGTTGAGACATGAACAATTTAATAATTGAAACAGAATAAAATATACTACTTCTACTACTTCTACTTCTACTACTACTACTACTACTACTACTACTACTACTACTACTACTACTAATTGTAATGCAAATGAGAAAGAGAGAGAACTAAAACCCAAGAGAAATAAGTAATTCACAGTAGAGTTGCTCACCACGTGCTGACTGATGCCCAGCCCATCCCCTAGCAGGGATTGGTGGCTCCTGGCCAACTCCATGCAGTTTATATACTGGCCATGGTGTTCTATGGCATGGGATATCCCTTTGGCCAGCTCAGGTTGGCTATCCTGGCTATACACCTTCCCAGCTTCTTGTGCACCTGCTTGCTGGCAGAGTATGAGACACGGAGAAGTCCTTAACTTGTAGAAAGCACAACTCAGCAACAAGTAAAATATTATTGTGTTATAAATGTTCTTCTCATCCTAAATCCAAACCATGGCATTGTACCAGTTACTGGCAAGAAAATGAACTCTATCCCAGCCAAACCTGGGACATTATCCACCCCTTATTCCATACCATTTATGTCACGCCATATCCCACACTTCCCAATACACTATTGTCCTTCCTGTCTTTATATCTATATATCTATATCTATATATCTTTACACAGGTATCATTCCCTTAGTCATGGACCTTACCTATAAAAGTCCATTGAGTTAATTTAGTCCATAACTTGGGGCTCCATCTGTTGTAACAGTCTTTCAGGACAGAAGGATGGCACTGAGCAGCTTGACAGCATTCCCTCTGCTGCAAATGGAAGGAAAGGTGCTGAGAGTATTTTCGTGGATTTTAGTGGCACCTGGGCTGAGGGCTATTAAGGATTTGGACAGGCTGAGGTGCTACAGAGTCACCAGAGCCCCTCTGGGTGTGGATGTCTAAGCCAGGCTTGGGTGCCTGTAGGTGTTGATGGTGACCCTTGTGGTGTGAGCATGGGGAGAGTTCATGTTCTACATCAGTGGAGGTATGAAGAAGGTACTACTATGATGAACGGATTGACAATTATGGTCAGATTTGGTCACAAACAGAATCACAGAATGGGTAACATTGGAAGGGATGACAGTGGGTCATGAATGAACCTTGTGGGTCCCTTCCAACCCAGCATATTCTGGGATTCTATGATCTATTCCAACCTCCCTGCTCAAGCTGGGTCAATCCTAGAGCACATATATATTTATATGCCATGATAATCAACACTATATTTTCCTGAGTTCTAGTAATCTTAAAAAATCTTCTACAGAAGTAAAGTGTTTACATGTTTTAATTTCTCAGTTGCTCTCAGCAGATTTGTGAGGCAGGCTGAATAATCCCTTTGTGGGAAGATAGCACTGTATTATTTACACCATTTTTCAAGTTATGATACACAGGCAGAAGTGGGCAGGGGTTTTGTTAGTACTGGTGGAACTCTTTGGAGTTTTCATTTCCGAGTTTGAAAGGCCTGCTTGTTTTGTCCTTCAGTGTTTCTGTATTAATGTTCAAGAGCAGGAAGAGAGGGAAGAACTAGAGAAAGGCTAAGAGTTTCTTTAGTTTACAAACAAGGCAGAAAACTACCATTAATAATCAGAAAGATGAAGATTTCAACTGAAAAAGGGGTAAAAATTATATGAGAACATGACTGTTGTTAAATTCAGGCAGTGGGGCCCTTTTTCTCATTTTCCTTCACCCTAATATATAAAATTTACTCTGTATTTTTGTACTTCCACCCCTGAGTATTACCCCTGTGAAGGCAAGGTCAAAACTTTGCTTTATATCTCCCCCTTCCAAACCATATTTAAACTCTTGTGGGGGAAACTGGGCATGGCATTTTGTATTTCTGTGTGGACTGTGACCCTTCCCAGGGCAGAAGAGCTCTTGCAGCCAAACCCAGCAGCCGGGAGCAGGGCAGAGCAGAGCCCTGTGATGTTCCCTCGCATCTCCCAGCCAAGGGTGGGATGTAGCCCACTGGTAGCACTGGCCACGTAATCATCTTGTCTGGGACTGTGCAATGGGAGGTCAAGCATTTGGGGCCAGTGGAGGGCTAAAATTACCCCCTCAGCCCTCCTGCCCATGGAATGGGGAGACCCTTTTTGCTCCATTTGCACTACAGCTGTAAATGCTAGTCCAGCATTTCAGTGTCAAGGCTGCAAAAGTGGGTCTTTCTTTTTTAAGGTTTAATGGCACTTTCATATGTTAGGAAAACCTGCCTCTATCTACATTGTTACATCTTGTAAAGTGGTTTTTTTGGTTGCCCTTCTTCTTTTAAGAAAACCTTGCATTTTAAGCAGGTTTTTTTCTTGAGGTTGTTCCTTTGTCAAATTGCCAAACTATGAAACCATGCGTTTTGCTGCCAACATAGGTTTTTCTTGTTGTCTGGGTAAAGTAATTTCATGTGGAAGTAGCAGTGCCTTTTATGTTAGGGCTCAGTTTGTTTCTCAGAAAATTGAACTCTTCGGAAACAGAATTCTGAGTTTTCTTACTGAATCTGTTTTTTAGGAAACTCAAATTAATAATACAGTTTCTGGCAAAGCTGTGTCTTTGTCTTATCTTAGGCACATGGATATATTTGCGCCAAATCCTGTGAATCACCTTTTTAGCCATTTCCAGTCATGATCTGAGGTATTGTAAGATTTGTAAAGGCAATTCATGTTTAGGCAGCACCCTACCCTCAAGCTTCTGCTTTTAGTTTGCAATGTGCTTTTTACAGTGGATTACTCCCTGAAGGATTATTCTCTGAGCTAGATTTGCCATCCATTCTGAATTTCTGGAATCACTCATGCTTTGATGTCTCTCGCTCTCGATTTGATACTGCTACTGCCTTACAATTCCACTGACAGCATGTGAGGACAACGGGATGAAGCAAGGGCTTGCAGCAGAAAGAAGGTTGTATGAACGAGTCTCTCTTCCAGTCACGTACCAGTTGTTTCCTTCATGCCCTTTGGTCCATCAGGATAGTAGCTCTCAGATGCAATACTGCCTTTATAGTTCTAGGTGGGAAAAGTAGGTTAAGAAAGGCAGAAGCACCAACACAGTAGGTCTTAACAAATATATTTTTTTTCTCAGTTGTGGTTGTGTAGAGTTTTGAAGCTTCCTATTTTGGTGTATGCCATTAAGATTTAAATAATAATAAAAAAAGTGCAGTGTTTGTATTCCTGGACATTGGATTGGAGTTGGATGACTCAAACAAAAAACCAAAATAAAATGAAGGATGATGGCAAGTCTGGAGGGAAAGGATTGTTAACTTAGGCAAGTGTGATAAATGCGAAGAGTCACAGCTACATTATTATATCAGTTCTGGTCTTTGTGCAAAGCCAAGGGCTTGTATATTCTATAACTTGTGGCCTTTATGAAGTGCCAGTGAACTAAAAGACAAATTGTTGCATGACAGCAGTACTTTCTAATAGTGTGTGCCTTGAAAAATATTACAAAGTAAGTTCCTGTTTTCAATTAACTCTATAACTGAAAAGATAAATGGAGACAGAAGAATCACCACTCCATTGCCTATTGACCTGTTCACTAGAGATTAATTTTCAAATAGGCTTAAGACTATTGACTATAGCATAAAACTCAGATGCAAACACAGGGAAAATTAGAGCCTAGACAATCTTTCACACTCCATTTATCCTCTTGCACTGCGTTTAAGATTCAGTCACAGAAACTAGATCCTCTAAGATTTTGAGGACACTGGAAAAACCGGACTTTTTCCTCCCCCTCGACCCCAGAAACAGGTTTCCCATTAGTTTTCATATCTTCAGTGTCCTTCACTTACTGAAACAAAGCTACTTTTACTCTCTGAAGAGTGAGAAAGATCTTATGTAATTTAGTTAGCACATAGACAATATAGCTAAGTGTCTTTCTGAGCAAGTATACCCCATTTTAGAGATGGAGCAGTTACATGGCCTTTTGCCTCTTGACATATCCTTGAGCAGGGAAAGCAAGAACAGATATTGAAAAGGAAAGCATATGTATAAAACAAAGAGGAAGGTTGTTGCTATAAATATCAAAAATACTTGTGCAGATGTAACATAGATGCTGGTGCAGGGAAAACTGATACTGTATGGAGGAAAGGGAAAATGCATGATTGTATGAAGAGGTTGGTAAATGCAAATGCATAGCCAGAAGCCTCTGTTTTGGGAGGGAGGTGGGAAGAGCTCTCTCTTTCTGGAGGAAAAGGAGGATGTTTACTATGGGTGCTTTTTGTGAAGAGAAGTGATGGTGTAGGTGGCTTCAACTTGGGAGGGAGTGACTGTTCTTGAGATCATCAGGACCCCCCAAATTGCCGTTCATGGTGGCAAGAGCTGCATAGCTGAGACAACCCTGTGCTCTAGCTGGATTCACTATTGCATGATGGAGGATGAGGAGGGCTGGGAGAACAGGAGAAACAGAGAAAGGATGGGTTTCTTACAGAGAAGTCTGGTTGCCCTGTCAGTTCAGCACCACCACCACCCCTCGCCTGTGTAGCTCAGGCAGCTCAAGACAGCTGTGGTCTGTGCCTACCTCTCTGCGTTGGTGGGAGAGGAGTTAGAGAAGGACTGGGATTGTCCTTCTGCAGGAAGTTAGGACAATGCACTACTATGCCAGAGCTGCTGACTCTCCAGGGCAGGCTTGCTGGGCACTGGCAGGACATGGCAATACAGAACTTAGGTGAAAGATACCAACCCAATTTGACATCTCTATTCCCTATGCTTCTCTGCTGCACTTGGTGCTGCCTGGTGCCTTCCCATATGGTTTTCTGGGGTGGGAGAGCCAGAGAGGAGTGTTCATACACCAAAGAGAAAGGCAGACAGAGAACACTGCCTGTCATGAACCTGCCCTGCTCTCCCCAGCACACTCTGGAAGGACAGCTGAGATCCAGGCAAAGGTGCAGGAGCATTTGCTGTTCACTACTGGCTGGGGATAGAGGGCTTCCCTGTGACTGTGAGTGTTTGAAGGGGTTGTTTGGTGCTGCTCTCTGCCACCTCTGAATACAACTTTGACACTCAGTCTTTGTGCAGCAAAATTCAGTCACACCTGCCTTTTGGTCAGTTTTTTCTCAAGTGACAATCAGCAAGACCACAAAACAAAGCCCTATAAATTAACAGTGTACTTCTGGAGAGGAGTTCTTCAGCTATATGTTCTAATTCCATCTCTCTTCATTCACTTCCATGCAGAGATGTCAAAGGTGTAAGCGGGAGATGGAAATACAGT
Organism: Lepidothrix coronata; assembly: GCF_001604755.1. NCBI lineage: Eukaryota > Metazoa > Chordata > Aves > Passeriformes > Pipridae > Lepidothrix > Lepidothrix coronata. The sequence goes on from NW_016690388.1 coordinate 447,949, forward strand.
GCTCCTGAGCTTTTCCTTTTCTTTTTCCCCTTTTTGGACAGTGGGAGCTATAGTTGTTCTATATCCTAGGCATTTTCTGTTAGGCATACCATATAAAGGAGTATGCAACATCTTAGCCATTGTCAGACCAAAATGCAAGTGCATTAGGATTATATGCAGTACCCATGGACGCCTGGGCCTGTCATGACCCACTGCTCCTCAAAGCTGGTGGATACTGGGCCATGTGCTTAAAAGTGATTAGAGGAGAACTGCCAGACAAATGGCCTAACCTCTTAATCCTTGTTTCACAGAATCACAGAATATGCTGAGTTGGAAGGGACCCACAAGGATCATTGAGTCCAACCCTTAGCCCTGCACAGGACCATCCCTAGGAGTCACACCACGTGCCTGAGAGTATTGTCCAAATGCTTCTTTAACTCTGTCAGTCTTGGTGCTGTGACCACTTCCCTGGGGAGCCTGTTCCACTGCCCAACCACTGTCCCCACTGGGAGCAGTGCCAATGTCACTGTGAGAGCCTCTGCACAAATTTGACCCTTTTCCAGCAATTTTTCTCACTCTTGGGCCAGGGTGTGTCTGCTTTGGCCCACCAAGTTGCACCTGTAGCTATGCAGGCTAGAGGAAGGTCACCAGGTCTGAGTGCCTCAGCACAGTGCCTGATGGTCAGCAAGTGAAGGAGGGAGCTTCCCTCCTTGCATAAAACGTGTTGGCGTGGTGGTTGCTTTATGCCTTCCTCTGGAGCATCTGGCACAGGTCACTCACTGCCTGAGACAGGATGATGGACTGGATGGAGCATCGGTCTGCTCCGGTGTTGCAATGCCAGCGTTGCTGTCTCCTTAGTGGGCTGGCGTTCTGTGATATCTTTTCAGCTGGTAACATGCCCAGGACAGAGTTTTAGCACCATCCCACACTTGAGCTGCTTGTAGCCTCAGTGTAGTATTACCAGAAATAAGGCTGTTTGAATGAAACAAGTGTTTGCAAATGAGCTGCCTCTCTCTTGCTTGCTTTATCTCTGCCCCTGAGTCTGGTCGAATGTGCAAGAGCAGAGGGAGGAAAGGAGCCTGGCAAAGACTGACCAAGGCACAACCTCTCCCTCTTTTTCCTCCTGCTCCTTCTCAGGGAAGCACAAATGCTTACACCTCACTGCTCACCAAAAAAATGCCCTAATGGCTTCCTCTGCCAAAAGGAGCTCTCAGGATCACTTTCCCTTCCCTTAACCCATCACTTGACACATTGAAATAGAAGAAGAGAGTCAGGAGCCAAACACAGCATTAATCAGATTAAGACCTTTCTTGGGACTCCTTTATTTTTACTTCAGTTTCCCCATTTCAGTTACTTACCTCATTTCTCCTAAACACCAAAAGCGATAGCCCAGACAATGGCCCATAACATCCTTCACAGGGTAGATTTTCTAGTCTCCCCGCCAAATGTTTACTTCTAGCTCTGGCTAGTCCCCAGTTGAAGCAGTCAGTTAGTTGGCTGCTCATCTCTTCGTACAGCTTATGCTTTCATCAGGGGCTGCAGCAAGCCTGTACCATCAAGAGAGACAGCAGATTTTTTTATCCTGTTTTCACATTATGGGCTCTGAAACAGCTCATCTGGGACAAGTTAAGTCTTGGGGGCATGTGTATTGCTGCAGAAGTGTCACGGAAGATTAAAAACAGGAACAGAGGTATGACTGGTAGACTAACCCCCAGAAAATGCTTGGAGGGGAGCTTTTTGTCTCTGCTAGAGAGAAGGAGGTTAGAAACTGTGAGCTAAAGACCATCTTTGTCAGCTGGCTTTTCATTCCTACAGTGTGTCTGGAGGTTACAGAGAGAAGCATAAGCCAATTTTCTCCTGTAACAGAGAAAAAAGGCAAAGCATTCAGCTAACTCTTCAGGTTAGAAAACATCACAGCGGTGGTAGTGGCATCAGTTTATTAGCACAGGTACGTAATGGAAATACCACACCAAGGCTTCTTTCAGTGTTGTCCCTGAGCTCCCTGTCTGACTGAGTAGAAGAGATAGATGAGAAGTGACATCAGCATCATTTGGTCAAAAGAAGATGGGTGGGAGAAGGGAGTAATGGGAGGTTAGACTAGCCTGCTGGCATTTCAAGTATATTAAGGTGGAGGAAAAAGTGGGAGTATTTCACATGGCACATGATGAGTTACGAGGAGTCAAAGATTGGGATGTAGGATATACACAGGGAAAGTTTAGTCTCACTTTCAGGAAAGATGTTCTGTCAGCTGTTATATTATCGACTAGTTTCCAAGGAGAAATCACGAGGACAGGATTTTTTAAAACCAAATGGGGCAAAGAATGAGAAAATTCACAATCAAAACCAGTTCCAAACTGGATCCTGCATGAACAACCAAGGTTCCTGCCCATCTTTTCTGACCTATGTTGTTCTTGCTCCCCAGCTAATTCCTCCCCATTAACCTCTGTTTACATGAACAGCCACGGTGTCTCAGATGTCATGTGACATGTTGTCTGCTGCTTGTCCTGCTTTCTCTTTTCCTTCCTACACTTGCTTTCTTGTCCTCTCGCACCCTGCTACCTTCCCTCAGGGTCGAAACTTCTGGGGACCTCCTGCTTCTGGTTCCATCTCTCCCACAAATCTTTGTGAATTTTTCTGCAGAGGACTGCAGCGTGCTGTGTTCCCACAATCATGGGTCACTAGCCAGGAGACATGGTTTTTCATTCCTACAGCTCCATGTACCTGGCTAGGAGCAGAGAAGACTGTTATCCATATCCTTCCATATCGGCTTATACGAAGAAGCCGAGAGGCAGCCAAGAGAAGAGGTTTACTTGAAGTGGGACACAGGAATGGGCTGACTCAGTTCTCTGGTATCCCATCCCAAATCCTTTCCACTGGCTTGCAGTTCCCGCACTCCTGCCTGACCTATTCGTCAGGAAAGCCTGTAATGCGAGAACGCTGCCAACATGTTAGGCAGTACAAAGGAAAAAAGATGATATAGAGGGAGATTAGACTTTGGTGTGATGCTGGAAACTTCCACTTCCCTCTGGATTAAGCATTTAGACCATTGTTGCCATTTCTTTTAACAAATAAACAAGGCAGACTTAGCATTATTTACCAAGTAAGGAAGTCGGAAGTCTCCACAAAACATTCCCCAGATTTGAAGTAATCATGTTTTTCAATGGAATATTTGAAAACCCCCAAAAAACTGGCACACAGCATATTTCCTTAAGTCTAGGCAAGAGGCACACATTTATTTCCAGTAGCAGCACACAGCGTACTGACTATAACTAGGTGAGAATGCTAAACATACCCAGTTTCCCTGCTGGCATCTGAAAACAGGGATAAATTCTTCTGCAGACAAAAGACAGATGGTGTGGGCATTGCTAAAATCCTGGCTTCCTGGAATCAGAAGGCTGTGCAAATGCAGATGTTCAGAGTGTGAAAGACTGCTAATTAATTATGATCTTTATTAGGATGTTGTCATGCTTTGCCAGTGGCACTGAGGTCTGGCAGAAAGCTAAGCCCTACAGCCAAGCAGGGTATTTCTGTGATGCTCTTAATTTATCTTCCGCTGGATGTCTCATGTGCTACTTCTCGTGCAGGGGAAGGGCAGTCAGTCTGCTGTTGTTACAGAGGTAGGGGATGCTAAAAAAGACCAGAGCAGGATTTTTGACAGATCTTGTCTTTTGGTGCTCTTGACTGATTTGTGGGGAGAGTGGGGAAATGTCTGAGTGCAAAATTGTTGTGCGTAAGATATTTTCAGTACTGCATGATACACTGCCTCTACCACTGCACCTCACAGTGGAGCTGCTCCAGCACTGACCAGTCAGGTTGGGATGGCACACACCACCTCTAAGCCCATATTTTGTCATGGGTTTCAAACTCTCCATATTCATCCCAGGGTTGCTGCTCCGGTGTGCTGTGGGGTTTCTTCCTTGGTATATGGTGGCAATTCCTACCAAGAAATGGCTGTTGAGGAACAGGCAAGGGGACATCCCCAGCTTCTCGAGTAGGATCCAGCTTTTTTGCATCACTCTTGTGCTATCAGAGCATGAATCAAGCAGCACGGGGGGACCATGGTGGTGAATATGAGCAGGTGGTAAAAATGAAGCTGAGTCAGTGGAAGTCTGACTGGTAGCCAAACTGGGGAAGGAGGCAAACTGGAGAAGGACCAGTGAAAGGAGGAGCACAGAGAGAGTGTAAGTAGAGATAGGAGATCTGTTTTTCTTGATGGGAAACAGAGAGGAGGGAGATGCACCTTAGCTAACTGGGAAAAAAAGGCCTGGAACAGGGAACCAGAAATACAGAAGACATAAAACAGGACATTTACAAGAAGTATCTGTCCAAGAATTACAGTCCCCTCAAACCTAAAAGGAAACTAGAGTTTCCTGTTCTCCCCCAGTTGACAAGTCTCTGTGAAACCCAAGGGCAGCATGTCCTATCTAGCTGTGGTACGGTGACATCTTCTTGACTACCTGATGCTTAGCTCAGGTGACAGCAACGTCCTGGGCATCAGTAAACACTGTTTTACTCTGAGGGTAACTGAGCACTGGCACAGGTGGCTCATAGGGGTTGTGGAATCTCCCCCCTTAGAAATATTCAGAAGTCATCTGGACATAGTCCTGGGCAGCTGGTCCTAAGTGGCCTTGCTTGAGCATGGGGGTTGGACCAGATGACCTCCAGAGGTGCCTTCCCACCTCAACTAGTCTGTGATTCTGTCATTCATGAGGCTCTCTCATCTTTACCCACTGCCCTCCTGCCTCCCTCCATAGCATGAACTGTTGTGCCAGCTGACACTCTCCTCCCTCTTATAGCTGGACATGGCATGAAGTATTTGAGTGGCCCTGAGTACTGAGGAAGACTCTTGAGAGGTCTGTAGGAGAGATAGTCAAGCAAGTGCAAGTGTATGTTTCTATTGTTTCTTTGTGTGGTCAGCAGTGTTTCTGGAAAGGCATGTATTACTTCTGTGTTCATAGATAAAACAGCATCCAATCCTGTTAAGGAGTATATCTGGAAAAACATTAATCATGGCAGCCAGATGGCCATTTTCAGTGACTCTCAAGGGCTTCCCAAAAGGCTTCTAAGTGCACATTTTTTATTATTGTGTGACCTAAATATTCCTTTGATGGTCTCAGGAATAGTATTGTGATTTCTCTCTTATTTAGTTTCAAAAGACACTTTCTCTCATTTCTTATTAGTTCAGGACCAGCTTTTGCTAGTCCTGATTTTACAGTATACCAAAATGCTGAAAATTTATATTGTGGCTCACAAAGTTTGCAGATTACAGGATGGAAAGAAGGAAAAAATACATTCTTTCACCACTTCTGCTTCTATAGATGGAGGCTTTTTTCCAGTCAAAACATGGCATTGTTAGGGTTACTTAGGGATCTTAAAGGTGTTGTGCTTCAGTAGCCTGCAGGCAAGAGACCTCACACTCGAGTGCTGTGCTGGAGGAGGTTGCTGATATTCTTGGAGCCTGGTGACTGTTGCTCCACCTGAGAGCCTTTAGAGCACCAAAACATTAGTTCACTTGCCATCTGCTCCCTCCCAATCTTAAAGGAGGATGCTGGGTTACTGCTGTGCATCAGTTCTGTGCAATGTGACTTCTGCAGCACATCACTGCTGTGTTCTTAGCTCTTTCCATCGGTGTCTTGAAAGCTTTTCATTAGTCATCTTGGAGGGGGGAGAGAAACCTCAAACCTCTCTATTCACATTCTCATGGTGAATTTTCCAGCCTGATGCAAGCTTTGGATCCGCATATGAATTTTTTTGCAGTCATGAACAACCAGGTCAGGAAACCATGGTTTGTAAAAAAATGGGTCATTTGGTCTTGCTTCCAGGTTTGTGGCTCACTTCATTTTGCTGCCAGACTGCACAGCACACTGTCTTGGCTCTGCCATGCAAGCCACGACTGCTCAGCACTTCTGGACATTTGGGCCATGTACTGCTGGGGTATCGAGAAACAGGTTTAGGTTCCTGATTTCTAGTTCTCTAACTTTAAAGAAGGTATCTTTGGCTTTAGTGCAAGACACTTGACATCGAACAGTCTTGGTTATTTGTAGCAAAATTGGAAGAATAGCATCTGGAGACCTTTTCAGGTTCTTTGGAAAATCAAAGGTATCTAAACTGAATTTTTGTCTCTCTCAAAGGGATCCTTGAGTGGCATTGTTAGCCAAAGAATGCCTGTTCTCCTCTCAGATCATCAGTGATCGTTTTTCTGGACAAGTAGATGTGCAAGGATAGAGACACCCAGTCCTGGGGTAGGGTTAGGGTAGGGTAGTTTAGGCACAACTTTTTTTCCTGTAGCTGAATTTCTTTCTCCTCCTGTGAGGTGACTGCTTTGCAGTCATATTGTTTTTGACCACACTTGCTATTTCCAAACCAAGTCTCTCATGTTAGACTCTGAAATCTATCTCTGAACACATATGCAAAAAATAAGCCCCTTTCTGCTTACAGTCTAGGACCAGATAGGGCATGAGTGGAAGAGAGGTAATTAAATACCTCAATTCAATAAGCTCCAGAGGTTTTTTTGATTTTAAGGTATTTAAAATCTATTTCTAAAATTCATATTTCTACATTCTTCACATATACCTTTGTCCAGTCCTGGCTCCCCTGTGATATGCTGATTAGCTGCGCCTGTGGTGCCTGGAGTCCCTCTCTGTGCCCTGCATGCCCTCAAGGCATCTCCCTATGTTCTGGGGCAGAGGCCTCTCCACTTGTGGACAACTGCTCTAGGACAGGCTCGTCTGTTTGATCATGCAAAACCCCCCCTTTGCCTGACCCAGGAAAAGTTGTCTCAGGCTGCTGCAGGTGCTGAGGTGCTTTGGAGGCATGGCTGTCACGCGGCAGACAGGAAGAAGTGCCTGGACCCTATCCATGTTATGCCAAGCAAGTGTGTGGCAGCACACAGCTATCTGGCACGCCTGCTGCCATGTGCCGGCTCCGGACCCTTCCTGCAGTTGATCACTTCCTCCCCAGTGGCACTGAACCACTGCTGGATCTCCTCATCTCCTGTCCTCCTGCCCAGGACAGGCCTTGGTGCCAGGTTACTCTATGTGTGCATTAGAAGCTGGATACCAATATGCATGTGAACAGAAATTATCTGTATCTCCATCCTGGCTGGAGCAACACAATGGGGACTTGTGGCCAGGGTCTAAGAAGCAATGGGAAGCCCCTACATATTCTGGCTCCAAGCAGCAATTACTGTACTATCCACGAGGGATACACTGTGATAATCTAAAGCCTGCACATGACTCAGTGGTAAAACATTTATGATCTTTTTTTGGGAAAACAAGGAAGATAGTTTCAAAGTGCGAAAAGAAAGCTGATTTTTCACTAATAGCTATCTTCAGTCTAGAATTTTATTTAGTGTCATATTGAAAGGTACTACTGTGTACTATTCTAGCACAGAGCTGCTTAGAAATAGCTTTAAAGAAAAAAGGAAAATGAGTTACAGAGCCCAAGGTACAGATTTTCAGCCAGCAGAAATCATCTTTCTGATGTGGAAGGCCATTGAATTGAACACTTTTACGTCTGCTGACCTTCTGACCATCCAAATTCATAAGCACAGAATTAAATAATAACAATAACTTAGAACACTTAAGCACATATTCAACTATATTTTAATTACTGTTAGAAATCTGTGGCAGGAAGTGGCCTAAAACTAGACCCCATTGCCTGAAATTGGTACCACAGCTGTGGTTGCCAGTGATGTTTTTTGACAGTCAGGCACCCAGCTGTAATTCAGTGGGCTCTCTGCCTCCAGCTTCCTGGCTTTGTAGGCTTGAAATATCTGCTGTGTTATGTAGTGAAGCTATCACAGCATTTGAATTCTAGGGACTACGCTTTAGTGGCCAGCAGCAAGCACAGTCATAGGAGCAGTGAGTAATTCCATATATCTGCAAAGATAAGTGCATGTTTTTCACTAGAGGCACTCTATACATGGGTGTCATATTTTATTGCTATGGAGATTTTAAAAAAGAAAAGTATATTGGCATAGCTCTTTCCCACTGAAGTTCAGATACTGTTTTCCTGACTTGGAAGAGAGTGTTTTTTGACCAGTGCCAATTGCTGCTGAAAATTCTGCCAAAGGGAAAATAGTTGTGTGCACCCACGTCATGGCACCCATCATCCTGTGGGGCACTGATGGCTTTGCTCTGCACGGGGTTGTCACAGCTGAAGCAAGAGTGTACCAAATGCCCCTCTGGAGTTACCTGATGGATGACAGAATTTAATGGGATATTGGCACTGCCGTTCACATGGCTACAACTGCATCCACAACTTCACAAAGCACTGAGGAGTGTTGAGGTCTCAGGAACTGACTTTTTACTCAGTACGGCAGAATTTCCCCACGTTCAGAGGAAAAACGAGAGGAGAGTGAAGTGGGCAGATGCACAGGCTGCTTTCCTCTTCATTTCTGATTTTGAGAAAATTGGTTTTCTTTTGGAAGTTAGACTGTCTTATTCGGTATACCAGATCATTTCATAATGCCTGGTAACATTTCTGTGCTAAGGGCTGGCCTATGCCTATCATTTAATGATTTTGTTCTCTCTAAGCCCTGTTTTTGGTTGCCTGAGTTTGTCTTTCAGCTCTGATACATAAACAGTGAGCTTTGCAGGGCAGGACAGAAGGTCCGAAGTTGTTGAACTGATCTGTGGGGAGCCCATGGAGGAAGCCACTCTGGACTATATTCTCTCAGACCTAAAGCAAAGGGACCAGATTTGACAACTGTGTTAGTGATGCTGCTGGAGGCAGTGTAGGTGCCAAATCAATGTGCTCTTCATACTGGCACAAAAGATAATGGCTTGGGCATGTCTGCTGAATTTTGTAGGTGTTATGGAAAAGCTTTTGATAAAGGCAGGAAAAGCAGAGAGAAGGAATCTGTTAGCTCCTGGAGGATGATTTCACATGACACAGAGATAGGGTTAGGGTGGACAGCTGCAATAGAGAGCAGGGGAAGAGGAGAGTAAAGACAGGAGGGTCTTAGAGGAAGGAAAACACATTTGCTCTTAGCTATATTAATCCTGATTTCTCAAGAAGAAGCCTATGAAGAATAGACATAGGCATGGGGCTTGCACTAAGAGATGGAGATGGGGTGTGGAGACCCATGCATCTGTGGCTCATCAGCTCCAAGGGACAATTAAAGCTGGGAAAGTGAGGGGGGTGATCCTGAGGGACAGTGCAGGCCCAAGGGCAGGGCTGTGCTCCTCCAGCTGTACTCCTCCAGCCACCCTCTTTCTACCCCTGTGTACATCTCTACCAGCCCAGGGGAATCACTCCAGGTGCCCCCTCTGCAGCATTTGTCTTGGTCTCCACCATCTCTGCTGCTATTCTTCCTACCATCAAGATGTTTGCCCAGCAGGCTTGTTGCTCTTCAGGGAGCACTGCTCCTGCATAAGGGTTCAGATCCTGGAAGTGTCCTGGCATTTAATTCCTGGGGAGTGTCAGGAGCTAAAATCCCTTTGAAGGTGCTGGGCCTTTCCTTTTGGATATACTGTGGGCAAAGGGGAACAGTCTAGAGCAGCCTGAGTGATTTGTCCAAAACTCCTCCCAGTCTGAAATTGAATTAGCAGCAGATCGGTGCTTTGTTTTGGTTCTTAAGTAGGAGCAGCTGGGGTGAAGGGTTGGGGAAGGGGCATAAAAAGAAGCTATTAAATCAGCCATTTTTTGGACAACTGCTTGGATATCTCCCCTCAGGGCTGGGTTCTTGCTTCCCATACACATCTTACTAGCACGTCTTCTCAAAGTTTTTATTTTTCAGTTTGAAAATGTGGGTCATCGATAGAGCATAAGTTACAGCATGCTGGAATATGTAGGTCAGGAAAACTGTACCAAGAAAAGAAAAAAAAAGAAAAAAAATTTTACAACGGCTTCCAGCAGGAAAAGGCCACACTGGGATTTGGGCTTTTGAATGGGATATCCTCTCCTGATCCAAGTACCCTGGCTGAGATGCCCAGTAGTTTGCAGCCAAGAATAACAGGAAGATCAGAGAAGGGGAAAGGGGGAGAAGGGGAGGGCAAGGGGTCTGACCAGCTCATATGACCCTCCACAAGAGAATTTAAAAAAGGGCTGGTACAAGCTCATTTTTCGTGAGTTTTAATCCTTCCTGCTTATGATGCTGAGCCAAGGGGTTTTCTGGAGAATCTGAGTCACAAGGCGTGCAGCTGGAAAGAGAGAATTGATAGCAGTGGTTCAGCAGGCACGACCACGTCTGGAGAGCTGGGAGGGGAGCAGCAGAGCCACTGGTTTTCAACACCATCACAGTTGTCTTTGAAGGAATAGAGGAACAGTGGGAGGAACACACCAAAAATATTAGGAAGGGGAAGACAGCAGTAGTCCTTATGTCACTGTTCCTGCTGCTCTCAGAAGCTCTCAGGGCAGAGGATTTTTATAGAGAGGGTTGTGCATGTATGTGTGCATGCATGGGAAGCTGGTGATTTCACGGTAGGCTTAGCCAGAGGCACATTTGAGAGCTCAGAGATCTCATATGGAGTTTGGTGTCCTAGTTCGTGTTTGCCTGCCTTTGGTTTTACTTAGAAATGATATAATAGTTTTTGGGTTTTATGAAGGTGTAAAGAAAAAGATGTGAGGAAGAAGAGGACTTGTGAACTACTGAGGCAGACAAGCTTCTCTCCTCATCTCCAGACCATGCAGTATTTTATAGAGAAAGGGTTTTTGCTGGAACTTGACTGGAGTCCTGTCCCTTGTGCTGCCAAATGCAATATCTGAGCAGGAGAAGAGAGGAGCAAAGAGAGATGGTTTTGCCCTGGCTCAGCCTCAGTGCATTCCCTCACGGTATGGGCTGGGCTTCCTTTAGGCAGGAGAGCATTAAAGCTGTTTAGAATAAAATACAAAGCTCTTCCCCAATTCCAGTTGCTTTTCCATGTCTTTCAGTCAGCACTTCATTAGCATGTTTCATAGCAGATGCCGACGAGGGACAAGAGGTGCCTATGTCCTGTTACATCCTGCTCTTTCTCTCTGACAGTCCAGAGACTTATTTTCTCATATCCTTTTCTCGGGATAGGTGACAAGCAAAAGATATTGTAATATTTAAGTCTTGTTAACTCTAACAGGAGTTGCCTGCATGAATGACTTTATTACATAAGTGAGAAGAATATCTCTTTCAGTGTTAGTCAGGACATGTCTCTCCTCAATCCTCACTGCAGACTGATGTGTACAGCTAGTTTCTTTCTAACTAATTTTTAAGTGAGGCACCTGATGAGGGACATCTTATGCTGCACTAGGAAAGAACAGTTACACACTGGCACAGACCTTTCCAGAGCCCTCTCCGTGGTGAGCATTTCTTACAGTAAATGAGTCCCTGACAGGGAGGCCACTTGGCTTGCCTGGTCATGATTGCATTACTATCACTTGAGCAGAGGCATACACTCATCCAAAACCAGGAAAGCACTCTCTGCAGCTCTGCTCAGATATTTTATGGTTCAATCCTTCTTTTCTGCCACTTGAAGGAATTTGAATTCATATAGTGGAAGGAATTTGATTGTCTATGCCATCAGAGCTGGGCAAACAAGGTAAACCCCAGGCTGCAGCCTGCCTTCATTGCAGTGCAGGATCTGAGAATGCCTGCTATCCAGGCAAAGGATGCATGGGCTGGGAGGGTGCTGCAGCCTCCTCCAGCAGGCCCAGGGTATCTGGATGCCTGAAGCACTAGGACTTTGAAACATCAAGTGTCTGTGTTGCAGTGTAGGCACAGACATAATGGCTCTTCCCATGAGCCTGGATACTGCCCCTCAACTTCTTCCCACACCATGCCATCAGAGCTGAACTCCCTGAAGCATCCCCAGTCCTACAATTCAGCTATGGTGCTCTTCTTATCCCAGACCTTCTTCCCCATCCATACCTTACCATTACCATCATTTGAGCTTTCCCTGTAACTCCCAGCTCTGCCCTGTAACCCTCTCCCCCTCCCTTTCATGGTCTGGCATGCTCTTCTCTCTCCTTCCTACACTTTTCTCAACGATTCCTGTCCTGGGTGCTTCATACAGGTTGGTCCATATACCCAGGTTGAGACCTGTGATGCTCTCCTTCCCAGAGTCTCCCAGCCCTAAATCCCCATGGAGCGGTGTGTGACCCTGCGGCCCTCTTGCACTCCCTGCTTTGAGCCCCCTCACACCTCTGCTAGCCCCCCTCAGCCCCTCCTTGATGATATCTCCCTTGCCATTCGCACTAGAACTTACGTCCTGTTTGCTGTTCCTGCTTCCTGGTTCAGTTGACATCAGGACACTAAAGTTTGCCTCCCTGGCAGAGTTTCGTGGGGTAAGGAACCAGGTAGTGCTCAGATTATTCCTGGAAGGGGAACTGACAGTGTGCTTCAGCTAGAGCTGCTCGAGCTTGGGCTTTCCCGCTCTTTGGTTGAGCTGTAGCCCAGTACTAGGAAGAACAAAGTAGTATTTTTGCCAGTCTCGGAGCTTTTATAAGGCTCAGTTATATCCCACTCAGCATCCTGAACCAGTAGGCTGGTTCGTTTGCTCCTGGTTCAAAGGCAGCTGTGGCTGTGGAGCTTATTGACAGGTGTTTTGGACTAACTGTCCCAAATATCAAGTCTCAAGAGCTCAAGCAGTTCTTTCTCCTAGTTGCATCCTTGCATAACTAAATCCCTTCAAAATGTGGATCCAAATCTGAAAGTAGGACAAAGGCACCTAAATCACTGAGATATTGTTTGGAAATGTTAACTTATGTTAGCAGTCTGTGGCTAAATCAATCTATCCTAAGATATGCAGAGAGGATTTGCCTCTCAAGGCTGTTTTACAAGTCAGGAAGGAAAAGTGACCTTAAGGTAATGGGCTGATAATGGTGTAAAGCTGTATAGTAAAATGGAGTGAACATTCAAGCCTGCATCAAATTCCTTTGACTGCCTGGCTTTGCATTAAAAAGTATAACAAGCAGAAATAACATGAAGAAAAGAAATGTAGATTCTTAAATTCAGATTCTTAAACTCTGAAGAAACTAAAGGCAATATCAGGGGAAGAAAACCTAAACATATTATCTGAATATCCTAAAAATGCATTAAAATTGAAGCCACGGTCATTTAGTAGTCTGGTAGTATGCATATGCATTTGTATATTCATCTGCAAATAGCCGTATCTTCCAATGCTGAATGTGAAATAGCATCATAGAATGACAGTGTTGCGTCCAGGCTGAACTGTCGTGATACTCCCACCACTGTCTTGGCAGTTCATCCTGAAAGGCCTGATTTTGAACTCTTAATTATACCCAAGTGTCTTATGAATTTCAGTGAAACCAATCATGTGATTATGAATTAACCACAAATAATGTAAGTTTTGGCAAGCTTGGAGCCTAGTCATTTACCATAAGGAAATTGATACATGAAATCTCATTCAAACCAGAATAACTGTTTTACATCTGCTTCACATGAAGGTGGAAGAATTCTACAATGCCAAGCTGTGGAGAATCCAGTTGACTTGATTTTCCTGTGTTTCATTAAATCAGACTTCTCAGGTATCTTTAAGAGCAGCAAAGAAATACTGCAAGATCACATGGCAGAGGATGTCTGATGCCTCCAGCTGTGTGATACAAGCTGTGATGTGTCAGTAGTCAGTAGCTGTGAATCTTACCTCCTGGGATGACTTTTCAGCATTATCTGTAGCCCCACCTGAGTGTAGTGCTATCATCATCCGCAGTTCACACATAGTGTAACAGTGTGGAAACATGAATATATAACAGCATGAAACATGGAGACATGCACGAGCCTTGTCTCTGGCTTCTGGGGAATGTGTGCCAACATGTGAATGATGTGTCTGGGATTCTGTGCGCTGGACCTAACCTAATATCCTCCAAGTGTACTAAATACTGATTTATACTGCTGTAAAAGTGTGTAGAATTGGTTCACTCATCTAAGGGCTGAAAATTTTAGGAAAACATGGTAGTTGCAGTCAGCCTGGAAACACCATGGTACAAACTTTCCTACAGCATTCCAGCATTTATAAAGCAAATTTCCAGTTTATCAGTGCAAATGGCTCAACCTCTCTGGGTTTAAAAAGCAGTTTCATTCATCATAGTTTAGATCAGAGGTCTACTATTTTACATCAAGTGCTGAGGTAACTGTAAAAGTGGTAACCTTTTTCCAAATACTGAAGAAATTTAGGTTTGGTCAGAGTTCTGAACAAAGCTTTGTTTGACATAAACCAGGTTAATTGAAATGGTCTAATCAGTGAGTCTTTACTGGTCCCTCTCCTTTAGGCTGGAACGCATTTGGAACTGCTCACGATGGACCTGGGGGCCAGCAGCTCGGGCAGGGGGCTGAAGAGCAGCTGTGAACAGGCTGTCATAATCTCTTTAACAAGCATGGCCACAGCTAAAAGAGAATGTACGTACACACCCTAAGGGCTGCACTTATTAAGTATCCAAATATGTAGATGGTAGCATTGCTAGTCTAGTTGGACTCTTCAGAGGCCTAAATAAAGTCAGAGAAGACGCCTGAAGTTACTCATGATGTCCACAGGTAAGGTGCAAGTCGCATCTGTCTCTGCAGACACACAGTCAGGCTCCTCAGGAGGTGTTTGTGAGAGGGCAGATGATGTCAAGTGAGGAGAAACTTCTCCTGTGGTTTACAGTGTGGTAGTTTGTAACCATTACCAGGAGGTCCTGGGGAACCAAAAGCTCATCCAGAAAGTGACCCTACAGCCGTGAGCTGCTCTTGCCAGGCTAAGGGAGAGTCAAGGGAACCCACTTCTCTCTAGTTTTTTTTTTCTCTTACTACAGAGAAAAGCTCAAAATAATACTTCTTCCTCAAAGCAGCACCCCACAGCCTCCCTCCCTGCCCAGCCGGGCATAACATTTCTCTACTGAAAATGTCTGTCAGAGAGACCTGAAATCTCAACTATTTCATAACTGATTCATACATGAATTATTCAATGGTAGGAATATCTTAATCTTTTTTACAGTGTTTTTTGGGCTGCCCATGTTCTTCCCTTATTGGTTTCTTCACCAGCCCTGTCACCACAGGTTGCCTCTGTCCTGCTCCTGCCTCCTTGGAATCAAGGATAATAACAGTGGCTTCATGCCTCTGTGTGAAGACCTTTGCAGGGTTTGGAGGGGTACTTACATCTTGCTTAGGCTAATGTGAGTCCCAAGGCTTCTGAATCAGCAATGTTATGCCATGGGAAAGACAAAAATGTTTCCTGTTATAAACCCTGGCACTCCTCCTTCTCCGGTCTTCACTCCCTTCCAGACTGTGCAGTGGTCTGTTGCACAGATAAAGCAAGCAGTTAATGTGAGGTGTGTGCCAGCAGCTGCCTCCTGGCATCTGTGAATGCTTGTATGTTAGAAACCAGCAGCCACTGGCCAGCGGTGCCATCCTTCTTTACATTTCTCAGCACTGATCTCTGTTAAATTATTTTGTTTCTGTCAGTGCTGACTCTTTCCCCACCAGGAGCTCCTGGGAAAAATTTCCAGCAGCAGGTGGAAAAGAAATTGGGAGTCTGTTAGCATGGGATGTGAAACAAAAAATTACATCTTCAACAGGGGTAAAAGTGATTTAAGAAAAACCACTAATTTTAGGCTTCTGATCCTGCAGTGAGCTCAAGATTTACCCTGTAGAGTAAATCTCTGCAAACACTCCTTTTTTTTGACAATAGCAAGACAAAAGAATTCAAATTCACTTCTTTCTCATCAGCTCTCAGACAATGTATGTCTTTCTATCCTTCTGTTTTCCAAACTCTGAAAGGAGCCAACTTGCCAAGAAGACGCAGACACATCTGCCTGCAGTGGAACAGGGCTGCAACACAGGTGAGAATGTCCTGGAGCAATCTGCGTGACTTCAGCTCACGTTTCTATCCAAGGGAGTGGGGTAAAGTCTGCTTTCATGTTACTGTGCTGAGATTAGAGGGCATGAAAGGTGTTAATTAGCAGCCACCTTAAACAATTTTTACTTTTTCCTTTATAAGGCAACAATATTGAAACCTCTTGGTTCCAATATTTCTCATTAGTATGAAAATTAACTAAAAATGGGCATCTATTTTTTTTCTCTGCTAGCAGATAGAATAACAGGTTAGGAGTGTTGCTGACAGTATGATGCCGAAATGCCATGCAAACCAAATTTTCCTCGGAAGTGAATTCAGGCTGTTATACACAAGATTTTTCAGTGCTCTCCTAGGGGAAACAGATTAACCCCATTTCACTGAGAGTGGAACAGTAAGGTGACGAAATTATGTCCCCAGCAAAGATACAAGTGCCCAGGGAAGCTGGGAGCTGAGTGAGGAACTCAGGTGGGAAAAGGGTCGTTGGACTAGACCTCAGCTGTCCTCTGCTTACCCAAAGGAGCTTGGAGGAAGGTCTGGTCCTTCCATTTTATGTGTAAATGGCAGGTTGTTTGGGAGTTGAAGGCATTTCTGGTGAAGGGAGTGATTACATAGTATTTCATATTTTCATCCTCTTTGCACGCACAATTTGTAATGTATATTATATTGTTTACAACTCATCACTCAAAAGAGAGCAAGTCCCTGAGGGATGGGAGTAGAGGAGGAAGGTAAGAGAACAGTGTAAATAACTAGGTTTCTTCTTATTCCCAGTGTCTAGGAGGCTAATCCTGAGCTACTTGGGGTACTTGGGGTAGGAATCCCATGATGTAAAGGGGATTTTTGCTTCAGCAAAGAAAACAGAGTTCAGATTTTTCCTTTAGTGTAAATAAATATATGGGGGAACTTCCAAAATCAGTAGTAGCAGGGATTGTGGAGCTGAGCAATTTTCTCTGTCAGGAAGATAATATCTAAATGGTCTAACTATAGCTACAGTTCAGCATAAAAGGGGAATCCCCACTCCATAGTAGCTGCTGCAAAGTTTCAGGGTCTGAACCATGACCTGGTTGTTAATTTATATTTACTACAAGCCTGTAAAACTACAAACTTGTCTGTTGTTGAAAAAAATCCTCCCTTGCAGACCCATCCATTCTGTCTTATATTGAGAAAAGTCTACATTAGGAGCAGACTGAAGCTCACAGTTTTCATGAGCACACCTGTGGCCTTGGGATGCTAAGGATCACAGAAATACTGATGATGTGCCTCTTCTTGACATACAGAAAGTTTTGAGGGCTTCCTGAGGCCCTTAGACCTCTGTATGTGTGTGGCAACCCATTCAATGCCTCCACTCAGCTTTTCTTGCCTTCCTCAACTCCTCTTCCGGGGATGGATCACTTCAGTAGTAATGTCTGAGAGTTTCCAAAGTGGGGTGAGCCACCTTACAAAGATGTTCAGCTGCATCTTTCTTCTCAGACACAAGTGTAAGTAGAAGCTGGGACATAGGGAATGAGGGCAGTGCAGACATTCTATTAACACTGGGAGAGGCTGCAGCTCCAGCTGGATGCATAACTGCTGAGAGATGCAGCCCAGCACAGCACAGCTTTGCCATCTCCCACATCTGGCCTGCTCCACATACTGCCTTTGGCACCTGTGCTGGAGGTGGGTGACTGCTGTTGAAAAAGAGCCTTAGTTTCAGATAGTTTGTGAATGAGGCCTGTTCAACTGACTTCAGTGAGGTGCTGCTTGTGTCTGGAAGGTTAACTCTCTTCTTTTCGTCATTGCTCCTGTTCAGGATGTATCACAGTTCTGGAGTTAGGGTACTGTAAGGGAAGCTATGTGAGGCATCAGGAGGAAGGACACTCCCTGACCGAGATGCCTTGGTTATGGTAAAGAAATTGTTTGACTCAGTTGGTGGAGGATTCCCTGCCCTTATTTCACTGGTGTATGTGTACACATGCTCCTGCACAGCAAAAGCAAAGTGTGCAGGGCATGTGTATATCAGATCTAAATATCAGAAATAGAGTTCCCTCTTCAAACCCTGACCTGGTTGTGTTGGGCTCTTGTGACATCCCATGGCTGTGCTAGCTCAGGAGCTTCAACCAAGCACTGCTGTGCTGCTGCTGAGCCCTGCCAACCTCTCCATTCATAGTAGTGGAGAACCTTTAGCTAGAGGCAGCAGTGCCTGAGTTGAAAAGTGAAAGGTCATCTCTGCCTGTCAATATTTTTCTCTCCCTCTCTCCCCCATAACAAGGTGCCAAAGCAGAGCAGAGCCATGGGACCAAAGTGCTAAGGGCTCGAGGCTGGGATAGGGGTCTTACATAGAGCAGGGGCTTAACTGAGGGAGGGACTGATTGCCCCTTTCAGAGCCTCCCCAGACCCCACTGATATTTCATTCAGAAATCCTCACAATATTCCTGTCCTTTGGAGTCACAGCACTTTCCAATCCTGAAGAATTTGAATGCTACACACCACTCTCCACTGCTCAGCTTTACCAGGGAACGCACTATTTGTTCCATATTGAAAGATGTGCTTCACCAGTTAAATAACTAAGGATGGAGCAGAATGCCTCTGCAGTAGCTGCTGATGTTCTCAGGATCACTTACCTTTATCTCGGTTTCAGGTAACAGGTTTCAGTCTACCTTTTTACATGCTTGTTATGGGGCATTTTAGGAACACAAGAAGAAGGTTCCACCCAGCCTCTGGGCTGCCTGCAGGCAGCCCCAGAACCTGCACCCCCTGGACCTGTGTGGAATGAGGTGCTTTTGGGTGGCCGATGTGGAGCTGTGCACCACACGCAGCAGAACTGCTTACTGGATCTTATATAAGCAAAGGGTCTTGAGGCAGGCAGTGTGTGGAACCTGCTCAGCACTGATGGATTAGGAAATCATGGTTGAATTTCTGCTGCGACATCACAGCTGTAGTAAAATGTCTTCCTCCTGCACCACCTGTAGCTGCTCCAGGCAGAAACAAGATCTCTTCAGTTGTCAGATCTTTGCATGGCACTTGCCATATACCCCCTATTTCATGATTCTATCAGTCCACTGGGGATCCCTTAGGAGTACCAACCCCAATAATAACAAAGGCAAATGCAGAAGAACCTTTTGGCAAGGCACAAGTTCTCGGACAAGTCATCTCTGTTCAGGAAGACTGGCCTTACGCTGGTGAGTGCCTCAGTCACACACAGTACTGTACTTTGCCCCTGTTATCAATTACTTGTTGTAGAACAGAAGCATAAAATCTGAATGAGATGAAGGGAGATAAGAGAGCTGGCATACAGTTCTACTTGAACTGGTTGATATGGAGTCAGTATCTGTACCATTAATTTCCACTGGCAGAGTCACTGAGGTCCTATTTCTCATTTAGTTATACAAGAGAGGCTTCTTGCATCTTTGAAAGATGCCCTAATGCAGCTGCAATGGATGGGGTGGGACAAATCTCTTGTGTAGGCAAGAGGAAGGAAGGTGCAGATGCAAGAGCATTAGATCTGGAGAGTCAGTGGGTGATCTTGGACATCACTTGAACATCCAAGTTTCTGTTCCCCATGAGTTAACGGGTAAAAACTGCCCTGTCTCACAGGAGTGTTGTCAGGATAAATACAGCAGAGATGGGTGGCACAGCATATTTATCTTGACAACATAATTAAAAAGGCCTAAAATCCAGTTGCCACACAAACTCTGAGTGCATCGCAAGAGTTTAGCTCTCCTACAGCATCTTTCCTGCATGAATCCCAAATGACCCACCAGACATCACTTACTTAAACGTTCATTATGTCTCTTTGGTGTTTAGTTTTTGGGATTGTTCTGTGTTTTTCGTTGTTGTAGTTGGTTGGGATATTTTTTTGCTTATATCTTTTGAGGAGAGGGTAAAGAGCCTGGTTAGAAGGGTTAGGCTCAAAAATTTTGTAAAGGACAATACAGGTTTTCATTTTTAGGACTTTATTGCAGAGCTATCACAGGCTTAAATCTAGATGTTGTCCTTAACTCTAAGGTTTCCACACATGAGCTTTCCCACCGACTGTGACAGCCCTCTTCTGGACTCACTTCCACAGGTCACAGAACCAAGCCTGCCACAGTTCAAGAAGCATTTGGATGATGTCCTCAGGAACACGGTTTGACTCTTGGGGATGGTCCAGTGCAGAGCTAAGGGTTGGACTTGCTGATCCTTATGGGTCCCTTTCAGCTCAGCATATTCTGCGACTCTGCAAGAGTTTAAGAAGATCCACATCTTTCTTGTGCTGAGGACTCCAGACCTGGACTGGGGACTCCAGACCTGGACTGGGTACTCCAGGTGGAATGTCACAAGGGCAGAGGAGAGAGGGAAAATCACCTTTCTCGACCTGCTGGCCGCTCCTCTTTTGATGCAACCCAGGACATGTTTGGCTTTCTGGGGTGCAAGGATACACTGCTGGCTCATGTCCAGCTTTTCATACACAAGAACCCCCAAGCCCTTCTTGGCAGAGCTGCTCTCAATAACTTTTTCTCCCAGTCTGTACTCATGTCTGGGGTTGCCCTGACCCAGGTGCAGCACTTTGCACTTGGACTTGTTGAACCTCATGAGGTTCTTGTGGGCCCACTTCTAAAGTTTGTCCAGGACCCTCTGGATGGCATCCTGCCCCTCAGATATGTCAACCACACTGCTCAGCTTTGTGTCATCTGCCAACTTGCTGAAGGTACACTTGAACTGTCTGTGTCACTGATGAAGATATTGAAGAGCACTGGTCCTAAGACAGAGCCCTGAGAGGCACCACTTGTCACCAGCCTCCACCTGAACATAGAGCCATTGACTACAACTCTCTGGCTTTGTCTATCCAGCCAATTCCTTATCTACCGAATAGTCCACCCTTCAAATCCATGTCTTTCCAGTTTGGAGATAAGGATGTCATGTAGGACTGTGTTAAAGGCCTTACAGAAGTCTAGTTAAATGACATCAGTTGGTCTTCCCTTGTTGACCGTTGCAGTTACTCCATCCTACAAAGCCACAATTTGCCCTTAGCGTGGATCTGCTCTGTGATCTTTGCAGGCACAGAGATGAGGCTCACCAGACTGTAGTTCCTCAGGTCTCCCTTTCTGCCCTTTCTAAAAACAGGAGTGATGTTTCCCTTTTTCGAGGTTAGTTGCAAGGGACCCATCAGGATCATCAAGTACAACTCCTGGCCCAGCACAGTACACCCCAAGAATCCCACCATGTGCTTGAGAGCGTTATCCAAATGCTACTTGAACTCTGTCAGCCTTGGTGCTGTGACCACTGCCCTGGGGAGCCTGTTCCACTGACCTATCCCCTACGGGGGAAAAACTTCATTCACCAGAGAACTTGCCTGACTGTTATTTCTTTTCAAATATGATGGAGAGTGGCTTGGATTCAACATCAGCCAGCTCCCACAGGACCCTGGGATACATGTCATCAGGCCCCATAGACTTGTGTCTATTTCATTTCATCAGGTGGTCTCAAACCCACTCTTTGTTTACAGTGGGAAATCATCTGGTCCAACCATCCTGCTCTGAGCAGGGTCAGCTCAAGCAGGTTGCTCAGGGCCACATCCAGTTGGCTTGGAATATCTCAAAAGGATAAAGACTTCTGACTTTTTGGGGGCAAGTTTAAATTTTCATGCTTGAGCAAAACTGAATCAGATTACTCGAGCTACTTATGAAATGAAGGCCTCTCCTTTACATTTACATTCAGCACAGGATCATAGAGGGCAAAAGAGTTTTGATATCTGACAGCTGTTAGGAGACCAGCGAGTGAATGTTGTTTGACTGAACCTGATCTCCAGTGGATAACTGACTAGGTAGGGTGACAATCCATGGACTAGCTGGGCAGGAAAAAGAAATTATAACTTCATCCTAGGCTCAGAGAGGATGGCAGGTGGGGAGGGATGGTGAGGTGAAGAGCATTGCATTCTCTCTGGACATCCACCTTTGGAAGGCAGAGCAGACTGTGATGTGTCTCCTCATTGGCAGCTCCCTCCAGGATCATAGTCACACAACATGTCACAAGGAGAAGAAAAACAAACTCTTTTTATATCTCCTCACCCATCTGTACTTCCTCTTTCTGGACCAATACCACAAAGAAAATTATCAGAAGCATCATGTTGGCAGTATTTTTAGTAAACAGCAAGAGACTCATGTGAACTTGTTCCTCCTGCTCGTTGTCCTTGTTCCCTGTACATACAACAGACTCGAGAGCTTTCTGAGCAGAACCTTTTGAGGTTCCTCTATTTTTTCCTTCCAGACAAAACAGCTTGACACTAACACTGCAGGCCTAGAGCTGACTGAAGAGGCAACTGCTTTTCAGGTCAAGGGAATAATTCCCCCATTGCATGCTAATGCCAAGTTAGGATTCTTGGACTTTCAGGGATTGTCTTGCTTTTGGGTCATGAATGGCTCAATACACAATAGCTGGCAAAGGAAGATGATGGAAATTCACAGGGGAATACAGGAAAAAAAAAAAGAAAGTATGTTTATTAATAAGGAATGTTCCCAAAGGTTTCCAAATTGTCCAAAAATAGGCACACACATTCCTAAGGACAGTGCAAATGTGGGTGGCAAGATCCTCCTGCTACTGATGGGGAGAAATAGGGAGAGAAGTGGAAAATAAATTGGAAAAGGTACTTTCATTTAGTTATCTGGCTTGGCTAAAGCAAGAAAACCACTATCAACTTTTACTGTGCACCATTCCAAGAGCATTTCTGCCAAATGCTGTTTTTTAGGACTGGTTTGCACTTTGCCTTTGGCTGAGATCTTGCTCTCAACCCCACTGAAGGGAAAAGTTGGCTGGACCAGTTCCTGCCTGGTGCTTCAGGAATAGACTACATTGCTCCCTGTAACCTCTCTCCTCCGTTTCCTAAAATCCCTTTTTTTCTCACATTTTGAGCTGCCACTTAAGCAGCATCTCTGGTTTTGTAACCTGTGCACCCAGACATAAAGTTTCTGATGCAGAGAGTCTCTGCTCACCCCCATCCCACCCTTATGAGGGGAAACACTGTCTTGGTGGTCTTCATTTTCCTCCTTGCCTATTCATTCCCACTCCCCCACAGTTTGGACTGACACCTAGTACCTGGGACAACTCCTGAAATGCTTTGCTCCTTTTCTCCTCTCATGCCACAGGCACATGCTTTATATAAAGAAATGTAGGTCTTGGGATGGAGGAATTTATCAAGAGAGGTTGAAGGAGGACGTTAGCTTGCAGCTCATTCTCATCTACTGTTCTCCATCCATCTTCCTTTGAAGTCAGTAGAGAGCTTTCCTTGATTTTAATCGGAATCAGTCTAGTGCTTAAGAAAACCCATTATTTCCTCTCCCTTTTGGCCATGCTTTTCAAGGTATGTCTTCCTGCATTTCACCAGAGAGGTTTTCTGTATGAAAGCTGTTGGGTTTATTTTTCAGAAGTAGCAGGTGTTCATAAATCATGAATGTAGTCTGGATTAAGTTAATTTATTAATGTTTGCTTCATTTTTTGTATTTCATATTCCCTTGTTAAATTGTTTTGAACAAAGCAAAACAAAACCAAAAAGTAATTACTGAGTATTTTCCCACATTTCCCAAACTTCCTTTTTGAGTCATTGTTTGTGTGCCCTCACCAGGAACTTGGTTCTGAACTCTCCTGTTTTCTTACTGACATGGTCTGAAATATTTTGAAATCTGCAGGATAATTGAACTGAGGTACCTTTCTAGCCTGGCCTTGCATTTGGTATTATAGTAATTTTTAAAACATGCTATTAGTGAATCTCTTGGGTAGTTTCTGAAATAAATGTTCAATTCCTTTATCTGGGAATTCCGATAATTAGTATGGATTTTTCAAGAGGGGACTATTTTGCATTCTTTTGAGGTATTCTTCATATGCACTCATTAATTTAAAAAGAAATAAAGAAAAAAAATGCCTTTTTGTATGGGTGGGGGAGCATGGAGAGTTGTTCAGAGACTGCTGTTCTTTATGACTTTTATCTCTAGAATTCTCAAAAGTGTTATGGCCCTATGCCTCATTTGTTTTTCTAATGGCCATCCATCCTCACATCAAAGACTCTTGCAAAGGGGTCTTCAAAGATCAGTTAATTCTATAGAGTCATAGAATCATAGAATCATTTCATTTGGAAAAAAACTTCTAAGGTCCTTCAGTCCAACCATTAATCTTACAATGCCAAGTCCATCACTAAGCCATGTCCTCAAGTGTCACATCTTTTAAATACCTCCAGGGCTGATGACTCAACCACTTCCCTGGGCAGCCTGTTCCAATGCTTGATAACCTTTTCAGTGAAGAAATTTCCCCTAATATCCAACCTAAATATCCCCTGGTGCAAATTGAGGCCATTTCCTCTTGTCCTGTCAGTTGTTGCCTGGGAGAAGAAATCAACCCCCACCTGCCTACAACCTCTTTTCAGGTGGTTGTAAAGAGCCATAAGGTCTCCCCTGAGACTCCTTTTCTCCAGGCTAAAGAACCCCATCTCCCCCAGCCATTCCCCAAAGGACTTGTTCATGTTATGAGGCTGTCTCTTTTCATGCCACAGGGAACTCTTCCTTGGCCCAAGGAAGAATTAAAGGCAGTGGAAAGATCTCGATTGTCCTTCCCATTCAGGGGCAAGCAGGGTGATAATTAATAAATACAGGTATACTTGAAAAACACTGGTCAAACCTTGCTGAGTGTGGTAGATGTGATGCTGGGCAGGGCCTGCAGAGAAGGTTTCTCCCTGGAGAGGAGATCCATTTGGAAAGACATCACTGTGGAAAGCTGGTAAGGATAAAACCCACCAGTTCCTGTCTGCAATGGATCCTGTGACCTGATCAGTCCCACCTCCCAGTGGAGCTGAAACCAGTGCTGTGAGAGGACAGATGTTCTGGAGGTGTCCTTTTCCTGGGATATTTCTTCTTGCACACTCCTCTCAGTGCCTCATTTCTTTCTGTTTCTTTCCTCACTTGCAGTATGTGTCATGTGTTGGACGCTGCTCTGCTTCACGCTGTCCTCTGGGCAAGATCTTCAGAAGCCACCCTGAGCAACAAGTGAGCCTCTGCAGGGTTTCACCTCTTGCTAAGGGCTTCTGACCCCACAGTTCACAGTTTTGTCCCAAATTCATTGGCATTGATCCATGAGGCTTTTAGAAACAAGAGTGATATTTGCTCCTGTGAAGTCAATGAGAGTTTGCTCTTTGCAACTGCATTGGTTTTTTCCTGCAGTTTAGCAATAAACTGATTTTTCTGAGCTTACACGTGCCCTCTCCTTCCCCAAATCACTTTAATGACTTCATGAGTAGGGGTGGAGGGACTGGTGGGGGTGATTTGTGTTCTGTTTGGCTTTTATCTGATTCACTTTGAAATGGTACAGATGAAATATTTTACAATATCTGTGTCTTCTTTCATTAGTCATGTTTTACATTCACAGAAAAACAGATCTTGTACCAAGTAGTTAATATTTATGTGCATTGTAAAATTAACTACACATAAATAAAGCATGTGCCTATGACACAAATTAAAACCAAATCCCAGATACTTCAGGTCCTATCTTAGTATCTCTTTTTGGCATGCCTAGTAGTGAAAAATCTTTTTAAACATATGAAATTTGCCATATGTTTGGTTATAGTTCTGGTTTCTCTGTAAAAGCCTGGCTATCTAAACAGGCTGAGAAAGGCAAGTTAGGCTTCAGGTCTCTTTGGCTCCTTAGCCCCTCTGGACAAGATCTGGGGAGGCAAAGGCCAGTCAGTGCTGTGCTGTGCCCTCCCTGGGTCTTCCTCTTGATCCTTGGAGAGGCACTGTGCATCTGCCCTCTTCACAAGTGGTCCAGCCCTAAGACTCAGGGGCAGTGGAAGGAAAGACAGCTCCATCTTTCAAATGGAGTCACTGACCCTGGGGCTGTGTATATGCTTGTGTATGTGCTGTGTTTGTGCTTGAAGTGCACAGCAGTAGCTGAGCAGCACTGAGCAGGGGTTATAGGACCCTACCAGGAGCTAATCAATCTGATTTTAATCGATTCACCATTTGATCCAAGGGGACAACATGAATTAATTATTAGTGTGTAATAAGAATAATTTCAGTAAAAAAAAATCCCAAAAAGTCAAGTAGAAACAGTAATAGGATAAAGGCTGAAATATAAGGTTTCTCACTACTGCTGTTTGTTTCTAGAGCATCTGTTGGAGAGAAGAGTCCATGAAGAGCCAGTTGCCTTTACAATTAAGAGTGTAGGCTTTGGTCAGAAGTGGTTCATTTTGGCTTGGGTCTGAAGGGTACGTGTAGAGCATCAGGTAAGTGGGTGTCTGAGCCCGAGGTTCTGCCTGTGCTTGGTAGTTGTCCCTGCTGCTACGTTGCAGGTCGGGCATATATTGCCTCCCTGCCTCTGGCTTGGTACCTGGATGAACAAGCTGCAACTCTGTTGCGTGCTCTGTGGCAGAGTATGAACAAGCTGTGCAGGAGCAGTGGGCTGAGAAGAAGAGGGTATGTAAAAGCTGAAGAGCAGCAAGGAGCAGTTTAGTCTGAACACCCGGCATGGATATATTATTAGTGTCACTGTGGATAAACACAGAGTGATACATATGGGAAAAAGTGGTATTGCCTCACATGGAAAACAATGGGCTAAGTGCTGGCTGCTGTCACGGAGTAAGTCATGGGCTGTAACACAAGGAACCACCTCAGGCATCAGCAGGGGTCAAAGATTTGACTTATTTTAGGGAGCAAATCAGAAATTTTCACTCTGCCCCTGTACAAATCTGTGATATGCCCACATCCATGAGCAGTTCTGCTCTTCCCACTTCAGAAAAGACATACAGAAATGGAAAATGTTCAGAGAAGGATAACAAATGCGATCCAAGGTATGGGATAGCTTGCTTATATGCAAGAATCAATTAAGCTCGCTCTTTTAACCTTCTCTAATTCTTCAGCCTGGGAGAAGATTGGTTAAAGACATCTATGATAGAAGCCTATTAAACTCATTTATGTCTTGGAGGGTGTGATAGTTCACTGTCTCTTCCAGTACAAAACAAAGAAGTTGTCAAGGTGACTGTTCAGAATAACCAAGGGTGAGTGTTTTTTCCCATGAGAAGCAGTAAAGACTCAGGACTTGCCAGCAGATGTGGGTCTTAAAAGTATACACAGGATCAAGTGGTGATTGAACAAGTTTGCAGAAGGGAAATCCGCCCTGGGTAATTAAACACAAAACATTCAGGAAATTCCTGAGTCTCGAACCATTAGAGTTTAGGGGAATACTCCTGGAAAACAGCATTATAGGCTTGCCCTGTTCCTACATTCTTCACTAAGTATTTGCTTTTAGCCAATGTCAGCGAAGGACTAGATGGACCTTTCAACTGACTGGTACTCTTAGCCTCACTACAGTCATCATTGGCATGCCAGTGTATAAGCATTTGCTAGGGATAGGAACATTAATCATAGACAACTCCATCATCCTTTAAAAACCGGAGTGTCCTGTGAAGCTGGTGTAAATGTTCTCTGCAGTCTTCACCACCCCACATCAGGCGGATAGAGCACAAGTAAGTGTTTAACCTAAGTGGAATTATGGTAGAAGGTGAATGGCAGAGTTGGCAGTTGGTTATTGAAGCAAATGGACAATCATTCTTTCGCACATTTAGGTGTTTGTTGAGCTGGTTCCTCTTTGAATACAACAGAGCTTGCTGGTATGATTTCAGTTCCCAAAGTTACATGTTTCCAGTGGAATT
Source organism: Lepidothrix coronata (assembly GCF_001604755.1). NCBI lineage: Eukaryota > Metazoa > Chordata > Aves > Passeriformes > Pipridae > Lepidothrix > Lepidothrix coronata. The sequence continues at coordinate 475,336 of NW_016690388.1, forward strand.
CCCTCTAATAAACCTCCTCCTTCATCTGAGGTACTATATTAAAAAAAAAAACAAAACCAAAACCACAAACCCAACAAAAAAAAGCAACAATATAATGAGAGTAAAATATAGCATGGAAGGTGATGTCTCAGGTACAAGTGAATCATCTTCCCCTAGAAAAGTTTTCTGCTATTAGACTTACAGTCAACAAACACAGTCAGTAAATTTGAATAAGTTCAGACCCAAATGAGTTCAGACTCATCCTTTCCAAGTGAGAGCTTTTCATCAGTGCAATATCCTGGCATATCCTATTGTAAATCAGGAGAAGGTAAATGGTCTTGTACCAACAGCCTTGTTCCCTCAGTGAATCTTTCTGACTGGTCCTTGGCTAGAACCCCAGCTCCTAAAAGCGGAGGTGGAAAAGATCCAATAAGTGAGTTAAGGCTTCCTGATGTGGGATGTCCAAAATGATGGCTGCAGCAGTTCCACACCACCACCACCACCAATTGCCCTAATTTTTGCCCACTTTTTCCCCAGTTTCTGTCAACGATTCTCATTTACTCTTTTGAGCTTTCCAAGGACAGTGTTAAGCACATGTATCCTTCAAACATAATGAGTTTACTTGCTGTCAGTGGAAAGCTAAGCATGCACAATTGTTTTTCTTGATACAGAATTAAAGGCTTTTATTCTGGAGGCAAGTATGGATGATAGCCCACTATACAGCCTTGTCACAAACCGTAAGCAGGAAATCTAACCTACGTGCAAGTGCTGAATCGTTATAAGTGGGCTTATAAGTGAGCTTGATCCAACACCCTTAACCCCTGGCAAAACTTTCATTTTGTAACGTGACTTGGAAGATAAATTACTCTAATAGGAGGTATGAAGGTAAATTAAAATAGGGATGTTAATTTGGAGCGGGTGTGACTCTTTTGAAATGGAAGAAACTGCCCTTCCTTTCACTGAGTCTGGATTTGCTGCCTTCCCCCTCGCCCTGCCTGTGGAAGAGCAGGTGGCCTGCTCAGCTCAGGCTGGGTGCCTGGGTGTGTGTCCTCAGCTGTCAGTCTGGTCCTTACCCTGCCTTTTTACCAAATCACAAACAAGCCCAGAGGAATTTAAACCTGCTGGTTTTGTTCCGTTAAGAAATACTGACCACAAACCTGTTTTTCTTGCTTTCTTGATGGAGAGGTAAAGACAGTATATGGAGAGGGAACTGAAGACAAAGGGCTGCATCAAATTGATATTTGTGCCTGTGAATGTGTGGAAGGGTGGCTAGAAGTGTTAAACAGGCCTGTTTTTGAAAGCAGAGGAGGAAAAAAACATGACAGCAAAAAATATTAAAAAGAAAACCAAAACATAAAAAACTGGCTGCAAAGACAGAGTTGGGCAAAAGCTTTTTATGTGAAGTCGTATACACATATGGGGTAAATTAGTGAGAAAGAGCATGGAAAAAACCCCCATCTTAAATGTATATTTAAAAGCAAAAGAGCAAGAGGGGAGAAGAAGAGACACGGGATGTTGCTAAAGAAACACAATGAGAGTAGGAGTGTAGGAGACAGCAGGAAATGGTAGCAAAATAGCTTCCAGCGAAAGAGCCACTGGGGCCAGTGGTGTTTTGCTACTTTGGTTTGTCCAAGACCTTTGTAGTACCTTTCCTGCTCCATTTAACATGGATGCCAAGTGTGATATGTATGGAAAAAGAAGCAAAACACCTGATCCCTCATTCCCTGTGGACTGCAGGGCAGGAGAAAGAAGTAAGAGGAAAGGAGCAAGTACTCATTGCAAAATATTCCCGTTGGCTGCCACCCAAGAATTCCTATGGAAACCTAAGGTACTTTTGGCATGTGTGGTGCCAACAAACAAACAAACTCTATCTACACCACAAAAAATTAGAGCTGCACAGGTCATCTGCACGCATTGACAAGGGCAGCTGCACTCGGAACTGTTCTGCTCCCTATGTTTGTCCATGCTTCCAGTGAGGTGTCCATCATGGCTTCAGGAACAACGCTGAACTTAACTTGTCCTTGTCTACACTTGCAGCTAATTCACATTCAGCCCTGGTTCAGCCACTCCTGTTGCTGACACCTGTTGTCAGCAGTCGGTCATTTCTTTTTTCAGGACAAGCCTACACTGCCCTGGAGCTCCGAAAGGGCCTTAAATTAGACTTAATTCTATTCAGATGTAGTTAGCAGTATTTAATTAGCACAGTCCTGAAGCAAAAGTCAGTCTATTCCTTGGATCACTGGAGTGCATTCTGGATACTTTCCATATTGCTGCAGGAGTCTGACCTTTCATTTTTTTTTTTTTTTTAATTTTTAGCCCAAGAAATGTGCTGGGGCTTTTCAAGCACTCGGAGTAGGGGCCACTTCTTAATGGACAGATTCCTTTGCAGACAGCTTCCTGCTCGTTTGCAATTGCAAAACTTCACTGAGGCAATTACCATGATTGCAGACATGGGAATGTGACATTAGGAAAGCATTTAATGTATTCTCAGCATCTGTTACAGTACTGCTGCAAATGGAAACCATGGGGAGATGCCAGCACTACGGGTAGGACTCGACTTGCTTAATTTGACTGACTAGAAGTTTGCATCCAGTCTGAACTGGACATATAGGTACTCTCTGTAGCTAGTGAACATACAGAGGCATGTCCAGAGGGCAATTCACCTATCCCAATTGGTGTCCCAGGAAAAAGGGTTGACTTGTCATCTGACAGTGCTCCATTTTTCCAGGAAAGTGAGTGGTTTAGACTAGGAATCCTATATTAGGAAGCTAAAATTAGGTGGCTTGAATCCTGTCCTCTGTGATCACTGTGATTTTCATAGACCACTGGAAACTGCCCCAGAAATGATGAGCCACTGCTACTTTCACCTCTATGGACTGTTAGCTGACAAATTATGAAATCTTCAGCTTGCCAGAAGAGTTCAGTTTCCCAGAAAATGATGCAGGAGCTGGCAAGAAGATAATCTATGGGAATAAGAAGAAAGGGAGGTGTATCAGCAGGAATGGAGACAAATCCCATCCTTTAGATTAAAAGCCTTAACTGTGTTATCCAAGCAGAGAAGGATGCTCTAGGAGCTATTTCCTTTAACTTTGCTGCTTTTTCATTTATTTTCTTGCATATATTCTCCCTCATTTCTACAGAGAGGCCTATGCCACATGGCTAGAACATCATCATCCTTTAACCCATTTTTAAATGGAGGTTCAGACAAGACTACTGAACTGATTATCTTAGAGCCTGCTAGTTCTCCTTTGGTGAAATATTTTAATTTTGACTGACATAATTATATATGAGAACAAAAGAGAGAATTAATAATATATATATATCCATTTAAAAAATACCTATGTTTCAAGCCCTGAACCTGAAACAACCCCCAAAAGACAATGAGAAAGCATCAGGCTGGGTGACTTGGGAGAGCTTTTGGTTGCGGTGCAAGTGGGATCTGAAATGGGGATGCTGTATGAGCTCTGTGCTGCGGGAGAGGATACAGCCATGATTTGAAAGGATTGATTCCTTCTCATTTCTGGAAAGGAAGAGTTTGGTCATCTTCATGGCTGTGGGTCTTGAGAGGAAAGGCTGCTTCTGAAATGGTGCAGCCTCACCTGACCCAGATGGATCTCCTGAACAGGCTGGCTACCGCAATTTAGCAAGGTTTCACCTCCCTCCTTTCCTCCTCCAGTGGGTTTTGAGGGTTATGCAGACCTGGGTTCCTTGCGGTTTCATGGTTTTCAGAAGAGCCTGCACCAGCCATGGGTACTGACTCTCACAGGTCTTGAGAGCAGCGGGTCTCAGGCCAACTCAGATTATTCTGTGATTCTTTCCTTCCTTAGAAAAGACCTATTTTCGCCCTCTGTTTCCCTTTTCCTCACTTATGAAAGTGCAACTTTTTGTGGCAGTGCTGCAAAATCATCTGAATTATTCCTCCCCCATAATCTTTTTTTGTTATTTGTTTTCTTACTTTTCAGTTTCATTTTAAAGACCTTGCTTAATGCTGAAGTGGGAAAAAGTCGTCAAGGGTGGCAAAGGACAGAAACCCCTTAAAATTGGCTTTGTGACATTGTAGTGAAGTTGTGAAGGGGATGGTGCAGCAAACTGTAATGTTTAACCATGCCCTGCCAGGCCTGGGGCCAGGAGCTCAGCTGTGGGTTGCCAGGCTTTTGGGATTGGAGACCATCCCTTTGCAGCCCTCCTGAAGCTGAGGAGTAGTGTGTGTTCATCTTCAGACCACACTACTTCTCCTCCAGGTTTTTGGGGAGCTCTGTCAGGCTGTGGGGCACAGGGGCTTGCAACAACTCGCTTATGCAATACAGGCTGTATCTGCTTGCTGCTGCCAGATTGTGGAAATCTGCAAATAATTGCAAAGTCTGCCAGTTTAATTGGATTGTGGTGTATTTGCACAGATGGGTGAAGTCTTCCAGGCCAATATTTTCCAGAGGGATTTAGCAGTCTCTCAGCTTTAAGATACTCAGTATGAGAGACCTTAAAAGCCATGATTTTCCACAGATTTTTGTAAGAGAAGCACCCCCAAACCGAAGTAATCCAAACCATCAATCACCCAGAAATCCCTTGCCCCAGAGACCTTGAGATGGGTGTTCTTTCACAGTAGCTTGATGTAAGCCAAACTAAATTCATTAAAATAATACAACACATCTTAACACATCATTTGTTCGGTAGAAAATTCCAGTGTGAATGTGTATGTGTGCAGGCATTTTTACAGGAAGTATAATGAATAAGTGAATATTTGTAAAATAAGAGAAGGAGGAAAAGAAAGACATTCTATTTCATGTGCAAGTCGGCTATTGTTGTTGTTGTTATTTTTTAATGAGGTACAAAATGTTACTGTGGAACACTGTCCCTGTGTGCTCTGGCCCTTTTCCAGGCCTAGAGCTAAGTACTTATTGGGGAAAAGAAAGCATTGTACTTGGTTTTCTGAAAGAAAGGCTGTTATCGCTTGTTAGAAGATGAAAAGGAAAAGAATCAAATTACTTATTAATTAAATAAAAACTCTATAACACTGTTCAGAAGTAACTAGCCCCCAGGGCCAAAGTTACAGATGTCCAGTATTTGAATGTACAAAAGAAAACCAGTTTATTAGCATTATCATCAGCTTTTTCTACTAATAATATGAAAGGAGACAAGAAAGCTGTAGTAGATACTGCTGTTCTCACTGAAAGATTCCACTAAATCACCCTTACAAAAATAAGCAACTTGTAAGAAGAAATAAATGGCTATTGTAAAACATTGTTAGCGTCATCCACAGAAGGGGTAGGACCAACTTAAAATCAATTCAGTTAAATTGAAACAGTTTTCACCAGCGGAAAAATTATGTAGCTACATGATCTTGATGTAGCTGTTATTGAGAATGTGACCTTGGAGGTCTGCATGACTGAATGAAGTTGAGGTGCCCTAGTGCTAAAGTCACTCTCAAACACAGGACTTCCGCAGCTTTGAACGAAAGCTAACTGGCTTTATAAGTTCTTCCCAAATGCTTATCCAGATCATATGTTCAGAACTGAAGTCAGCTTTTCACTTGTATAGCCAAAGTGGACCTTGGCTCCTAGTGTGAGCACTTCTCACTATTTTGCTGTGTCAATTAGTTTTTTGTCTCAAAGCTCATGGTCCTGAAGCCATGCTGCTGCTAAAGAGCTTTGAATCTTTGCAATAGAATGAACTTCTGGTTCCTGTGGGTAAGGAGGAAGCCTCAAAAAGCAGAAGAAATTATAAGGAGCACCAACATTTAATTTTGGAAACTCAACATTATTAAAACCCTGAGGCACCTTCGCACGCTCAGAGCCACACACTCATTAGATCCCAACCTCCTCCTTCCCATCAGGTACCTTTAGAAGGCTTGTTGCCAACCATCTTTTAGAGCATCAGAGACAGGTTTTCAAAGGTACTTAGACACATTAATGATTTTCAGGAGTTGGCCCTGAGTTCTCAGTAGGCTTAATTTGGCCTGGTTGCTGGCTGACTAGCCTTTTTTTGACTGCTGAGTGCTGAGAGTTGGTGTTTTTGTTTCTAATTCTGGGGCTGAGCAAACCAACCACACCAGAGTGAGGCAACCCTAATGTAGGGTCTAGCAAGGTCTAATAGTTTGTTCTGAGGGCTTACAAGGAGCGTGTTAGAAAGGGGTGCCCGCTGGTCTGAGAAGCGCTGGCTGCTCTCAGGTTCTTAAGTCTCATTTTGTGAGAAATAAATAAGACGGTTTTATTACAAGCAGGGATTTCCATGGTTACTTCATGCTGAGATACCTGGAGGTCATTTGAGGAGATTGAAGAGCCATTTTGTGGTCAGAAGCTGGTAGGTTGCAAGTTGTTCTGGTCACTGTTACTGACTGCTGCTTACTGCCTTGTTTGCTGTTCTTATTGTTCTGATTGTTCTGATCACTGTTACTACTGCTGACTTACTGCTTTGCTTACTGGTCTAGTGAGAAGGTGAATTGGAAAGTATGTAAGGCAGTGAGACCAATTTGGGCTCACTGCCAGGGGACCACACGGCTGGGGGCAGGGAAACAACCCGATAGGTGGATGGGCTGCACCAAAATGGAAAGATTGCCTTTTGAGGAAGAGGGGAGCAGGGCCTGGGGTGGGAGGTGTGAGGGAGTGGCTATGTAAATCAAGAGACCTTAAAAAGGCTTGTCCCCTCCCGGTCAGGTGTGCTTGAACCAGGTCACCAGTTTGGAGCACTCAGTGCTGTTAATAAAGTTCTTTGTTTCACTTTATTTGGCTGTCTCCGATATTTTAATTAGAGATATTTCTCGCAACTTGAAACAACAAAGTGCTGTAGGGTCAAAAAGTACTCAAACACCCACAAGGTGAAGTAAGGGCTTGGGTTAATTTTTGGTAATTTTTGTTATTTTGGAAGGGGAAAGGAGTTCTGAGAGGTTGCATGTGGCTTGAGAATGCTAGAGAACACCAGGAATAGAAGAACTTATTTCAGGACCTTGTTATAGAGATCCAAGGAGCAATTTTTGAGTCAGACGATAGGTTTTGCTGCTTCTGTGATTTCCCACCTGTCTTTTGCAGACTTGGGGTGGGGGGCAGCTGCAGAAAAGGAGAATTGCCTGGGCCTCTCATAGTAATAGCTATGTTTTGTTGTTGTCATTTGAACTATTAAATATAAACTGCGACATTTGCAAAGCTGTCTTTGTCCTTTGCAAATATTTTGACTGAAAGTTGTTCTCAAAAAGCCTTTCAAACTAGAGATAACAAGGTGACAAATCCTTTAAAGTGATGCTTTCAGGTACTCCTCTTTGAATAGATGTCCCAGTTTAGCTGCTGGCAGCCAGAACAAAGGGAGTAACCACTGCATCTTGTGAGAGTAAAAAACCACAACAGATTAGGCCTCAGCTCACAGAAATGTTTAACTCCTTCTGAGGGAAACCCAGAACACGTGCTGATAAATAAAAGGGCTCTCTTTTTCCATCTTTCTCATAAGCCACTGAAACCATGTCCACAGTGCATTTTGCAATAGACTGGCTTCAGTGAAATAATTTTTGCCTTTTGACTTGCCAGCTTACTCTACTCTTTTAGGCTTGGCTGGTTTAGATCATCAATGAATAGGGTTAGGAGCACTAACCAGGATGCAGCCTGTTGGTAACTGGGCTCAGGAGGCTCTTGTCCCGGCAGGACTAGCACTGGTGGGCATGGCTGGATGGATAGTGGTAGAGCACTTCTTTTTACAAGAGCATGTAGTGACAGGACAAGGGTGAATGGCTTCAAACTGAAAGACAGTAGGTTTAGATTGGATTTTAGGAAAAATTCTTTCCTGTGAGGGTGGTGAGGTACTGGAACAGGTTGCCCAGAGAAGCAGTGGCTGCCCCATCCCTGGAAGTGTTCAAGGGCAGTTTGGATGGAGCTCTGAGCAATCTTGTCTAGTGAAAGTTGTCACTGCTCATGGCAGCATGGTTGGAACTAGATCTTTAAGATCCATTTCAAGCCAGGATATTCTGTGATTCTATGATTCTATTAAATGCGAACCACCTACCTCATAATGATTTTCCTGTTGCCAGATGCTTGCAGAATCCACTTTCAAATTTTCTCTGAAATAACATCACGTTACTGTAGGTTAATGCCCTGGCTTTTGCATCCCAGAGTTGTACAATTCCCTTGCTAGGTTGGTTAACACAAACAAGATGTGGTACTGTACAAACAAAGCATTTCCAACAGCTAAAAGTCTAAACAGATTAGGAAAACGGTGAGGGAAGACATGTAGGTGCCAAGAGTTGCAGCAATGTGCAGTAACATGGCCAAGGGAAACCAGAACCAGAACTCAGATCTCAAGCCCTGATAATAATCCGTTACTTAATGCCATCATTTTGGTATGTGGGACGGGTCATCTTCCTTAAAGGGTTTAGAAAGTAGCCAGAGTAGTTCCTCTGTTTACATAAGGAAGATGTTTACAGATCTCTTGATCCTAAGGCAATTAATATAGGCCATTGGGGAAAGAAAAAAAAAAAAAAAGAAAAAAAAAAAAAAAATAAAAGAAAAAAGAAATGGAAAAAGAAAAAGGAAAGCTAGGCTAGATTCTCATGTAAACGGCACCCAGAATGCCTAAAACTCTAACAGATGCAGATGTTTTTATATTGGGTTATTTTTTTGGTGAGCAGCCTCTTTGTGGTCAGCCGTAAGCATCACATTTACATAGTTCAGTATTTCTGAAAAAGCCTATTGCATGAAGCTGGGATCCTACCAAATGAAAACAAAACACAACACTAATAAAAAATAACAAGCTCGTCCAACAGCATTCAGTCACTGACTTAGAGATTAGTGCTACATTCTGCAAAAAAAATTATCCAGGCACCATATAATTTCATGCACTAAAAACTTTAAACATTTCAGAGGAACATAACATATGACACAGGGTGTTTTTATTTAATGAATGGGTGTAAGAAATGGGGCCAGCATCCCTTCTCGCAGATGAACGCCCTGTGCCAAGAGCGTTGCTGTACAATGTGTCATCACTTGGGAACCTAAAGAATTGTACTTGAGAAAACATTGCTACAAAATATCATCCCCTTCCCAGAAAGGTTCACTTCGGGCTTTGTAGAAAAACAGGACAACTCATTTCCACTGAATATAATTCATCTGTTGGGAAACTTTCTTAAAGGTATATGTGGCGGAGCAAGGGGCTGTGGAAAACTGTTTAAGTCTCAAAGTGACAATAATAGTTCATCGTTATTGTTGCTACTCAGCTCTTGCATTGTGCCTTGTATACTCAGAGGACTTTACAAACACAGAGGAGTTAATCCTCTCTGCACCCTGGGGTGGGGGTAAGGGGTTGTTGGAGGCTTTAGGGGGTCCCTGCTTGAAGATGGAGTCTTTCACCTGAGCGGGGCTTGTCTGCAGCCGGAGAAACCGCTGCTGCCAAGGCAAGCACAGCAAGAGCTGAGCTGTGTCCAGTTTATTTGTACCTGACAATATTCTGTGTCTTTTGCCTTGTGACTGGGGGAAGGAAAGGGAAAGAGGGAGATAGAGGGGAGGGGAAGGAGGGGAGGAGAGGGGAGGGGAGAGGAGGAGAAGGGAAGGTTTGGGAAGGTTTGGGAAGGGAAGGTTTGGGAAGGTTTGGGAAGGTTTGGGAAGGTTTTGGAA